>NC_073379.1:32263032-32599282 GCF_028641065.1 Leucoraja erinaceus | reverse complement strand
CACGCATCATCCTACTTGTGATCAATATTCTTCCATTTTCTGCATATCCATATTTTCTAAAAGCCTGGTAAAGAAGGGTTTCTACTCAAAACATCACCCATTCCTTCTCTCCAGAGATGTTGCCTGTCCCACTGAGTTACTCCAGCATTTTGTCTCTATTCGGTTTAAACCAGCATCTGCAGTTCCTTCCTACACAAACATCTCTATTGTATCTGCTTCCAACATTATTTTGACATGCAGCCAGAAGAGATAAAACACCAATCTATTCATTTTTTCCATAGCCCCGTATGAGGATCCAAACATTCCTTCCAAATGCATCAATGTTCTCTGGCAATTCTTCCAATCTAATGTGTTGCAATTAATGCTGCGAATAGATTCCCATCTATACTAGAAAATATTTCTGCACCACATATCAATTCAGTCTATCAATTCAATTGATCATCCTATTCCCACTTTGACTTCTCCATCTGAGAACTGTGGCATTGTTCCAGTAGTGCCCAACATAAGCTCAAAGAACAGCACCTTATCTTCCTGGGCAAACCAGGACTTCGAACAAATACTCAATTTCACTAGTTTCTATTTTTGCCCACTAATCTCCTATGTGGGACCTTATCAAATGCTTTCTGAAAGTCCAGTTACACCACATCCACTGGCTCTCCCTTGTCCATTTTCCCAGTTACATCCTCAAAACATTCCAGATTAGTCAAACATAATTTCCCCTTCGTAAATCCTGCATCTTCCCTACCACCGATGTCAGGCTAACTGGTCTATAATTCCCAGTTTTCTCTCTCCCGGCTTTCTGAAAAATTGGGATAATATTAGCTACCCTCCAATCCACAGGAACTGATCCTGAATCTATAGAACATTAGAAAATGATTACCAATACATCCACGATTTCTAGAGCCACTTCCTTCAGTACCCTGAGATGCAGACCACCAGACCCTGGGGATTTATCAGCCTTCAGTGCCATCAATCTACCAAACACCATTTCCTGCCTAATGTGAATTTCCTTCAGTTCCTCTGTCACCCTAGATCCTCTGGCCACTAGTACACCAGGGAAATAGTTTGTGTCTTCCTTAGTGAAGACATATCCAAAGTACCTGTTCAACTCGCCTGCCATTTCCTTGTTCCCCATAATAAAGTCACCTGTTTCAGTCTACGAGGATCCAACTTTGGTCTTAACTAATTTTTTCCTCTTCATGTACCTAAAGAAGCTTTTACTATCCTCCTTTATATTCTAGGGTAGTTTACCTTCGTACCTCATCTTTTCTCTCTGTATTGCCTTTTTAGTTTTCTTCTGTTGCTATGTTAAACGTCTTCTATTTTATTTTTATACTGTCCTTGACTTCCTTTGTCAACCACGGTCACCCTTTACTCCCCTTGGAATGTTTCTTCCTCTTTGGAATTAACTGATCCTGCGCCTTCTGTATTATTCCTGGAAATACCTGCTATTGTTGTTCCACTGTCATCCGTACTAGGATATCTTTCCAGTCAACTTTGGCCAGCACCTCCCTCATGGCTCCATAGTTCCCTTTGTTCAACTGTAATACTGACACTTCCGATTTTCCCTTCTCTCTCTCAAATTGTAGATTAAAACGTATCATATTATGGTCACTACCTCCTAATGGCTCCTTTACCTCGAGTTCGCTTATCAAATCTGGTTCATTACACAACACTAAATCCAGAATTGCCTTCTCCCTGGTAGGCTCCAGTACAAGCTGCTCTATGAATCCATCATGGAGGCACTCCACAAACTCCCTTTCTTGGGGTCCAGTACCAACCTGTCTACCGGCATGTTGAAATCTCCCATAACAACTGTAGTATTACCTTCGCAACATGCCAATTTTAACTCTTGTTTCAACTTGCACTCTATATCCAGACTACTGTTTGGGGGCCTGTAGATAACTACCATTAGGGTCTTTATTACCCTTACAATTGCTCAGTTTTATCCATACTGACTCTACATCTCCTGATTCTATGTCACTCCTCGGAAGGAACTGAATTTAATTCCTCACCAGCTACCCCACCCCCTCTGCCCACCTGTCTGTCTTTTCAATAGGACGTATACACTTGAATATTCAGTTCCCAGCCCTGGTCCTCTTGCAGCCATGTCTTTGTAATTCCCAAAACATCATACTTGCCAATTTCTAACTGAGCCTCAAGCTCATCCACTTTATTTGTGCATTCATATATAATACTTTTAATCCCTTACTCCACTCACCCTTCACATGTATTTCTATTTCACTTGGCCATAGTCTCCTATCCCATCCTGAGCTTTCTGCCTCGTCAATTCTGGTATTTTTCTTAACTTTTCTTTTATTCTCTTTCCCTTTAACTCTATCCTTATATCCCCAGTTTTTCTCCTCCCCCCCCCCACTATTTAGTTTAAACCCACCCGTGTAGCAGTAGCAAACCTGCCTGCCAGAATGCTGATCATTCTTCTGTTAAGGTGCAATCCGTTCTTTTTGTACAATTAACCCTTCCCCCAAAACAGATCCCAATGGTCTAAAAATCTAAATCTCTGGTCCCTGCACCAGTTCCTCAGCCACACATTCAGATCCTCTATCTCCATGTTCCTGCTCTCACCAGCAAGAGGATCTGGAAGCACCCTGGAGATCCTGCTTTTCAGCCTTCTTCTGAATTCTCTGAAGTCATGCGGCAGAATATCTTTCCTCCTCTTCCCAACATAATTTGTGCTGACATGCCCTACCACTTCCAGCTGCTCACCTTCACCCTTGAAGATAACAAGAAGTAAACAATGGCAGGACACCCATGTCAAGCTTTAAGAGAATATTGTGGACATTCTCATAACTGATTAATGTGCAAGCGTTGTCGTGTTATTGAGAAACAACCATGAAATAAAAATAAAACACAACCGTATTGGAAAATTGCAATCAAAATCAAATAACCAATTATAAAAGCAGTAATAAAATCATAATCAAACAACAAAAGATTGCTCAAGCACAATTGACCAGAGGGCATTCACGAGTGAGGAATAAAGAGAGAAATCAATTAAATTGCAGACATTATGCAAAGTTCTTAAGGGAAATAATCAGGTATACCAACTAACTTCCACAAACTGGGCTGTCCCACTACGTTTGGTTGCTCCATTTCATGTTCTCCTTTCTGACACCTCTCTCGCCTTTCTTGATCATCACAGGAGACAGACTATCGAGTAATGTCTACAACCAATCCATTGACTGCCAGTTATCTGAACAACACTTCCTCCAATGCTGCCTCGTGCAAAGAAGATTCTCAAATCCGCCGCATTGTTCCTAAGATGCGGCTTTCCATCCTAGGACTTGTCCTCTTTCATCCTAGGAGATGTCGTCTTTCTTTAGTAAACGATCCCCCCCCTGCTGTCATGGATGGATTCTTCATCTGTGCCTCCTCTGTATCCTCTCACTCAGCCTTCCCCCAGATGGAACAAGGATAGAGCCCCCCTGGTCCTTACCTTTCACCCCATGAGGATAACCGAAGGAGATCTAACACTTGTACCTATCGCTCCTCCCTCACATCCATCCAGGGAACCCAGCAGTCCTTCCAGGTGAGACAAAGGATCACGTGCACATCTTCTAACCTCACTTATAACATTTGGTGTTCCTGATTTGTCCTTCTTTGCATTGACAAGACCAAGCAAAGACTCGGCGGCCATTTCACCGAATAATTGTGCTTGCTCCAACAAGGTATTTTGGATCTCCCAGTTGCTAACCATTTTAACTCCCCTTCCCATTCCTATACTGACCTTTCTGCCTGGTCCTCTTCCATTACCAAAGTGATGCCATGCACAATTTTAGCCCCATGTTCTTAATCATGCAACTGAGGGAGTTTTATTTTAATTATTTTTTTGCTGGCCACATCAGCATTCATTTCCTATCTCTAAATGCCTTTGAGGAGTTGATTCTTAAAATGCTGCAGTCCTTCCTGTGAGAATTTTCTTAGCAAATAACTCTGGCTCCAATTTGTTTTATACGTATTGCAACCAAAATTCTACCTTTCACAGTTCAGATACATGTATTATCAAAGGTATCTTCAAACCATCCACCTTGTCTCAGATCATTGTTTTCAGTCTCTGTGGAATTTTCTGCCTCAGAGGGCGGTGGAGGCAGGTTCTCTGGATGCTTTCAAGAGAGAGCTATTTAGGGCTCTTAAAAATAGTGGAGTCAGAGGATATGGGGAGAAGGCAGGAATGGGGTACTGATTGGAGATGATCAACCTTGATCACATTGAATGGTGGTGCTGGCTCGAAGGGCCAAACGGCCTACTTCTGCACCTATTGTCTATTGTCTATTGTCATTGAATTTTGCATCACACCAGTTCTGATAAAGGTGCTTTTAGATAGAGACTTTAGAAACAATGATGTTGATGGAGTAGTGTTATGACCCCAACTTAGATCATGTGAAATGCAAAATGTTGGTAGGTTGAGGGGAAACCTGATACCGTTTATAAAACTATGAGAGGCAAAAATATGGTAGATAGTTCTCCAGGGTTAAAATGTCAAATTAGGGCGCAGCCTTGAGGTGAGAGAGGAAAAGTTTAAAGGTGATGAGTGGTGGAAGCTTGGAACATTCTGCCATGAGTGATGTCGGAAGTGATACAATAGTGACGTTTGGGATGCCTTTAGATAAGCACATGGATATACAGGGAATTGTGGAATATGGATCACGTGTGGACAGAGGAGATGACGTTAATTGGCACTATTTTGGCACAGATTTTGAGGGCCATAGGGCCTGTTCTAGGAAATAGAAAAACAGGGCAGCACAATGCTGCATTTGGCAGAGCAGCGTTCTCACAACGCTAGAGACCTGGGTTTGATCAGAACTTTTGGTTTAATTTATTTCGGTTTAGTTTAGAAATGCAGCGCAGAAACTGGCCTTTTTTCCTACCGGGTCCACGGCGACCAGCGATCCCCGCATATTATCACTATCCTACACCCTCTGGGTGGAGTTTTTACATTCACCAAGCCAATTAACCAACAAACCTGTACGTCTTTGGAGAATGGGAGGAAACCGAAGATCACAGAGAAAACCTACCTGGTCACGGGGAGAACGTACAAACTCCATACAGATAGCACCTGTAGTCAGGATCGAACCCGGATCTCTGGCACTGCAAGCGCTGTAAGGTAGCAAGTTTACTGCTGCGCCACCGTACTTGGAGTTTGCACGTTCACCTGCAACCACATCGGGTGCTCCGGTTTACTCCCATAATCCAACTACGTGTGATTTGTAGATAAATTATCCCTAATACGTATAGAGTGGATGAGAAAGTGGGATAGCATAAAACAAGTTTGAATGGGTGACTTATTGTCAATGTGGATGCAAAAGGCCGACGGGTCTAGTTGCCATGCTGCATCATTAAACTTAAACTAAACCAAGACAAGCAATACTGTTGGGTTCCATATTGCAAAGCCTTGTCATCTGAATTAATTTTATCACAGATCTCAAATTTTTGGGTAATGATTTGTAAATTATTGGACAAATATGATATTAATCCAAAGAGCCGTAAACTAGGTGTCACCAGCAAGCTACTTTGTCCTGGATAGTGCTGAGCCTCTTGAGAACAGTTTAGAACAAATTCACTCAACCAGAGCATAGCCATCCAACACAATTTGGTGAAAATGCTTTCGAGTATCAGAGATGAGTGATTTGTTTCTATGAACTTTGCTTGTAGCCATGCTGTTTTAGTGAACCCAAGGATTTTGATGGTGGGGGATTCATTGTTGGAAATACTACTGAATGCCAAATGCAGATGGTTAGACTTTTGTTTTTGATGTGGCGTTTGCCTGCCACTTGCACACTGCAAATACAACTTGCCACCTGCCAACCCATGGCTGAATGTTACCTGGGTTTTCCTGTATGTAGACATGAATTGCTTCATTTGCTGAGGAGCTGCAATCATCAGTGAGGAAGATAATTAGGTTGCTTCCTAATGTAGAGGGGGATAGGGAGGATAATGTCTACCAGCACAAACTTAAGAAGAGTCAGAGCAGAAAATAAAGTATCAGAATTACAGTTATTTCTTAAATGGGATGAGTGGAACAGTGTTTCAAGTTACAGACAGTATGACAGGTAGCCATCATAGTATTAAATGGTATAAATAGGATGTAATTTTACTTCGGAGTCACGTGAGTGACTACGTGAAGAACCCACCCAGTGCGCAGGCGCGGCATTACGTCAGCAGCGCAACAGCGGCAGCAGCTGGAGCCAGGCTCTCCAGCGGCAGGATAAAGACAAGACCTCAGGTAAGTGAGTCTTTGTGTTACAGAGTCGCTAACGGACGAAAAAGCTATGGCTACCCGAAAGCGACCAACAAGAAGGACTGCCTGCCCAACTCCACCCGAGGAGGGGTCAATATCTGGGCGGCAGCCACCAGCGGCGGAGGAGCTGTTTGGACGCTCCCGCACACCCGACGCCGAGCCACTCCCGGTGCCGTCGATTGCGACGCCCCGCACAGAGAGAAAAGCAACCCGGAAAACAGACCGGCCGGTGGCCTCCGACTCGTCGGAGGAACGGGAACACTCTCCACCGGCGAAACGGGGAGACGGCCGCTTAAGCTGCATGAGGCAGCTGCTCGAGCAGATGCTCGACGAGGAGATGCAGGCAAGGCATCTCCAAGGAGGACGGGCTATGGCCTCCTCCAAACCATCGCCACACCCTTCTGTTCCCTCCTTGTTTGAGGTCAGTAAGGGAGGCCAGGACTGGGCTGGCCTATCACAAGGGCAGGCGGACGACAGCGCAAGCATGCCAGGCGAGCTGGAGGAAGAAGAGCTACTGGGTGTAGTCAGCAGGTATGCGGCGCCCCCGAGGACCGGAATGATGCTACCGCCAAGAATGGCGGCCAGTATCAACAGGCTCTCCAATAAGCCATTGCAGGAGAAAGTCATTCAAGAGGCCCTCGACACTTACACAGCGCCGGAAAACTGCGAGGCGCTGCGGGTAAAGACCGTAAACGGCCAAATATGGAGCCAGCTGGGGCAGCATATCAGGACACAAGAGCTGAAGATGCAGCATATCCTGAAGCTCCACACCGCAGCCATTACCGCCTTTGCTCGGTCCACCGGGAACGCAGAGCTCTCTACACCTCAGCAGGATGTGCTGGCCCTAATGTGTAACACACAGTATGAGCTCAACAACCTAAGGCGTGAAAACATCAGGCCTGCCCTCAACCCCAAATACGCGGGCCTCTGCAAAGCTCCGGCTAGGCCTCATGAGGGCAGCGCCTGGACCGAGCAGGGTGAAGACACCCAGTTGGCAGCACGCCTCGGCATCCACCAGCAGGTACCGAGCTGGTGAAAGCCTGGTGACCGCCTCCCACTACCCCCAGAGCTCTTTTTTAGAGCGGGGCCCAGGGCGGAGCCGTGGGAAGATACGCCGCCCCACCACAGCACCAACAAGGACACCCTCGGGCCAAACCCATCGCAAACGCTCCCAGAAATAAACATGGAGGTAGGTGGGTCTGGTTCCTGTCGACATACGCAGACAAAGGGTGTTGTATTAACAGGAGGGCGTTTAAGGTTCTTCAAACATGTTTGGTGCTCCTTTACTAGCAACAAGTTTATACTCAACAGTATCAGTGGATACAAAATTGAATTTAAACCAGGCATAGAACCGCCAGTTCAGCACATACCCCAAAGGGTATTCCTTCCCACAGAATCAGAAAAGGTAGAAGGACAAGCTGAACTAGATAGGCTCGTGTCCAAGGGCATCATAGAGAGGGCCAGACACGAGCCATTGGAATTTGTATCGAATATATTTATCAAAACTAAAAAAGATGGTGGATGTCGTATTATCATTGATTTGACATCACTAAATCAGTCTGTTGAGTATCAACATTTCAAAATGGAGACATTTGTTACTGCCAGACAACTGATCTCCAAAGGATACTTCATGGCAAGCATAGATATTAAGGATGCTTACTATTTAGTACCCATTCATAAGGATCATTTCAGATATCTGAAATTTATCTGGATGGGGCAACTATGGCAGTATAGAGTATAAACCCAATGGTTTAACGACAGCTCCCAGATTATTTACTAAAATTCTCAAAGTGGCCATGAAAAAATTAAGAGAACAGAAACATTTAGTCATGGCCTATCTGGACGATGTTCTCATATTGGGGAGAACAAGGGAACTAGCTGTCGCAGGAGTTTTAGCTACTAAACAACTCCTTGAAACATTGGGATTTGTTCTACACCCAGATAAATCAATATTGAAGCCAACAACTAACATGGATTACCTAGGCTTCACTATTGACACTATCCGTATGACTGTCACTCTGCCAAGAGACAAAAAGGCTACATGAACAGAAGCCTGTAACAACTTAATCGCAAAAACGCAACCAAGGATCCGGCATGTAGCCAGAGTCATTGGTAGTATAGTAGCAGCATTCCCAGCTGCACAATATGGGCCCTTGCATTATCAAAATTTGCAAAGAGCAAGGACACATGCACTACGTCTAAGTAGGGGGCATTATGACCGACCCATGGATTTACCCGCTGAAGCCAAATCAGAACTTCAGTGGTGGGTGGATAACATTTGGCACAGTTACAGTCCTATCGCCGTCACCAATCCTAACATAACCATTACAACGGATGCCAGTGCTTTAGGCTGGGGAGCTACTAACTCTATATCCAGCACAGGTGGCAGATGGACTAATTCAGAGGCATCGCTACTACAATCACTTGGCATAAATTATTTGGAGATGCTGGCCGCCTTTTATGGGCTAAAAGCATATGCATCCGATATGCGGCATGTGCATGTCAGGTTAATGATTGATAACACGACGGCGGTGTCTTACATCCAGCACATGGGTGGCATAAAATCAGTATCATGCGACAAATTGACTACTATAATCTGGCAATGGTGTGTCGAGAGACATATTTGGCTATCAGCTGCCTATTTACCAGGCAAGCTAAACACAGTGGCGGACACCAGGTCACGAAAATTCAATGACAACATCGAATGGATGTTAGACCCAAAAATATTTGCTAGAATTGTTAAGCAATACGGTACGCCAGATATAGATTTGTTTGCGTCTAGATTAAATCACCAGCTACCCATGTATGTGGCTTGGGAACCAGACCCAGAGGCAGCAGCGGTAGATGCCTTCACGCTGGATTGGGGAAATTTCTTTTTCTATGCTTTCCCTCCCTTCTGCCTCATCAGCCGGGTACTCCAGAAAATAAAAGCAGACTCAGCTTCAGGTATTCTGGTCGTACCCGACTGGCCTACCCAACCATGGTTCCCAGTCTTCCACGACATGGTGGTAGAGTCACCTATGGGTTTTCACAGCCACCCACAACTATTGACTCACCCGGTATCTGGCATAAGCTATCCATGCCATCAAAAATTGAAACTCCTGGTTTCTAGGTTCTGAACAGGCCTTACCAGGGATTGGGGTTATCAGAACGAACAATCACCACCATGTCGGCATCCCTGCGAGTCTCTACCAAGAAGCAGTACTTGACCTACATCAGGAAATGGGAGCAGTACTGCTTGGACGCAGGGACATCATACAAGACGGCTTCAATCACGGACGTGCTGGAATTCCTGGGCCACTTGCACCATGACCAAAAGATGAGCTACAGTGCCATCAATGCAGCACGGAGCGCCCTGTCCGCTTACCTTATGCCTACAGGACATCACAGCATTGGATCCCACCCTCTGGTTATAAAACTCCTCAAAGGGATTTATAATACCAAACCCCCTACACCCAGATACACCCATGTATGGGATGTAAGTGTAGTTTTGTCACACCTTAGAGGTTGGCCTCCGGTGGGATCCTTGAGTCTGGAGCAGTCCACTATCAAGACCCTCATGCTCATGGCGCTCGTCTCTGCACAAAGGGTTCAGTCGCTGCATCAACTAAGACTGGACAACATGGTAACCACCCCAGATTCCATTACATTTACCATACCGGGGTTGGTTAAACAAAGCAGGCCAGGTATACCCAACTCTCCGTTAATCTTCCGGGCCTACCCTCCAGAACCTAGGCTGTGTGTAGTGACCCATCTATACGACTACGTAGACACAACCCAAACACTTAGAGGGAGTGAAAAAGCCTTATGGGTCAGCCACAAAAAGCCTTTTGGACGGGTTACCAGCCAGACAATATCTAGGTGGTTGAAACAGGTCCTAAAAGCCGCCGGGATTAACACGGATGTTTTTAAATCCCATTCAACCAGGGCAGCGTCCACGTCAGCGGCGGAACGGATGCAGGTTCCCATAGACCACATCCTTAGTACAGCGGGATGGTCAAGGGAATCAACGTTCCAAAAATTCTACCACAAACCGCTGATGGAGAAGGACGTGTTTGCGGAGAAAATTTTAGAATCTGCAAATTTATAATTTAAAGCCCAGGGGAGCTATTTTTTGTTATTGTTAAATAAACAATTTTGTTTCAAAAAACTAACAAATTCGTTGGTCTTTAGATACCACTTCCTCCCTCGATGAACTTTCGGCAGTGAGTGATATAGCTGTTACACGGTTTGAAATCACAGACCTTTGAAGTCTTCACGTAGTCACTCACGTGACTCCGAAGTAAAATAGTGAGATTAAACGAGTACTTACCAGTACGAAGTTTGATCTGTATTTTATGAGGAGTTACGATGAGGGATTACGTGTCCTCCGCTCCCACCCTCGTTGTATAGATCAAACTCGAGCTGATGTCTCATTAATCTTTACTATCTTTACTTCAATATTGTGTCTACCTGTGATTCCACACCGCTGCTTGGAAGTATGCCGCGCCTGCGCACTGGGTGGGTTCTTCACGTAATCCCTCATCGTAACTCCTCATAAAATACAGATCAAACTTCGTACTGGTAAGTACTCGTTTAATCTCACTATTAAATGGTATAAATTGGGATAGACAATGTCAACCAAATATCATAAAGTATAGACCTCCTGGTTAAATGTCAAATTGGAGCAATTCATCCGTAAGGAACACAAACATATTGAGATGCGTTTGATTTTGACACAAATCTCAGTGATATTGCAATAATAAGTGATGAGAACTAATTGAGTCAGCCTGGGAGCAAAGCTGTCCAGTTAAGAAATTCAAATCGCAACATTGCCATCGGAGATCTGAATATCAGCATTCCATATTTAGAGTAACTTTTTCAAGCATGGAGCTGTGAATGCTGTGTTGCCCGTGAGCTAGTGTGATTCATCAGTGCTGAGTAGCCCCAAACCACTAAATCAGCTACTGGAACTAAGATATATTATTAAATGTAGAATAGCAGAAGCAGAAATATCTCTGAGAACAAGCTGCAGATTTTAATGCAAACAAGGATTGGAATAGATTTATTTTAGTTTAACCATGTTTTTAATGATGTTGAGTTAGTATTGGCCTACTGGGCTGGTGGGATTTGCACTCCTCTTGATCCGTAGCTGGTAGCATGAATAATGTGCCTGTCAACTATCAGATCAGTAGATAAATATACTCTGTATCTCCTTACCGTTTGGATCAATATAGCTGCCCGCGCCCCCTGGTTTAAAAAAATTCAGTTAGACTTGAGCCTGGTGGTGTGAAATATTAATGTGCTGGAAGATGGAGTGCAGGTCATGTGGGGCTTCCTAAAACTCGATCCATTATAGAACAGCTGACACCATTTGAATGGCCCAATTCTATCTAAATCATAGTGGAGTTCTAAGTCTTCATAGACTTAATTAGGTACTAACCTCCTGGAGAAAAAAGGCTGTTGGTTTCAGTGAAAAGCTCAGATTGAAGAGAGCTAAGAAGCACTTTTACAAGGTAGAGTAATTCACTGCAGTGTAATGGTGTAGTGAAATTTAGCAACTTATGTCATTTGGACTCTCAAGGGGTAAAGCTTGCTTGGCACCCTTATGGGCCTGTCCCACTTAGGCGATTTTTCAGCAGACTACCGGCAACTGTCAAGTTGCCGGCAGTCGCTTGAAAAACTGGGAACTGGAACGGCGATTGTCAGAGTGGAACACACACAAACACATCGCAAAGGCGGGGCCAAGGCAAGTGGGGGAGCGCTGTCAGAAGTTCACACGGTGCAAAGCCAAGATGATACAGACGCACACTGCGATGAACAGGAAGGTTGGTGCTGTAATTAAGACGGCTAACATAGTGTACGGTAAGTCCTTTAAAAGAGGGGGGTGAAGGGGAGAGAAGGGGGGAGAAGAGGGGAGAAGGGGTGGAGACAAATTTTAAGAAGTCAGGCAACTTTTAATAAGCCAAAGATACACAGCTGTGATGTTCGGTGTTCATTTAACATTACCAGTTGGTTATCCTTGGTTCTGAAAACTCTTGCTTGCATTTGTTTCCCCCAACGAGCCAATGAAAATGACCGAACAGCAAAGGTGATTAACTAAAACTACCTACCACTACCTCGACTACCTATAATTACATGGCGACCCCACTACAACTGCACTTACGACTACAGGATTATCGATTTTCTCCATGGCGCCCAATTTTTCGTCGCAGAAACATTTTGAACATGTTGAAAAATTTGTGGCGACCATACTGAGACCGCGACTAGTTCCCAGAATGCGGGAACTTTTCGCGACCATGAAGGAGACCCACCAGCGAACATGTGGCAACCATGTGGCGAGCACAGCGTCTCCTGCACTAGCCTAAAAAGTCGCCTAAGTGCGACAGGCCCATTAGACTTTCTTGTCATTGATGAAGCAATTTTTCTGCTCTTTAAGCCATCAGTGGTTGTAAATAAACACAATACTACCCATTCAACCACACACCTGATAATTAGTCAAGGCTACGAAAAAAACAACTCAGTTCTCTGGGGCTTCATATTACAAAATTGTGAATGTGGTGATCGCTATCAAATTAAACAAAGATGCTGCCCTCATACTGACTGGTGTGTGACTAATATTGTTCAATTAACCTGCTGCCTTTCCTTGATGATTAAGTGGGGTGAAATTGCAGCATTAATATAAAAGAGGAGAATGTCTGTGTTTCTCCAGAATTAAGGATGTTTTGAAAATCTTTGTTACATTACCATTTAAAAGTGCAAATCTGTTGGCAGCATTTTCAATATGGAAAAATAATGAGAATCCCAATGTTTGCCAAAGGTGACATTGTACACTTAAAGGGGCACTGCTGCCAGGAAGAAATTGTGCCCACGCCTATGGGGGAAGTGATATGTCTGAGGGCTAGAAATTATGTTGTGTCTAAAACAGTGCATTGAACGTAGTGCACAGTGAATCATGACAGCTCTGTGCCAGGACTTCAGCAGCAATATTCATGGTCCAAAGCAATGCCCATAAGAAAACTGACTTGCAAGCAAAAATGCTCAATGGGATTAGCTCTATTTTTTCTGCAAACATCTTTGAACTAAAACTTGCATAAAGGACATGAACATTTTTAGTTTAGAGGTACTGCATGGAAACAGGCCCTTCGACCCTTTGTGTCCACACTGACCATCTATTACCAAGTCACACGAGTTCTATGTCAACCCACTTTCACATCCACATCCTAATTACTAGAGACAATTAAACAATGATGTTTTCAATGTGTAGTCGTGGTACACAGTTCAGACAAGGGGGAGACAAGACGTGAAATATCAAAAAATCAGATGCAGTGGCATCGTTTTTTGAAGTGGTGACAAAGAAAATTGATAAGAGTAGACCTTACATCATCTGTGAGGTCTTTAAACACATACAGCATATTGGTCTGGAATGTTCGAACATCTGGGATCCAAGGCGAGCCAGCCAATTCGAAGGTTTGAAGGTGGGAGACAGAGGGTGGTGGCAGAGGGTTGTTTTTCAGCCTGGAGGATGTAATGAGTAGGGTGCTGCAGGGATTGGTTCTGACTCCATTGTTTATTATTTATATTAAAAAAATTAGAAGTGTAAATGTAGGTGGCATGGTTAGTCGGTTTGGAAATGGAAGAATGTTATCTATGATCATAAAGAATCATGATCATTTAGGTTAATGGGCTGAGGAATGGTAGATGGTGTTTGATTCAGGTAAAGACCAATGATTCATTTCAGTAACACAAACCAGAGCAGGACTCTCACTGTAAATGGTAGGGGGCTGAGGATGGTTGCAGAACAGAGAGATCTAGGTTGCAGGTAAATAGTCCCATGAAGGAAGGTGAGTGGTAGGCAGGATGGTGAAAAAGTTGTTTAGCACGTTTGCCTTCATCAGTGAGTGTGTTGAGCACAGGAAAAATAAACACAACATATTGGAGTAACTCAGCGGGACAGGCAGCATCTCTGTACAGAAGGAATAGGTGATGTTTCGGGTTGAGACTCTTTATCAAAGATGCTGCCTGTCCCGTTGAATTACTCAAGCATTTACATCTTCTGTGTAAACCAACATCAGCAATTCCTTCCTACATATATTGAGCATAAGAGTTATGACATTTGCGGTACTGGACATTAGTAAGAAAATGTTTGAAATACTGTGCACAGTTTTGGCCACCTTGGGATTGGAAGGATATCATTAAACTTGAAAGGATGACAAGAAGTTTTATTAAGATGTTGCCAGTTCTGGAAGGTTTGTTAAAATGAGAGACTGGATAGGTTGTGTCTTTTTTCTCTAGTGTGTAGGAGGCTGAGGAATGTCCTTAAAAGGGTTTATAAAAGCATTAGCTAAGATGAATAGCCACGGTTTCTTTTTCCCAGGGTAGAGGAATCTAAAACTGGAGGGCATAGATTTAAGGCGAGATGAGAAAGAATTAAAAGGGACCTGAGGTGCAACATTTTCACACAGTTGGCAGTATGTATATAGAATGAGTTGCCTGGGCCAAGTGCAATTACAACATTTAAAAGACACATGTCTATGTACATGGATAGGAAAGGATTGGAGAGACATGAGTCAGGCACAAGCAAGTCGGAGGAGCTGGGTTAGGCAACTTACAATACAATACAATACAATACAATACAATACCGTTTATTTGTCATTTGAACCTCACATGAAGTTCAAAAAAAATTTGGTTTCTGCAGTCATACAAGAAAAGAACCAAGACACACACCAACACAATTTACACAAACATCCATCACAGTGAATCTCCTCCTCACTGTGATGGAAGGCAAAGTCTTGTCTTCCCCTGCTCTCCATTCCTCTCCCGAAGTCAAAGTGAAAGCCCCCGGCGGGCGCTAGCAAGTCCCATGGCCACTTAAAGCCGCGCGGGGCGATGTAAGGCACTGCTCCGGGTCCCAATGTTGGAGCCCCAGGCGGGCGCTAGCAAGTCCGCAGCCAATTAAAGCCGCGCCGGGCGATGTAAGGCCCCGCTCCAGGTAACTCTCAACCCCGCAATTCGAGCGGGAGAAGTCGCAGTTGCCGGTGCCCCGCAAAGCGGTTTCCCACCGGGGTCCCGCGAGCTCCCGGTGTCACCATCCACCGAAGTCGGGTCGCAGCAGCGTGCCACCACAGCTCTCCACGCTACGAAGCCGGCCAGCTCCAAGATGGTAGGTCCGCAGCTCCGCCGGCTCCGTGACTTGAGCTGTCGTTCCGGTTGGAGGCCGCTCCATGGTGCTAGGCCCCAACGGCAACAGAGACCCGACAGGGAAAACGGAAGAGATCTAAAAGATCACACATACACAGTTAAAAACCCACCACAAATTATACCCTCAACAGGACAATAAAATTAAAAAAGGAAGACGGACTGCAGAGGCCGCTGCGATGTCGGTCGCGCCGCCATCTTGGTCGGCATGCTGAGTTGGGCCTGGCATGGATAAAAATTAAGGCCTTGAAAGTAGCAATATCTAGATTATTTCTAGGCTGAGAAAAATAGAAAGATAAAGAAGATTAATACCAGGCTAAAGAGGAGATAGTTGAGAATCAGAATCTTGTAGCCAGTGCAAGGGTCAAAGATGGTTAGATTATTAGTTAGCTTCTTTGTGTGAGTCATACCTCACACAATTAAAGATGTTTGGTTTTTGATGAAGATGAATCAACCCAGTCCCAGGAGTTCCACAGGCCAATGCTCGGGGCTCAACAATCTTTCGCTGTTTTTATCTTAGGGTGAGCAGGAGAAATGTTTGCTAATGATTGCACCATTTAATTTATAGCTCCCCAATGAATGAATCAGTCCATGCCAGCATGCAGCAATACCTATTCAGCCATAGACTAATCAGTGACAAGTAAAGATTAAACCATACAAGTACTAGGCAATGACCCATCTAAAACAAAGGAAGTCTAAACATCTATTCCTGGCATTCAATGGCATTTACTCAATAAGTATCCACAATTAACATTCTTAGGGGTCATAAAAATAATATAGCTTAAAGCACAGTTCAGACACTGGTTATCCTGCAGTGAGTGGATCATCTCCTCATGTCCCAAGGTCTTTTCACTAAGTGCATTGTTCGAGTCAGGAGTGTATTGGAAAAGACAGGAGTGTATTGGAAAGATTTGATCTTTGTGAGTGCAGCTTCAACAGTTCTCAATAGTTCACAGTTCCATTACACACCATACTGATTTGAAAATATATCGGAAGCTCTTTCATCATCACTGGTACTAAATCCTGTAACCTCTTACAGTTTGGCACTGGGAAGGCACTTTTCCAAGAAAGACTGATTTTAGACTTTAGAGATACAGCGTGGGTACAGGCCTTTCAGCCCACCCCACCGAGTCCGCACCGACCAGCTGTATACTTGCACTATCCTACACACTCGGGACAATTTAAATGTTTTTTCAATGCCAAATAACTTACAAATTTGGAGTATGGGAGGAAACCGAAGCACCTGGTTGAAACCCATGCAGATCACAGGGAGAACGTCCAAACTCCGTACAGACAGCACCTATAGTCAGGATCGAACCTGGGTCTCTGCCACTGTAATGCAGCAACTCTATCCCTGTGCCACTGCACCACACCACTGCAGCACTTCCAGAAGGCTCCATGTTATCAAGCACTGACTGAGACGGGAAATTAATGCTAACCTTGCTAGTAAAATTTACATTTTAAAAAAGCTATATTTATATGATACTAGACCAAGTGGGTCCCATTGGGTCCCATCCCCTCAACGCACAGAGACGGACACAGAGGCATAGAGAGGGACACAGAGGCACAGGGAGGGACACAGAGGTGACGTCAGTCGCAGCGCGAGCAGATGGCAGGCAGGCAGATCCATTGTCATGTCATCAGCGAAAAACAGGCATTTTAATTTCAAAATTTGATCGGATTTGTGAACATTTTAATTAATAACACAAGAAATAAAGCACCAAATTTTCACGTAAGCTGATTTCAGACTCCAGGGGATAAATCTCTGCCAGAATATGTAAAGATTTTCCTGTTCGCACATCGTTTTTTAGAGAAATTGTGAATATACACAAACAAATAAATATACACACGCACACGCACACACCTTACGTGCTGTATAAATGGAGTTTGCATGCTCTTGCTATACTGTGTGGGTTTACTCAGCATATTCCAGTTTCCCTTGACATCCTAAAGACTTGCAGTTTGGCAGGTCAATTGTTATGTCAGCATGCTGCATTCTGTTTCCAAAATCCATTCCATTGTTGCCAATAGGTTAAACAACTATGAGAAGGGAATGGAGGGTTATGGTATGAGTGCAGGCAGGTGGGACTAAGGGGAAAAAAAAAATTGTTCGGGACGGACTTGTAGGGCCGAGATGGCCTGTTTCCGTGCTGTAATTGTTATTATATGGTTAACCTGGTCCAAGTGCAGCACACCGACACCACTGAAACATCAAAGCAGAAAATGTTTGAAATACTTAGTGATCAGGCAGCATCTGCGGAAAACAATGCAGTTCACATTTCGTGCCTGGAATCTTGCATCAGAACTGAGAAAGAGGTATACCAATGTAGAAACAAGGAACTGCAGATGCTGGTTTACAAAGGTCACAAGTGCTGGAGTAACTAAACAATGAGTTTTAGATAGTAGAAAATCAGTGCAGGAGTAGGCCATTCAGCACTTCGAACCAGCACCGCCATTCAATATGATCACGGCTGATCATCCGAAATCAGTACCCCGTTACTGCTTTCTCCCCATCTCCCCTTGATTCCGTTAGCCCTAAGAGCTATTTCCAATATCTAATGGACAACATAATGTAGAAGAGATGTAATGTCTTGTATTTTGTGGGTGAGATTGAATGCCCTAATGGATAGTTATGTTAGAATTGGTTCTTGGGGAGTGGAGTGCAGTAAGCTTAGAGAGTAGTTGGTTACAGTGAGTGAAGGGAGTGGAATAATAAAGAACATCTCATTTTCTTGGGGTGAGGATTTCAGGCTGAGGAAATAGGTACAGAGTAAAAGAAAAGTTTAAAATATCATGTCAGGCTAAGAATTCATGGGATACGGGGGATGATGCTGATTCCTTTCTGGGGACCAATCCCCTGAGATCAGAAAGGGAAGATCAGAAGGGATTGTGGAAACGTGTGTGGTTTGGGACTCACAACCTACTTCCACACACGCCAATGTCATTTGTTGCAGCTGAACTTCCAGGTAATTGCATTTTAACCAAGGGGTGTACGAGAGAAATCTGTTAAAAGATTAATTCTTTGGGGGGGGTTTCCGCAACCACAGAGTTAATTTAAAAAAAGGCAACAGTTCTAGGCAAAACTTGTGCTGCTGTCTAATTAGCTATATACCATAAATCATATCTCCATTCACCCAACATTGAAAGGAACCATGCCACAGTGAAATTCTTACAACCTGCTCTCTGCTTGCTCTCTTATTTGTGTTCACTGTCTGTTCTGTTGTTTATTATTGTATGTATGGCTGCAGGTAACGACATTTCGTTCAGACCGTAAGGTCTGAATGACAAATAAAGGATCTAATCTAATTCTAATCTAATTCTAAACTCCTGATAGTTTGGCTCTGGCTCATCGAATGTTGGTTCCTGTGCTTCCTTGGAACTTCCTGGGTCATTGGAAAAATGTCTAATACAACAGTACTTGCACAACATCTGAAAGCAAATAATGTATTACAAGAATATTGGAGTATTATTTGGAATGACATCCAATAGTCCAGACGATCTGTGAGGCTGGCACCCCTTCAGTCCCAGGCATGATGGATAACTGGATTTTGACTGTACTACATGGGCCGCAAGCTCTTCCTGATGCCAGAATCTAATATTATATTTCATGTAGATTCCTCAAACATGTTTAGCATTTTGTCAATTCATTCATTGATACTGTTTAGAGCATTCTCATCCTCATACTTTAATATGCTCACCCCATTCTTTCTCAGTAATCAACTCAAATGTCTTGAAATATCTGCTTATTCTAATCTCTCAGGCATCCTCAATTATATTCACCCCATGATTGGTGGCACCATCTGCCAAGTCTTTAAGCTTTGGGATTTTGTCTCATAGATCCTCTCTATCTACTTCTTTCTCCTCTGTCAAGATCTTTCTTTACCCAGAGCTTTGATTATTTGTTCCAATGCCTCCACGTGTAAGTCAGAATCAAATTTATTCCTGCAAAATGTCCTGGAATGTTTTATTACAATCATTCAGATAAGAATAAGTGGCTGCTGTTATTGCTGAAGGCATGTACCCTTGAAATCAATGCAACCCAATTTCATAAACAGAGTTCAACATGGATACATTTCAAAACTGTGTACTTTGAGTCCAGAACAGAGAATAAATATCTACCCCATGGTGTCTTTGTTCAAAAATCGAACTGCACAATTTGAAGCCTCTGGTTGGGGAAAGATATTCATAATAATGCATTGAATATATATGCCTATTATTGCTTGCGGATCTCTGCTTTAATGTTCACCCAGGAACCCAGGAAGTTTTTGACGTGAGTGTTCTTCAGCTTTGTTGTCCACACAAAGAAAGTCAACTAGAACATAGAACATATACTAGTATAGCACAAGAACAAGCCCACAAGACCAGTACTTATACACCTGCACCTTTCTACACCTGTACCTGCAACATATATCTTTCCATTCCCTGCATATCATTATGCCTGTCCAAAACTCCTTTTAGTGCCACTGATGTATCTGCTTCAATCATCATCCCTGGCAGCACATTCCACGTACCCTACCACCCAGATAAAAACGTGCTCCACACATATCCTTTAAACTCTTCCTCTCTCATGTTAAACCTACCCCCTCTGATAATTGATTTTTCCACCCTGGGAAAAAGATTCTGATTGTCTATCCTAACTAAACCTCTCATACCTTGATCAGATCTCCCAGCAAACTCTGGCATTCCGGAGAAAACAATCCAAGTCTGCCTAACCACTTCCGTAGCTAACACCCCGTAATCCATGCATCATTCTGGTAAACCTCATCTCAAGACATCTGCATCTTTTCCTAAGCCTCCACATCCCTTCCAATATGGAACAACCAACTGCATGCAATAATCCAAATGTAGCCTGACCAAAGTTATATAAAGCTGCATCATGACTTCCTGCCTCTTATACTCTTATACATGCCCTCACATATGAAGTTAACATGCCATATTCCTTCTTTATCACTCTATCTACATGTGCTGTCACTTTCAGGGAGTTATGGACTTGGACTCCAAGATCCCTCCGTACATAAATCCTCTTCAGGTTCATGACAGTAATTGTACATTTTCACCTTCCATTTGACCTTGCAGAGAAGAACCACTCATACTTACTCAGTTTGAACTCCATCTGCAAGATCTCTGACAATTTCTGTAGCTGATCTCCATCCTGTCGTGTACTTTGTGTAGGAAAGAACTGCTGATGCTGGTTTAAATTGACGATAGACACAAAATGCTGGAGTAACTCAGCAGGACAGGCAGCATGTCTGGAAAGAAAGAATGGCTGATGTTTCGGGTCGAGACCCTTCTTCAGACTGATGAAGGGCCTCGACCCGAAACATCACTCATTCCTTCCCTCCAGAGATGCTGCCTGTCCCACTGAGTTACACCAGCATTTTGTGTCTATCATCTGTTGTATACTTTGACAGGCTTCCAAACAATCTGCGACCTCAGCAATCTTGGTGTCATCTGCAATCTTACTAACCAACATGTCAACGTTTATGTCCAATTCATTTATATATATCACAAACAGCAGCGGTCGCTGCACAGATCCTTGCGGAACTCCACAGGCCACAGACCTCCATCCTGAATATCGTCCATCCATCACAACTCTGTCTTCTATCAGTAAGCCAGTTCTGAATCCATACAAAAAAGTCACTAATAATCCCTTGCATCCTAATCTTCTGACTCAACCTACCATGGGGGATTGTACCAAAGGCTGTATGAAAACCCATGTAGACAACATCCACATTCCTACGCTCATTGATCACCTTCGTCAATCTTCAAAAATCTCAATCATTAGTAAGACACAGCCTGCTGTGTACAAAACTATGTTGACTGATTGCAATTAACTCATTGTCTTCCAAATTGGAGTAAATCATATCCCAAACAGTTCTCTCCAATAGTTTCCCTACCACGGACATGAGGCTCAGCGACCATTGTTCCCTGAATTCTCTCTACTTCCCTTCTTAAATAAAGGAAAAATATTAGCTACTGTCCAGTTCTCTGGGACATTGTCTCTGGCTGGAGAAGATGCAAAGATCTTCATCGAGGTTCCTGCAATTTCCTCTCTTGCCTCTCTCAACATCCTGGATAAATCTCTTCAAGTCCTGGGGAGTTATCCACCTTAACACTCTCTATGAGCTACAACTCCTCCTCCCTCTTAATCGTAAAGCGTCCTTGCATATTGGCATTCTCCATGTTGACTACACAGTCCTCAATGTCCTACATATGAAGTGAAAGGTGAAAGAGATGCAAAGTATTTGTTTAGTACCCGACATATCCCCAGTCTCCAAGCACAAATTCCATCCTTTTACCTTGATCACTAATCAAAAGTTGTACATGCGGTGCTAATACTGTGAAGGTAACAAATTGCTTCTATTTACACTTCAGTCCATTTGGCTCTGAGATGGGGCAGGTGCTGCATAATGGAATAGGTAGATGAATAGCTTGGGATGTTGTGGATGCCATTCTAGGGATTTAAGGTCCCCATACCTCCCTGGACACTCCTTCATAGGTTAGGGATTTCACTTATTTAGTGATGGTGTTAAATATTTTCAAGGAGAATTTGAAACTTCTCCCTTCTCCCTCTTGGGAATGTTGTAAATGGAGCTTGGAGTAAAGTGTTATTTTCAGGGATCTGTGGGCAGGCATGAGGACGGAGTGCCCCCCTTCCCCCCCATGTGTCTTTGTTAAGTGTGATCAGTGCTTCAAGCCTCCGGACAATGAGCCTATAACCTAATTTGGAGGTTTTCGTGGAAACAAAGTTAGTGATGGTTTTCTGATGCTTTGGGATATTTCCTGCAGATTTCCCATTTCTCTGAAGCATAGAGGAGAGTTAAGATTGCCGCTGCCTTGCAGGACATGAGCCTTGTCAGCATCTCCAAACTTTATTATGTCAATGGTGGATTTCACCATCACTATCTGCTTATGCTGTGAGATGGCTTCCCAGGTGTAGATTGGTTATTGCATGTGAACCAATAAGAGTAGTGTAGCATCACTAACTCCACCTTACTGTACACTTTATATTAACACCCATTTCCTACATTAGATAGTCTTGGAAGCGGTAGTGATGAACTAACAACCTAGCGTACCGCTCTACTATATGTTATGATTAAAAATGATTTAAACTTCAGACTGGTGTCTATTAAGTCATTTACAGCAGGCATGAAAGCAGTCCTTGCTCTCTGCAGTTTTGCCATAAATTTGATTGTTAGCGGGGCAGTGTTGCTCAATTTGGAGAGCCAATCCTTAGTCCTCTGGACGTTTGCTGTAAGTTCCATTTTTCCAAATGCTTCTGTAAACATATTGACAAAGCCTGGGAGTTTATCGCTAAATGTCCATATTTGAAATATTGTCTATGTCCTGTGGCTGGCTAACTGAAAACAGGGTGATGCTACTTTTGGTGAGATTCGTTTGTAAAAATGGATGTTTTCCCATTCATCCTATAGACTAGCTCTGTTGCCGCAGGAAATTATTTGGAGATGAGGTGTGGGATTGATGTGAGTCAAATAAAGTAGATGATTTGTGTGATGGCACAGCCTCACTTGACACAGTACACACGGTTAATGAGTCTATGCTGGATCCTTGAGTTATTATTATAGCCTTCATATCATCACAAAATTGACATTGGAATGTTAATTAACTCTTGCGGCAGATTAATTGGAGCAATCTTCTTTATAATCCCACTTAGTTGATGGAGCTTTATAAAATCAAAGGTCGTACAGAATAGTTAGTTGTGTTTTCTAAACGTTTCTTTGATTAGGGGCAATTTACAGGGGACCAAGGTACCTGGAGGAAACCCACATGCTCACAGGAGAACATGCAAACTCCACACAGTTAGCAGCTGCATACAAGAATGAACTCACGTCTTGGGACCTATGGACAGCATCTCTACCAGCTGAGCCAACAGATCCAATGGATATGAGCACAGTGTCTCTCAAGATTGTTTGTCTGTTTGTCACTGAGGATGGGACAAGAGGTACTTCTGCATGTTACAAAATTCTTAAGGGGTTGGACAGGCTAGATGCAGGAAGATTGTTCCTGATGTGGGGGAAGTCCAGGACAAGGGGTCACAGCTTAAGGATAAGGGGGAAATCCTTTAAAACCGAGATGAGGAGAACTTTTTTCACACAGAGAGTGGTGAATCTCTGGAACTCTCTGCCACAGAGGGTAGTTGAGGCCAGTTCATTGGCTATATTTAAGAGAGAGTTAGATGTGGCCCTTGTGGCCAAGGGGATCAGAGGGTATGGAGAGAAGGCAGGTACGGGATACTGAGTTGGATGATCAGCCATAATCATATTGAATGGCGGTGCAGGCTCGAAGGGCCAAATGGCCTACTCCTGCACCTAATTTCTATGTTTCTATGTTTCTATGTTTCTATGTTTCTATGTTTCTATGTTTCTATGTTAAAGTACATTGCCAGGGATGTTTGCTGCTCCATAGGCCTTGTTGTTCAAGGTTAAATAACCTTTTAAAACATATGCTATGCTAAGGCATCGCCCAAGGGTGGAGATGGGGTGGAGAGTGGGGAGGATGAGAGGGTGTGGGGGGGGGGAGAGGAGGGGGGGAGAGGAGAGGAGAGGAGAGGAGAGGAGAGGAGAGGAGAGGAGAGGAGAGGAGAGGAGAGGAGAGGAGAGGGAGAGAGGAGAGGAGAGGAGAGGAGAGGAGAGGAGAGAGAGGAGGGAGAGGAGAGGAGGAAGAGGGGGGAGGGGAGGGGGAGATGGAGAGGGGGAGATGGGAGGGGGAGGAGAAAGGGAGGAGAGGTGGTAGAGGAGAGGAGGAGGGGGGGGAAGGGGGGGGGAGGAGGAGGAGGGGGGAGGAGAGGTGGGATGGGAAGAGAGGGGGAGGGGGGAGGGGGACAGGGGGAGGGGGGAGGGGGAGGGGGGGAAGGGGAGGAGGGGGGATGGAGGGGAGAGGGGGAGTGGAGGGAGAGAGGGGTAAGAGAGGGGGGAGGAGGGGGGAAGGAGGGGGGAGGAGGAGGAGATGGGTAGTGGAGGGGGGGGGGGAGAAGGAGGAGGGGGGGTAGAGGAGGAAGGGGGAGGGGAGGGACTGTGGGGAGGAGAGAGGAGAGGAAAGGGTTTGAGGAAGGGGGGTGGAGGAGGTAGAGGAGGCTGGAGAAGGGGGAGAGGAGGGGGAGTGGACAGAGAGGAGGGAGGAGGGGGAAAGGAGGGAGGAGGGGGAGAGGAGGGAGGAGGGGGAGCGGAGGGAAGAGGGAGCAGAGGAGGGTGGAGGGGGAAGAGGAGGGGGGAGAGGGCAGACTTGAACTCGGCGAGCGGACGGCGCGGATGGGGCCGACTGTGAACAGACGGCCGGTCTCAGCAGCTCTCTGGACCTCTCAGGACCTCTCTGGAACTCTCTGGGCCTTTGAAGCCCAACCAAATTTCTGCGTGTTAGCGGCTTCAATCCAGAGCCGTGGGAGAGGGAGGGCGGGGCACTGTGGACGGCTGGATTTCGCTGTATTCAATTAACCATCCCTCAGCCCACCTAGCCAATCGATCAAGATCCTGCTGTAATCTTTGACAACGTTCTTCACTATCTACAATACCACCCACTTTAGAGTCAAACTTGCTAGTCATTCCATGCATGGTCTCATCCAAATCATTGATTATACATGACAAACAGCAATGAGCCCAGCACCGAAGCTTAAGGTACACCACTAGTCACAGGTCTGCAGTCCAAAAAATATCCTGCCCCATTACCCTCTGCTTCCTTCCATGAAGGCAATTTTCTATCCATTCAGCTATCTTTCCATGGATCTCACGCAGTGTAACCTTCCAAAGCAACCTACCTTATGGAACTTTGTGGAATGCCTTGCAACATCTTTAGCTCTGCCCTCATCAACCTTTTTTGGTCACTTCTTCAAATAACTCAATCATCAGGTTCATGAGACATGACCTCTCACATATGAAGCTCTCGTAATTTTCTCACCACAGATGATTGGCTCACTGACCTGTAGTTCCCTGGCTTTTCCCTTCAGCCCTTCTTGGATAGAGGCACAACATTTGCCACCCGCCAGTCTTCTGGCACATCTGTATTTAATGATGACTTGTAAATAAAAAGAGGAGAAATATTCATTGAGGACCTTCCCCGTCTCTTGTGTCCCCGACGTCCAAATTCAGTCGTCCCGCCTCCTGCTCAGCTGATTGGTTAGTATGATGTCGAGACCAGCCCAGCACAACTTCAGATGGCTCTGCGGTTGGAAGTGGGACCGGCCCCGCGAGGCCGTACGCCTCAAGCCAGCACGTTTGGTCGCACTAGAAGCATGCAATCGCATGCTGGTGGGACAGGCCCTTAAGTAAATATGTTAATAAATTAATACATTTTGATCAAACTGGGTTTATACCCAAGAGACACTCGTTTAACAATTTGAGACGTCTGTTTAATATAATGTACTCACATAGAACGATAAAGGAAGACTTATCAATTATTTCATTAGATGCAGAAAAAGCATTTGACCAAGTAGAATGGAAATATATTTTTACAATATTGCAAAAACTCCAGTTAGCAGAAAATTTTATTTCATCGATAAAGTTGGTATATGACAAGCCGACTGCCAGAATACTAATCAAATACTCTCACCTAAATTTCAGCTATCCACGGGCAAGGTTGTGCATTATCACCCCTGTTATTTGCCCTTGCGATTTAACCTTTAGCAGAAAGTGTAAGAGTACATCCGGATATTAAAGGCTATAATACTAAATATTCTAATAATAAAATGTCATTATATGCCGATGACGTATTACTATAAACACCAATTCCCAAGTTAGCATTCCAAACAAATCTCATAGAGGAATTCAGTTCCTTTTCAGGATATAGAATAAACTGGAACAAAAGTGAAATTATGTCAATAAAGCCTCAAGATCTGACACACCTTCTAAAATTCCCTTATAGAATTGCTATGGAAAAATGTAAATATCTTGAAGTTCACGTAACTAGAAAATGCACTTCTCCATTTCAAGTAAACTTTCCTCCATTAATTACCAAACTAAATACCCTTATTCAATTTTGGAAAACGCTTCTGATGTCTCTCATAGGCAGAATAAATGCCATAAAGATGGCCTTCCTTCCACAAATCCTGTACTTATTTCAACCAATACCGATTTATCTCCCTAAAATTAAAAAAAAGCTAGATTCTCTGATCACAAGCTTTATTTGGGATTGTAAAACACACAGAATCCATAAACGACATCTATGTAAACCGAAAGAAATTGGCGATTGGTTCTCCCCAATTTTTTGTACTATTACTGGGCAACGAATATCAAAAATGTAATCTATTGGATGGCATGTTAATAATGGAGAGAGAAGATTGTTTGCCTTTTAATACAGGCCCGATTCTTCTCTCTCCAATAAATTTGAAGAAAACACTATATGAGAAACATCCGATTATCCACAGTACCCTACGAATCTGGAAACAAGTGAAGTCAACCCTTAAACTGAGAAATTTATCTCTTCTTTCAATTGCCAATAACCTCTCGTTCAAGCCGTCTATCTTAGACAAGACGTTCACATGCTGGGAAAGATTAGGAATTAAAAAACTGGGAGATCTTTATGACATGGGAACTCGTGCGACTAAGGTTCACCTGTATCTCCTCCAACCACATCTACTGCATCCGCTGCTCTAGATGTCAGCTGATTTACATCGGTGAAACTAAGCGGAGGTTGGGCGATCGTTTCGCCGAACACCTCCGCTCAGTCCGCAATAACCTACCTGAACTCCCAGTGGCTCAGCACTTCAACTCCCCCTCCCATTCCCAATCTGACCACTCTGTCCTGGGTCTCCTCCATTGCCAGAGTGAGCAACACCGGAAATTGGAGGAACAGCACCTCATATTCCACCTGGGCAGCTTGCATCCTGATGGCATGAATGTTGAATTCTCCCAATTTTGCTAGCCCTTGCTGTCTCCTCCCTTTCCTTAACCCTCAAGCTGTCTCTTCCCATCCCCCCGCCCTCAGGCTCCTCCTCCTCCCTTTTTCCTTCCTTGTCCCCTCCCACCCCCCATCAGTCTGAAGAAGGGTTTTGGCCCGAAACGTCGCATATTTCCTTCACTGCATAGATGCTGCTGCACCCGCTGAGTTTCTCCAGCATTTTTGTGTACCTTTGGCTACACTACTTTGGTGGCCTAGGGGTTCTATCTTTGCACCTCTCACTTTTTCTCTCTCTTGGTCTTTCTCTTTTCTTTTCCTCTATTTTAAAGTTAAAAAGTTAAAATTGAAGCTGTACATTAACTCTATCATTGTATACGCCCATTGTTGTACTCTTGTACATTTGCTTCTAATAAAAAGAAACAAATAAATAAATAAATAAATACTTGGTTGGCGGTGCTAACCTGTTTGATTCCATGCTATATGACTTTCTCAAAATGCCGTGGTCCGAAGGTCAAAGCTGACTCGTACCTTGCCTTTGCAACTCACAATCATTCAACTTCAAATTGATTCTCAATTAAATGTGTTACGCTTTGCATTGTGATTTCAATAAACACTTTGTTTCCCAGGCATCACAGTAGGGCAGACAAAAAATAATTGAAAGGCCTTTTCCTGTCCATTATAATTCATGTATATTTGAAGATTGCGACTGAATCGGTAGCAGAGAAATGATGTTAGCATCTGCTTCATTGTGGGCTTCAGATGAGAGATTTGCTAACCCAGTTTCTGATCCAGTTTGGTGCCTCCCACCGAGTATCTGTGGCACCTTTGAGGAACAGCATGGCTATCCAAGTTTGGGCTTGTGAAGGTAATGGTGAATGATGTTGGACATGCGTAACTCTTCCAATCAAGATACCCCATGATGCAGTGGGTGGGGGGTCCCATGATTTGGACTCACCAGTAAGAAATGAACAACATAGAAACATAGAAAAATAGGTGCAGGAGTAAGCCATTGGGCCCTTCGAGTCAGCACCGTCATTCAATATGATCATGGCTGATCATCTAAAATTAGTACCCCATTCCTGTCTTTTCCCTATATCCCTTAATTCCTTTAATCCTAAGAGCTAAATCTAACTCTCTCTCTTGAAAACATCCAGTGAATTAGCCTCCACTGCCTTCTGTGGCAGAGAATTCCACAGATTCACAACTCTCTGGGTGAAAAACTTTTTCCTCATCTCAGTCCTAAATAGCCTACCCCTTATTCTTAAATTGTGACTCCTGGTTCTGGACTCTCCCTAAAATCGGGAACATCTTTCCTGCATCTAGTCTGTCCATTCCTTTAAGATTTTTATATGTTTCTATCAGATCCCCTCTCATCTTGCTAAATTCCAGTGAATACAAGCCCAGTCGACCAATTCATTCATCATATCTCAGTCCCGCCATCCCGGGGATTAACCCGGTGAACCTATTTCCAAACCTGAAAGGAATAGGATTTGGAGCCACGGGTTTTCACGAGCACTGCCTGTAGCCTGCTTAACATGGTGCTATAAATTAACTAATTTGATTATCATGATGGACACTTGATATCAAGCGATGTATGATTTACTCTTTTCACCTATGTACATGAGGTCAAGGAAAGAGCGTTCACATCGCGGCCCTGTTTCCACCAATCTTTCCACCACCACGCACAAGAAGCACAGGAAGTGCAAGACAGATACCATTGTATGCAGGTGCCGAGAAGTGTGTTCAGCTCTGGCTGAACTACATCTAATCTTGTGTGTGGACTCGATAAGAAGAAGAAGACCTCTGTATATCAGACAACCACCACCAAATGTTGATACATTTGGACAGAAAACTCTCTTGATAAAAGTCGATTATTTGCTTATTAGCTTATTTGCCGTCTGCAAATTTAAATTAGAGCATGGAAGTAACTTTGTTCCCAACTCCAGCTGAGGAAATATATCATCCATTAAGAGATCCCATGCTTAAGTTCTTAATGTGCACTCTGCAGCAGGAGCATTAAATATACTTCTTTCATTCTGAGAGATACAAGATCTCATGGGTACAGAATACCTATGAGGCTAGAAAATACATTTGGATACCATGAGGATCTGAGCAGTGGAAGATAAATGTTAGTCTTTTTTTTGTGCTGTTTATCTATGACTTTACAAAACTTGCTGCAGGTTGTAAAAAACTTTATTTGTACTCTCCTTGAGATTTTATTCCCAATTGCTGACACACTCATTTTTATTTCTGTTTGATGGATTTGCACCATTTGCTAAATCAGACGTGGGAGTTAGAGTAGGCCATTCACCCCTTTAAAACAGTTCTGCTATTTGCTGGAGGGCATCTCTCTCTTTATTTACTCATGCTAACACTTTCCTCCGCCAAACCATTCTATCTTTGTTCAGTCACTTTGATCTGTACAAAAAGAAATGGCCTAGAAATTTACTTATCAATCTGAAAAAATAATCTTACAAGTTGAATATCACATTGAACTCAAACTGGTCTAATTTTGGCACCTTGACGTCGTGATTTTAATGCAAGATTTTACCTCCTATTAGTACTGTCCTTACAGTATCAATCTCACCCAAGTGATGTCAACAGTCGAATAACCCTCAAATACTTAATCGACAAGATTTACATTCACACCAGTCTGAAGAATATCAGCATTACTAAAAAAAACTTATTTTACAAATGTGTGTTGGCCAGAAACAAGTCACTTGGAGTGTTGATCTGAAACAAAACCTAGAAGGGTTTTCAGGGGAATTGGTTATAGTGGACCCTGATAATGGCCATGGAAGATGGAGCTTTCACACCAAGAATGCCTTGTAGTTGTGGTTAATTATCTCCTGAATTTTGTACGTTAATCCCATGAACTCAGTCCTGATTCTTCGTAGTGAAGCCAGGAGTCCCTTTGCAGGTAGAGATTTGATGGTTTCTGTAGGTTTAACGTTAAAGGGTGGGCGGTTTTGTATGAGATGAGGAAACCCTGAGAGCTTCAGCAAAGATGTTCTTGCAGCAATGCTATGTTTGATGCAGATTTCTTGTGACAGTTTGATGGAAAGGATTAGGAAGTAATCAGCCCAGTACTCATTGGTACCTGTCATACCCCTTGACCATGACCTCATCTTCCCTGCAGAACAACTTTTGTTAGGGATTCAGGGGTTATAAAATTGTGGAAGTCACAGCAATTAATTCAATACAAGAATCAGTCTTCAGAATATCTGTTCTAATGTGCACTGAAAGCAGTAATCGTTTTTAAATTGAAAGCTCAGCTTTGCAAATAGACACAATAAACCATGGTTGTTGTTTTTCAAAAAATGCACAGAGTGCTGGAGTAACTTGGTGAGTTACGCAGCATCTCGAGACAGGAATAGCAACATTCCGGGTCGGGAGCCTTCCACAGACTGACAGTGGTGGAGACGAAAAAGCTGGAAGAGAGGCGGAGGCAGGACAAAGCCTGGTATGATAGATGGATATAACTGAAATAGTTCCCCTCAGTAACAATCCCAATAATTTAATCAAACTTGCCTGCAAGGAAGGTGCTATTGTAGCCTAGCAGGCTGACGTCTACCTTGATGAGGTGAGGCTTCAACTCTCAACACTTCCTCATATCTATCCCTTGATTACGACCCCAAAGTCAAACCCCAGGCTATAATTTCCTCGACTGGTACCAATCTCATCACTTCTGGCAGCTAGTGCAAAAGCTTTGTTGGGAAGGAGGACAGCCTAGAGTCCTTCCGCTGCTGAACATTGAGGGGCATAGTCCGGTGGGGACACCCATTAAACAAGGGAGGGGATATCACGACAGGGGGTCACATGAGTGACAAAGGTCTTTTGTTTAAAGATAGTTGTGAACATGACTGAATTTATTGAATGTAAAGAAGACTGAATGCATAGATACTGAGAATGTATAAGAACGTTTTGCACAGACCTTTGTTTTGTATATATTCTTTATTATGAATAAAGTTTATTTTTGGTTAAAGAATTGCCCTTTCTCTTGATGAAGAAATACTTTTATATCAACGAGTTTCAGCTTCCAAGTGACTGTTTGAAAGGCCTCACCAACTTCAGAAAAATGCAAGAAACAGCTTCAATAATCTTTCCTGATCTCACTAAAGCCTTTTATTCCATTAATGAAAAATAAGGATGGAGTATTCCTTGTTCATCTTCATCTTATATGTATACCATGATAGCAAATAAGTAATGATCATAACCAACCAGGTTTTAACAGCTTTAAAAAAAAAAACAATGTGCTGGAGTTAGCGGGTCAAACAGCATTTCTGGAGAACACGAATAGGTGATGCTTTTGGTCAAGACCCTTCTTGAGACTTTAACAGAGGTATTATCAGTGAAGACAGGTATCAAGCAAGCCTGCCTCATTGCCTAACACATTTCTCTGTCTTTCTCAACTAAAAGTTGAAACTCATCTCCCACAAAGTACTCTTGCAGTAGAGTCAGAGTTACATAGCACAGAAACCTTCATCCAGCCCACCTTGTCCAGACTGACCAAGTTAGCATATTAGGGTAGTTCTATTTGCCTTTATTTGGCCCATATCCCTCTAAACCCTTCCTTTCCATATATCTATCCAAATGTCTTTTAAAACTCTTAATTGTATTCAAGAATCTTGGAAACCACCTCTGGACAGAGACAGGCATGGATGGAGGAAAGGAGTACTTGTAGATTCAGACAAATCTAGTACAACTCTCATGGTCAACTGGACACCAATGATCCCTGCCCTCTATGCTTCTGAGACCTGGACTACCGACAGTACTACTTCCTTTCCCAAAGAACTGGGCAAATATTTCCAATGCTGACTCCATAAATACTCAAAATATATTTAAAGAAAAATCAAACCAATACTGATGTCCATCCCCTGGATGATGGAACCAGCATTGAGGCTTAATTACACCCAGTCAGCTCAATTGGGTCGACCATGTTATTTGATTGGTCAGCATATAACTTCTAAAATAGGTTCTCTTTTCTGAATGCTATCACAGAAACCAATGATCAGCCAATGAAGAAAAGGAATCCGGACATGTTGAACACTTGCGACATCACCACTGACTCCTGGGATTCTCTTCTCCACTGCTCATTGGTCTCATCAATCACTTGAGAATGCACAAAACTGAAGTGAAAGCATCTCAAGGGACTGTCTAAGAATAAGGGCTGCACAGAACATTGTCCATTGCAAGTCAGTTTTCTTGCTGCAGAAACCCTATTTTTATTGCAAGAAAACTGACTTACTTTGCTTTGATCCACCACTCTTTTTGATGGATAATATGGACCTGAAAGAAATGCCTTCTAGGGCCATGTAGCTACGATAACGTATTGATTCTTAGCCAGTCTCAGCAACTTTGCTGTTAGGGGCAAAATTCTGGGATGGATTTAGGAGGACAAGGATTGTCCCCTGTCCCAAGGATCTATTTTGATGGATGAGAGCTTTACCGTACCCTTTGGTATGGGTTTTGATGGACAAAGACTAACCAATCCAATTTTAATTTATCGATGGAAGAGGGAAATTATATGTGTAGCTGAGTTGAATTGAGTTGACTTGAATATGTTGGCTTAATAACCTCTTCATATGAATCACAATACTATACCAGATGAGATTGTGAGTGGGAAGGAGGAATGTTACAGAATTTAAGATGATATACATGGGTTTAAAAGAACAGCAGATGCAGCAACACAAGGAAAGTTATCCACTCTGGGCACAAAGCAGAAAGCAGAGTTTTTAAATGGTGATAGATTGGTTAATGTTAACATTCAAAATATTCTCTACATCATTGTATAAGTACGGATACAGGTACGTATGAGGTACCTCATATCTACATGTGGGTATCATGAGATAGATGCCTCTAGAAACCATTATCTATGAAGAATCACCAGCATCTTCAACATGTCCTCATCTCGCTGCTACCATTGGAAGCCTGAAGGCACTCACCACCATGTTCAGATTCAGCTACTTTGCTACAACTATTGGGTTCTTGACCCGACCTGCACAGCCCTAATCCTACCTTTGCAATGGAATGCTACGGACCATGCCTTAGACCATCACGGAATCATGTTCTGATTGTCTTTTGGACTGATCTGTTTTTTTGCAATATTTTTTCTCTTCATTGTGTTGCGGAATGTATGTGTATTTATGTATGATTTACATTTTTATGTGCTGTCTGACTCCACATACCTGTGATGCTGCTGCAAGTAAGATTTTCATTGAAAAACTGAAACTTACCGTACTTGTGACAATAAACTCGACTCAACTTACCTGAAACCCATCCTGCAGGCATCGGAATCACTTAGGAAGCCATGTAGTATTTTAGGCTGTATAATATGAGGATTTGACAGGAATAAAGATGTTTTACTGCAATTATACAGGGTATTGTGCAGTTTTGCTCTTTTTACCTCTTTTGCTCTTTTTTGCTTTTTTTTTGCTCAGTTTAGCTCTTTTTAACTTTTATGAAAAGATTACTTGACAATGAAGAGACATTAGTCTGCCAAAAATGGTGAGATTACCTAAGGAGAAGAGCTTGAGTAGACCAGGGCCTCTGTTCGTCGAGATTTGAAAAATGAGAGGAGATTAAACCATTAAAACATACACATTTTTTACAAGGCTTGAAAAGTTGGATACAATGAAGACATTTCCCTGGCTAAGGAGTCCCGAACCAGGAATACTAGTTTCAGAATTAGCGGTGGGTTGTTTAGGACTGAGATGAAGAAAGACGTCTTCATTCTCAGGATGGCAAATCTTTAGAATTCTCTATCAATTAATATTTTTTTCAATATTAAAAGATTTGAGATATGTGAGAATAGTGCAGATGAATGGCGCTGAAGTGGAAAATCAATGATGGTCTTAATGAATGGTGCAGCAGGCAAGAATGATTGGCTGGCCTACTCCAGCTACTTTGTCTTATATTTAGTATATTTCTTATTGCTATTCCTGTGATGGGAAATCTGAACAGGCTCCCCCATCCTGCCCACTCTTCCAACAACCCACGCATGTCTAGAAATGCCTGTGTTACAGCGTGTCCACATTGCTTTCAGACATTCATAGCATTGATAGTATCATGACTCCAGTTTTGCGGCCTAACTGGTATTTAGTTGATGAGAAAGGCTCACTTGTTATTGCAGCATATGTCTGGTAATTTATTCACTGACTATCTCTCTGCTCTTTGTAAAGATGGGAATAAGTTGAATGCAGTCCATGGAAAACTAATATTAATAAATACATACCCAGTCCCGGTCCCACAGTTGAACCATTCCAATAATATTTATTTACAAAGCAATTCAGTCTCAGTACAGGTGGTGGGGAGAATGTAGAGGTTTTGGGAGATATTGATAGCCTTGATTAATGAGATAGGATAAAACGCATGAAATATAAGGTGGAAAAATGAGAGATTATCAACTTTGGTAGAAGAGATTGAAAGGCAGTGTACTGTTTTAAAATTGTGAGTATTTGAAAGTTGTTGGTGATCTGAGAGTTCTTGTTCAAAAAAAAACATAGTGTTAACATGTTAGTAGAACAAGATATTAAAACGAAAACCAATGTCCTGACCTTTGGCGTAAGAGGAATTCTACAGCTGGAGCTTTATAATTCAGGTAATTAAATAATATGCAAGGGAGTTTAGTTACAAGTGCTGTGGTATCTAACTGGAATTACATAGGGCCCTGGTGAGAACAAAACTGCAATATTGTGAAAAGACTTTTGTAAGAGAGGCCTTCATGTGAAAATGAGTTCATGTGAAAATGAGTAATAGAATGAATGAAAGAGAGAGAGAGAGAGTTAAACAGGGAGCGAGAGAGACAGTTAAACAGGGGGGAGGGGGGGGGGAGAAAGAGAGAGGGAGAGAGAGAGAGAGAGGGAGAGAGAGAGAGAGAGAGAGAGAGAGAGAGAGAGAGAGAGAGAGAGAGAGAGAGAGAGAGAGAGATTTCTGCAATGGGGAATCTGTATGAGGAACCATTAAGACATGTACCATCCTGAACTGAGAAGAATGAGATGTGATGTCACTGAAATCAGCACCTGTTGTGCAAAAATAAAGGGCCGGGCACAGAGGACTGAGAGCAGAAGACATTTCATCATCCTGAAGAAGGCGAATTTCGTAATTCTCTATGCAAGAGGACTATGTGGATTCAATTACTATGCACAGTCAGGAATAAATATCAGTCATGATCTTACTAAATGATGCTCGGAGTAGAAGGACCTACTTGTACTTTGTTCTTATGTTCTTACAAAAGTTGTGTCTCAGGTGATAATCAATGGGCCAAACGACTTCAGAAACACTCAACTAACAAGCATAATATGGTTTTAGGATTACCATAGATTCTATTTGCTTCATCATGCCGATTTATTGTTCACAGCCAAGATCATGCCAAGTTTTGATGGAAAGCTGGTGGCAGTGCCACCTTGCCAAATGGGAACAGCAGTGAATACACTTACAATGATATCCATCAATTGCGACATAACTGTGAATTCAAATCAGATTTAGAAATTGTGTTCAGAGCATGAGACTGCAGATGCTCGAATCTAGAGCAAATAAAAATGTTGGGGGAACTCAGTGGGCCAGGCAGCATCAAAGGAGAGGAATGGACAGGTGATTTTTCAAGATCAGAAGGAGGATCCTGACAAGAAATGTCTTTGTTCATTCCTTCTTTCTTTGTTTTATAGTATTTTAAATATGTTTTAGTGTTATTTTCCCTCTTTTATATGGGAGGTAGGGGGGGAATGCTGGGGAAACTTTATAAAATTAATTACCTGGACGGAGATGCAGATTTTTTCTGTATCGTATCTCCGTCCGTACTACGGCCTAACATCGTGGAGTTGGTGACCTCTGCTGGTGACCGGCTTTGGGAGCTCCAGCCGGGGTGCCTGCAGCCATCGTGGAGCTTGCGATATCCCCTCGACCTCGGAGTTCCAACCATGGGAGCCTGCGGACTTTAACATCATGGAGCTTGTAGTCCCTGGTTAGAGATCGACTTAGGGAGCTTCAAGCCGCAGGAGCTTCGACCGCACTGACGGGGGAGCTTTGATCACCCCAACTGTGGATGGTTTGACTGCCCCAACCGGGGAGAATAAAGAGGAAAGAAGTTTGGACTTTATTGCCTTCCATCACAGTGAGGAATATGGGGAATCTGCTGTTGTGGAAGTTTATGTTAATTTTTATGTAGTTGTGTGTCTTGTTGCTTTTTTTTGGTATGGTTGTATGGTAAATCAAATATCACTGTACCTTAATTGGTACATGTGACAATAAAAGACCTTAAAAATTGAACCTTGATATTGCCCGGCTTGTTGAGTTCCTCGTGCAGACGGTTTTGCTTTGCTTTAGAAATTACTTTACTTCTTTCAACAATATTAAAATAGCATCATGAATCACTCCAACACTGCCTCTAAAATTCATACAAAAAGCAAATGGCCACCTTCCAAGATGGTTTTGTGTGGGGTAGACCGCACAAATATATTTGGATTTGAAGGATCGGTGGTGGCAGTTGTGTAATTGACGGCAGTGGCGGAGTTGGTGGCGGTGAAATTGACTGCGGTTGCAGCGGCAGTGTGCCGGCAGTGGTGAAGTTGGCAGTGAGGGTGGAATTGGCAGTGGTGACGGAATTGGCTACGGTGGTGGCAACGGTCGCAGCGGCAGTGGCGATGGTGATAGCAATGGCCTGGGAGTGTTCAGGTTGGTGGTGGTGGCGGTGGCAGTGGTAATGAGAGCGACCGGAGCAGTGCAGCGGCCAGAAAGGCAACATGGGTCAGGGTGGCATCGCCATCTCAGCCTGGCAGTGAAGGTCAGACCTTTATAACCGAAACCCGTTATAGAGAGGTCCATAAAAACTAGGGTTTACTGTATTATCAAATTTAAATTATTGCAGGTACTTTAGTAGCAACAGGTACAGTCTTGTGTGACATTTTGCTGCTGGTTGCACTATGGATATGATAGCATAGTAGTAATGTTATTGGTTAGAATCCCAAGTATAACCCATTCATCTCAAGGTAAATTTGAATTTTACCACGGGAAATTTCAATCCAAGTTGGTATTATTAGTGCTGATAATTATTCTATTAAATGATTATTTGGAAACAATCTTTGGAAGCTTCTTTGGAAAAAAATATTTGTCACCCAGATCCAGGTTCTGTTTGACTACGATCTGTTCTCTGAAATACCTACAGTACAGTGCAGAGGACAATCTGGATGGACAATAAATTGTGTTGAATGTGTTAAATAAGCAAAGGTTCCCAGCAAAGCATGCTACTAATCATTCCACACTGAAGAGACAGTCTTATCTCACCAAGATTTGTTTTTGTTTCTATTTTGCTGAATGAAGATTGTATTGATACTGCTTCATGTGGTACAGTACAGTATACCATCACCATTGTCCCTGTAATGATTGCAATCTGTCCAGTGCCACCAGATTTAATGAAGGTAGGCGAGAATAAAAACAATCATAAATCTTCTTGACAGTGCCTGAAATCATGCTTCAGTCAACTTTATATCTATGAACAATCATTTCCTCCAAGAGAGAACCAAATATAATATTTTCCAAGAGTATAAAAATTTGCTCCATTCAAACCATAATGTTTATGCCAAAATTAATCCCATTTCATGCACCCTCAACATCTCATTCCTTGTAACATAGTCTCTCTATTTCTTCCATTCCCTGACCATCAGTGATAATTCTATTGCGCATACTCTGGTGGGTAATTTACTGTGGCTGATCAGCATCCTTTTGGGATGTGGGAGTAAATGGAGCACTGAAATGAAATCAACACAAGGCAACGGTGCACACACAAACAGCAGGTTGAGGTCAAGATCGATCCTGTGTCACTAGATCTGTCAGGCGGCCCGAAACGTTGCCTATTTCCTTCGCTCCATAGATGCTGCTGCACCCGCTGTGTTTCTCCGGCTTTTTTGTGTACCTTCGATTCTCCAGCATCTGCAGTTCCTTCTTAAACACTCTCTTCTCATCCCTGGACTAACTGAATTATGGATTAGTTCAGCACAGAAGATGATCATTTAACATTAATTCTGCTTTGCTTCCTTTAAACAATAAACCAGTTCATCTTGCTAAACCTCTCCCCTTGTATTATTTCTTTGTAATACAATTCTCAGTTGAAATGTACAATTGAGTCTGTTTTCATTTGCTTATGAATCAATGCCTAAAAATTTTCTTCCTCGGATTTCCACTGATCCTTTGACCAATCCCCTTAAAATTGCGAATACTGACCTTTTATTTATTTAATTGAAACATTTTGTGATTTCAAGCAGCAGAATATGTACAATGGATTTACTGCCCTCCTGCCCATTCATTGTAGATTAATGAGTAAAATTGAAGAGGTTATTTAAATAAAGGTGAAAGTAAGTGGATGCTTGCTGTGCAATGTTCACTTTGAACTTATTTTTATCATTATTTTACATGTGCTTCCAGGCATTGATATTAATGATAGCTAGTTTAACATTGAAGCACTGGACACTTTCCCGAAGCTGGATGCACAAAGCCTCAATTTCCCCAAAAGAACATAAATATATAGCTCTTACTTGTATTGCATCAGAGCATCATAAAGTGCTACACAGGAGTATTATCAAGTAACATTGGAATGAGCCAGATAAGGAGGTGTGAAGGGCAAATGATCAAAAATGTGGTCTATGGGTACATATTAAGAGACTTCTTGAAGGAAGCACTGAAACAGGCCCATTGGTACACAACTTCCATGGTGAACATGACACAATATTGAACTAATCTTCTCTGCCAGCAGATGTGGTGAGTAGCACAGATGTGAGGAGATTTAGTTAGAACATTTTGGAATTCAGGGCCTTTGCAGCTTCAAACATGGCTGTCTACTGTGAACTGACTAAATTCATTGAAGCTCAAAGGGATAGTTATTGTAGAGCTGAAGCAAATTACTGAGGAAGGGTGAGCAAGACTATGGGGAGATTTTAAAACAAGAACAATAAAGATGGTGCTAATTAATGTCAAAACCAGATCATGGCATCAAACACAGATGCGATGAGTACAGACAAAATGTGAAGGAAGGAACTGCAGATGGTGGTGTAAACCGAAGTCTGAGGAAGGGTCTTGACCCGAAATGTCACCTGTTCCTTTTCTCCAGACATGTTGTCTGACCCACTGAGTTACTCCAGCTTTTTGTGTCTATCTTTGGAGATGAGTACAAAAATTAGTTCAGTGTTAGCACATGGACAAACGAGCTTCAAAAGTTGAGTTTGATAATGATTCTCCACTCTCTTGAAATGCCTTCCGTAAATGATTGTCCCAGGATCACAGCTGCCTAGTTTCCCTAATTAGGAATTTTGTGGTCAGTTTGCGATCTTGATTCTCAAATACTTATTTTTGCATAACTTCGCTGTAAATGTTAATTAAGAGAGGGCAGTACATTGGGAGCAGAATAGCATACTGTATCCTTTTATGCCATGCCTATTTAAGTGTCAGTCTAAGTGTGTCCCAAATTAATGCATCCGATTCCACCATCTCTCTGGCAGCATGTTCCAGACCATCCACTTCCTGTGTGAAAAAAATCTTATCTCCCTTAAAATTTCTTCCACTCACTTTACACATATGCACGTCTCATTTATTTTAGGCATCACTACCCTGGGACACTTGTTTTTTGATGTTCTACCAACGAGACATCTCAAAGACCACCTCAATCATAGCTCTGTCCTGGATGTGAGCACCCTTGATTCCAGCAGCTTTTCAAAATTCCAACTGAAAGGATTCTCCATCTTATGTTTGCCTCCTGCTGGTATGCCAGCCATGATTCTCACCATTGTATCCACAACAGAGTCCTGAACTGCAAGTAATACAAAGAGCATACCTTCAACTAAAATAATGTATGTCTCTGTTTATACTTGCAATCATGTAAATGACTTTGCAACTCAATTTGCAGCTCTGTCCAAACACAAGTGAAAGTGAGGAGAATTAACCTTGTTACACAAATGTGATCTGTTCTGGCGTAACTGGACAACAGCACAGATATGTTTTGAGGACCATATTTAAAGCTGAATGTAAGTTGAAGAGTCAGAGTGGTTTAGGCAATGATCTTCAGAGTTTAGGCTTTAACAGACAAAGCCATTGATAGCAAGAAAGATTTATTGAATAAAGGTTTTATTTAGGACTAGAATGATTGTGAAGATTGGAAGAGGTGAGGCTATGGTTGGATTTGAAAGGAGAAATCAGAATTTCAAAGTCAAGGTAAGCGGGACACAAGGCAATTCAACAAACACTTGGGTAAATGGAGCATTATGTAAATTTAAATTTAGTTCTAGTGCCAAATCAAGTTCTCAAAATATTTGTGAAATTAGCTGCAAGTGCAATTGTAAAAATATTAGCATAGTTTCTGCCCAAAGAGGAACCTTAATATGTAGCCTGCGTTGGGTTCTGATGGGAACATTCCCAATTTACCAGAACTGCTGTTACCTCATGGCAGCCAAACAATTGCAATATCCATTGGCAAAGAGATGTGGGCCCAAAACCCTAACTCTGTTTCTTCTTCCACAAATGTTCAGATTTCAGATTTCCAGCGTCTGTAGTCAATTTTCAGATGTAAGTCGTGGCTGGACTGGAGGGTAGAAAGTTTGGAGCGACCACAGGTAATCATCAAGGATTTCTGAGGGAAACACAGAAGTAGTACGGCATAAGATACAGGGCAGGAGATGTACAATGGAACATTATTATTACACAACAAGATGGGCCAAAGTCATCTGTGCACCAAAGCACACACAAAACCTGGCCTGAATGCTGGGTTGAAAGATCTTTTTCCATGCCATAACTCTGAGAGATGGATCACCAGTTAAAGGTGCTCCTCATTAATTAAATTCACAAATAAACACAGCCCGAGCGCTATAGGAAGTGTGAATAGTATCCACTAATCTTTGAGGTTCTATAATGAAGTTGCACAATGCCAGTATGTGATCCATATCCTTCCAGTTCCTGCATATCAATGCGTCTATCCAAAAGCCTCAAATGTTACCATTGCATCTACCCCCTCCATCCATGGCTTGTGTTCCAGGCACCCAACATTCTCCGTGTAAAATAACTTGCCTCACACATCTGTTTTAAACTTTGCCCCTCACACCTTAAAGCTATGCCCTCTAGCCCCTCAATCTCTGTTGTTCCAGAAAAAAACAATCCAAGTTTGCCAACCTCTCCTGGTAGTTAATACCCTCGAATCCAGTCAATACTCTGGTAAACCTCTTCTGCACCCTCTCCAAAGCCTCCACATAGTTCATGTCAATGGGTCAACCAGATTTTGACAAGAATACTTTAATAATTAGAATTTTAACTCTTGGCCTGTAATGTATTCATGCATATTCATGTATATGTTAATGAGTTGATGTTGTACATAAGTAGGGAATGTTGGGTGATAAATCTCTCTCGTGATCCAGGCAGTCTGCATGTAAGTTGTTATTCATTCTACCGTCCGGATATAACAAAATTGGCGACGAGGATGGTATAGAGTTTGTGAACTCATCCTTTAAATACAGTGCAGGACTGTTTTGCAACATGCAGTGTTGTTTAACAGTTTAAACAGTAAATAGGGAGTTGTGTCACAGTTGTTTACGAGCTGGACACGATAGGTCTCAGATCCTTCTATGCAGGGGACTGTGGTTTAAAACAGCAGCTGTACAATTCGGCCAGAGTTTGTCAGGCTATCTTTATGTTGTGCCTACGTGGCAAGATGTCATCCTTGAGATTGTATAACATTTTAGACTAAGTTTTTTTTGCCGTTTCTTAAGCTGAATAGTCTTTGTACAGCTAAGTTTTAGGTGAATTGTTACACCAGAACGGACAGGAATTTGGGGTTATTGAACGGACTTTATAAACAAAGAGAACAAAACGATGGCAGCGTCCACGGGCTACATCGGAAATCTTGACACTTTTGACACAAGTAGAGAGCCGTTCAGCTCCTATATGGGGAGAGCAAACATGTTTTTCATGGCAAACAATATAATGGAGATTAGTGGTGAAGGAGAGATAGTGATTGAAACAAATAAGGCTGTTTGCAAATGCATGAAAGCGATTCTGCTCACGGAGGTCGGTCATGAAATGTACGGCATACTCGTGAATCTCCTTGCGCCCTTAAAAGCAAAAGACGTGCTATTCAATCACATTATAAAGAAGTTGGAGGAGCACTTCAACCCAAAGCCTCTGGAAATTACAGAAAGCTATAAATTTGGCACCTCTGACTGTGCAAATCATAGTGGCCAGCTACAGAAATAAACCAACCCTCCTTGGAAGGGATTGGCTGAGTAGGGAATGTTGGGTAATAAATCTCTCTCGTGATCCAGGCAGTCTGCATGTAAGTTCTTATTCAATCTGGCATCCGGAATATAACAAGGTCTAAGTTATTCCTAAGGAAAAATCTGGAATAAAAGCAGAAAGCTCTTGACCGAAAACATCATCAATCCATGTTCTCCAGAGATGCTGCCTAACCTATTGAGTTACTTCATCACCTTGTGTCCATTTGTAAAAGCAGAATATCTGGTGAAAGTCAATGGTCCAAATGGTATCTGTCATGAGGGAAATAGCCTAACGTTGCAGGCAGAGGACGTTTCATCAAAACTTGTTGGACGTTGCTTGTTTTGTATTCCGATAATGAAGTTGAAATTCTGTATTTCCATCAATTACCAGTCTTGTTGGTTAGAGTCAACATTTCACTTCAGGGTTTGTAATGTTTCCCAGGGCAGGTTAATGCCCTGACCTAATTGAAAATAATTTAATACCTGCAGATGCTGAAAATCTGAAATAATTACAGAAAATACTCGGCAGCCACATAAAAATGTGGTGTTGTTTGGACAACATATCACAGTCATTCCTTCTGATCTATCTGTCCCTCTGTCCCTTTCCCTTTCTCTGTAATTTTAAACACACTTGTTTTATCACTTTTTCCACTTTTAATTAAGGGTTTTTTTACCTGATATGGTGACCTGCCTCGCTTTTTCTCTCTCTGCTGATACTGCCCCTGTCTACTCTCTCAGATATCAGCAGAAGAACATAATATTTTGAAGCATGTTATTTTCCAAAACTCATACTAAATCAGCTAGCATCTCTGAAGAGAATAAAGGACATGTTTGGTGTACCATGTGCCGTTATGATTGCCGAACTGTAGGAAGGATATGATTAATTGGGAAATGATGCAGAATAGATTCACCAGGACGTTACCTGGACTTCTGGTCTTGAGTTTTAGGTTGAGGCGAAGTAGGCTGGGAATTTTTGGTTTGGAGCGTATGGGGCTCTGGGTGAATGTAATAAAGTATACACAATTATGAGAGGCATGGATAAAGTAAACTTCAACAATCTTTTTCCCAAGGCAGAGCATTCTAAAACTAGAGGGTTAAGGTGAGAGCAGAGAGATTTAAGAGAGGCCTCACGGGCAACATTTTCACTCAGAGGGAGTCTGTATCAGGAATGGCTGCCAGAGGAAGCTATAGAAGTGGATACAATTATGACTTCCAAAACACATTTGGACAGATGTATAGAGACGGGAAGGACATCGAGGGTTATGGGCCAATGTGGGCAAAATAGACTAGCTCAACTTGGTCGGCATGGATAAGCTGGGCCGAAAGGCCTCTATGATTATATGAATAATACCAATGTTCCTAAAATGCATTAATGATCCCATATTCTTTTGGAAAGCTCCAGGTCCCTGTCTCCCACACTTATTTGAAATGGAGTGAAACCCCAGTTTCTGCGCTCCCTTGAAACTCACTGTTGCCCTAGTTCCTGAACACCCTTGATGCTCACTGGAAAATCGGAACACAATTCCTGAGCACCCTTTGGTTTCGCCAGGGTCTGTTTAACATGCTTTGTTTAAATGCAATGGCTTTGTTGGAAAAGGTACAATAGTACAGAGCAACATTTAAAAAATTTTAAACTGTCAGGCTATTAATAGACATAATATCTAATCGTCCAGAAAATCTGTTAGTCCAATACCGCAAAAGTCCTAAGTGTGCCAGACAATTTGATGATGGCTGTATTTGGGCAAATAAAAACTATTGAAACAATGTTTTGTCCTTTACATAAATGGCATAGTATAACTGAACCTAATATTTAAATCACAAAGCATAAGAAACTGTCACTTCACTCCGTTCATTACCGCTTGCATCCAATGTTGCTAAGATACCTAGGGAGGTTCCAGCATGTAAAGACAAAGTGCTGTGAATCAAATTTATTCATGAATAGTACATTAACCAGAAAAGATTTGTGCTTAGAATTTGAAGATGCACGGGTTTGTTTTCAAAAGACTTTTTTCTACGCATTTTAAACATTTTAAAAAACACACACACACACACACACACACACACACACACTCACACACACACACACACACACACACACACACACACACACACACACACACACACACACACACACACACACACACTCACACACACACACACACACACACACACACACACACACACACACACACACACACACACACACACACACACACACACACACACACACACACACACACACACACACACACACACACGACTAAGTGCGACCCGTTGGGTACCATGTTCACATGGGAGGGCTGGTCCCTCAACCCAATATTCCACCTCTCTACCAATTCCAATTTTGGTGGCCAGTTGGGGGTGTGCTTTCTGGAGCACTAGTGTGGCTGTTGTGGGCTGAAAGGACTGGTTTCCAGAGGGCTAGTTTTGACATTGTGGGCCAAATGCATTTGTTGGCTGGCAGCTCAGTCACTCAGGCCTGGTGGGCTGGCAGCTCAGTCACTCAGGTCTGGTGGGCTGGTAGCTCAGTGACTCAGGCCTGGTGGGCTGGCAGCACAGTTACTCGGGCCTGGTGGGCTGGCAGCACAGGCAGAGCTGGTGGGTTGGCAGCTCAGAAACTGCCAGAAATGCTGCCCAAAACAGTTGAGAGACTCTGTGAGAGAAAAGGGAGAGAGGGTGGAGAACCAATTTTAGACATTTTTCATTTGTCCTGCAGATCACAGCAATGAAGGAAGAAAGTCTATCCTGGCCTGGATCTCACAGGGAGCAAATGAAGGGAGAGAGAAAAATACTTTGGTGAGGTTTAATACTTGCAGGGGGATTACTTACTGATGGGCTGAAGGGACTCCTCCTGGGCTAGTGCACTATTGTGGGGATAGGGGAGGGGGTTGGGGAAGGGGGCAGGAATGGGGAGGGATAAAGGAGCAATGTGGGTGTTGGGGGGGTGTGGGGTGGAGGGGTAGGGGGGAAGGGGGAAGGGTGGGTTTGTGGGGAGGAGGGGGTGGAGAGAGAAGGTGGGGTTAAGGGGATGTGGGGGGGAGGGGGGATGTGTGGGGGAGGGACTCCACTCAGTGACCACCGGCCGCGGCACCACACAGCAGCTCCTGACCCCACACAGCAGCTTACCTGACTTCACCTTTCCCAAGTCCACACAGTGACTTCCCGACTCTACACAGTGCCTTTCCCGACTCCACACAGTGACTTACCGGATTCCACACAGCGGCTTTCTCGACTCCACACAGTGGTTTTTCCGACTCCACTCTTGCAGACTCAATTGGCATGGCTTGCTTACTCAGCCCCGCCTCCGGGGTTTTATTCTCCAGCGGGTGGCGGAAGGGGCGTTACCTTCATGGTGGCTGACATATGAGAAGACCAATCTGCTGATCTCACGATTTTTTAAACCTTCCTAACTTTTCTCATATTTCACCAATTTTGTGGTGGCTTGGAGCAGAGAAGAACGGTGAGTATGGTGGCAATAAATTGTAGCAATATAGGGTAGCATTTTTGCACAAATTTAATTACAACGCAGACCGGAAGTGGTCAGGATGAGAGTTTTAGTAATAGTATAGATATGATATGATATGATATACACACACCACACACACACACACACACACACACACACACACACACACACACACACACACACACACGCACACGCAAAACAAACAACAATAATAGTGCACTAATAACAATAATAGTTTATGCGTTTCAGAGCTTAATGGAGGTTTTAGTGTTTAATTGCCTTTGTTGCAGGGAAGAACCTGTACCTGAAGTTGGACATTACAGTTTTCCAGCTCCTGTACCTTCTTCCCGATGACAGGGGTGAAATGAGTGTGTGGACAGGGACACTGATGATGCTGGGTGCCTTTTTGAGGCAGCGACTCCTGTAAATCCCTTAGATGGTAGGGAGATCAAAACCCATGATGGACTAGGCAGTGATCGCCACTTTTTGCATTCTTCATCGCTCTTCAGTATTATTTTTGAATATCTAATGGTATTTATGGTAATATTTTTCTAAAGACAAATTATTTACTAAAACATTTGTAACATTTACCCAATTACATAGGATCCTGCAAAGGCTTGGATACTGATCATCAGAAAGTCATGATTCATTTAGGTGTGACTCATATTCAGAATGGAGACCTTCCACTGTATCCCCAGCAATGAAGACAATACAGGTAATCTGCAGTATGAATTGAAATTAGAAGGATTCATAAACTCATTTGTGCACATGGGTGTACACTTGTACTGTTTATATGTTAGCAGATTAGTATCCCAGGTGCCTGGGATAATGATCTGTAGGCAATAGTTCAAAGTATTCTCGCGCATCTGGGCACATTTTAAATCCAATTAACACATCTGAATAAAAAGTTGGCATCAAAAGCAGGGATCTGAAGTTACACAGGTTGCATTAAGGACCCTCAGGTTCATTACTTTTTTTTAAGGGAGGAAATCTTCCATCTGTTAAGGAGATTTGCTAATGCTCTTCAAGATGGTTCAATCTAATGTGAACCAGACTGGATTGAAGCATGGAATGGGTCTCAAACTATGTGGGCAAATTGAAGCAAATGTTAATAATAAAGTAAGCAATTCAGTAGGCAGGACAGACAGGGTCAAGGCAGGGAGCAAGGAACTAAACTGCATTTATTTTAATGCAAGAGGCCTGACAGGTGGGAAAGGTGAAATCAGGCCATGAATTGGTACATAGGCCTGACAGCTCAATGTTACAGGCACGATAGAGGTGCAGGTAAGAGAGGAAGTGAGAGTCGTGTTTTTGTTAAGGCAGAATAACACAACAGTATTTAGGAAAATAGTATTCTTGGGGGATTATCCTGCAAATCTATATGTGGAACTTAGAAATCTTCTTATCGTCCACACCACAAGATTAGAAATTGTTCAGCCAGAGGTTCTTGTGCTTCTTGTGCATAGTGGTGGAAAGATTGGTGGAAACAGGGCCGCGACATGAACGGTGTTTCTTTGGCCCCAACGTAGAAATAAGAACGCAATTATTGCTTTGATGGGATTTAGTTTAGTTCTGAGATACAGAACAGAAACAGGCCCTTTGTCCCACCGAGTCTGCACTGACCAGCGATCCCCACACATTCATACTATTCTACACACACTAGGAACAAATTACATTTATACCAAGCTAATTAACCTACAAACCTGTACGTCTTTGGAGCGTGGGTAAAGACCGAAGATCTCTGAGAAAGCCTACGCGGTGACAGGGAGAAGGTACATACTCCGTACAGACAAGCACCCATAGTCAGGATTGAACCCGGATCTCTGGCGCTATTCTAAGGCACAAACTCTACTGCTGAGCCACCATGCCGCCCAAATTGTTATGCTCTGCCCCAATAGTCAGCAGAAATTTGAGGAACAAATAGGTAGGGAGATAGACACAAAAAGCTGGGGTAACTCAGCTGGACAGGCAGCATCTCTGGAGAGAAAGTGTAGGCCAAGTATATGCAACAGGAATCAAACAAATCCCTTGAAGAGTATGGCAAATAGGAGTATGCTCAGAATGTGTGGAGAGGGGGAGAGGGGAGGGGGGGGAGGGGGGGGGGGGGGGCAAGAGGATGGGATAGCTTTTGCAGATGGAATAAAGGCAAAGCTCAAGAAATTCTACAAGTGTACAGCAAAAGGATAACTAGGGAGAGGATATGATCCGTTAAGAATCAACGTGGTCATCTATGTGTGAAGGCACTGAAAAGGAGAAAGGTGTTAAATTAACATTTCTCATCTGTATTTACCATAGAGATGATCATGAAAGCTGAGGAATTAAGGGAAATGATTAGTGATGCATTGGAACAAATCCACATTACAAAAGAGAACATGCTTGCTGTCTTAAGGTGCATTAAGGTGGATAAATCTGCAGGGCCTGAGCAAGTGTGAACTAGGACTTGGTGAAATGCTAGGGAAGAAATTGCATGAGCCCTGTGAGAGATGTTTACATCGCCTTTCGTCACAGATGATCTGCTAGATGACTGGAGGGTAGATAATGGTGCGACTTTATTTAATAAGGGCTTTAATAAGAACACGCTTGGGAACTATAGGCTGATGAGCCTAACATCAGAGGTGGGAGAGTTATTGAAGGGGATTGTAAGTGACAGGATCTACCTGCATTTGGAAAGGCAAGTATTTATTTGAGATTAAGGAAATGCATTGTTTTGTGCCTGGGAAAAATGTACTTGGTGAAAAGAGGCAGAGGGTGATAGTGGAGTGTTGTTATTCACATTGAAGGCCTGCGATCAGTGGTATGCCACAGGGATCAGTACTGGGTCCAGATTGTTTGGTCAACTGTATGAACAATCTAGATATTGTTCCCATCAGTGTTGAAAACACAGTTAGTAAGTTGTGGATGACACCACCATTGCTGGTGTGATGGACAGCACAGAAGATTACCTAAGATTATATCACAGTCAAGATAAACTGCAGAAATTGGCTGAGGAATGGCAGATGGAGTTTTATTCCAATAAATGCAAGGTGTGTGTTTGGGTAAGACAAACCAGAGCAGGACTCATTTGTCTTTATTTGACTGGGCACTGAGTAGAGGAGTTGGGATGTAACATTGTAATTCTAAGCTGGCATGTGTGCAGTAAAGATTTACAGAAATATGACCAGACTGGAAGGCTTGAGTCATAAGGAGAGGATGGATCAGCTGGGTGCTTTCTCCGTGGAGCGTAGGATGTTGAGGAGTAACCTCATGGAAGTCTATAAAAACATGAGGGATTTATTGAATGGTACAGCATGGAAACAGGTCCATTGGTCCAGCATGTCCACGTCAACCATCGATTACCTGTTCACATAAGTTCTGTTTTATGCCACTTTTGCATCCATTCCCTGCCCATTAGGGTTTTTTTTTTTTTTTTTTTTTAAACAGAGGCTAATTGACCTACAAACATCTTTGGGATGTGGGAGGAAAATGGAGCACCCAGAGGAAACCCATGGTCACAGGGAAAACATTCAAACTTTACACAGACAGCATCCGACGTCAGAGTTGAACCTGGGTCTCTGGCACTGTGAGGCAGCAGCACTACAAGCTGTGTTACTCATCACCCCACGCACCATTGTGCTGTCCTATACGTAGATAAGGTAGATATCTTATCACAGTGTTTTTCCCAGAGCATGGAAGTCTAAAACTATAGGAAATAGATTTAAGGTGAGAGTGAAAAGTGACCAGAAGGGCTACTTTTTCCACACAGTGGTGCTAGGTATATGGAACAAGCCACCAGAAGCGGCTGTAGAAGCAGGCACAATTACAACATTGTAAAATACATTACACAGATAGAAGAGGTATAGAGATATGGGCCAAGCACAGACAAATGTGACAAGCGTGCATAGACATCTTAGTCAGCATGGAGAGGTTGGGCTGAATGGCTTGATTCCACACTGCACAACTCTATAAATATCCTTACCCCTTAATGTGATGCGTCTCAAATGTGATTCCAGGCTCACAACATTAAGGTTGATTTTTAATTGTCCTCAGAAATAATCTAGCAATCCCCTCAATGTATCACTAATCTACTTAAAGATGGTTTCAAACTTCCTGAAAAACCAAAGATAGATCTGGCTCATCGAGTGGGTCGCTTCCAAAAACATGATAATGCTACACCAAGGCAAATTATTGCAAAGTTTCTAGATATTTCAACTATGGAAACTCTATTAAAGAAGATAACCTATGGAGAAAATCTTACATTTGCTGGTAATATCGTAAGATTCTACAGGGATTATCCTCGGGAAATTCTGGCAAAAAGACGCGAGTTTCAAAGGGCAAGCAGTATTTTATAGGTACATTCCGAAGTTCGTTATGGCGTGATCTATCCAGCAAAAATTCACTCAGAAGGTCTCTGCAATAGCGTATTACACTGGTTCTCCAACTGATCTAATTTCAAACAACACATCTAATTTAATTCCCAAATCTCTAGCCTTGTAGTCTGAAAGTGCTCCTTCATTCCAAACTTTCCAGACTGGGGAACCATTCTCCTTGCTTCCACTCTGTCCAGCCCTGTCATAGTTTTGTTTGTTTCAATTAGATCCTCTTTGATTCTTCTAATCTCTCATTAATATAAAGCTAATCACGTTATTTCCTGCTCATTTTACATTTTACCTTCTCAGGAATCAGTCTGGTGAAGATTTACTGCGCTCCATTTACTACCTGAAACTTCCTCTTCTTCTTCTTATCGAGTCCACAACAAGATTGGAAATTGTTCAGCCAGAGCTGAACACACTTCTCGGCATCTGCATACAATGGTGTTGGTCTTGCGCTTCTTGTGCATCTTGTGCGTGGTGGTGGAAAGATTGGTGGAAACAGTGGCGCGAAGTGAACGCTCTTTCCTTGACCCCTACCTCAAACTGCACAAAATGCTCTCTGTGTGGTCCTATCGTCAATTCTGTATAAAATCATGAATCTTGTTTGTTTTAAATCATAACCGTACTTGTTTTCTGCCTGTCAACCAATTTTCAGTCCATGTCAGTATGTTATCCTCAATACCATGTGCTTTAATTTTGCGCACTATACTTTTACATGCGCTTTATCAAATGAATTGTGAAAATCCAAGTGTACTACATTTAGTTTAGCTTATTGTCACATGTACTAAGGTACAGTAAAAATATTTTTGTTTTGTGCTATCCAGTCAGTGAAAAGACTACACATAATCAAACCACCCACAGTACAGATAACATTTAGTGCAAGGTAAAGTCCAATAAAGTCAGATTAAAGATAATTCAAAAGTCTCCAATGGGAGGTCAGGACCACTTTCTAGTTGGTGAGAGGATGGGTCAAATGGCTGATAGCAGCTGGGAAGAAACTGTCACTGAATCTAGAGGTATCCATTTTCAAACTTCTGTACCTGTTGTCTGATGGAAGAGGGGAGAAGAGAGAGTGTCCAGGATGAGACTTGCCCCTAATTATATTGGTGGCCTTGATGAGACAGCATGAAGTGTTGATGGAGTCAATGGAAAGGATGTTAGTTTGCGTGATTGTCTGGGTTGTGTCCACAATTCTCTGCAATTTATAGCGGTCTTGGATGGAGCTGTCCCCAAACCATGCTGTGATGCATCCTGATATATCAACTGGTTCTCTCTAATCTATTTGATCAGTTACACCCTCAACACACTCACCAATTACAGATTTCTGTTTGAGAACGCCAGGTTGACTCTCTTCTGTCCTGTCAATAGCTTTTTAAGTTTCCAGCTATCTCTTTTTTTTTAATAGAATAGGCTCCTGCAAAGGTACTTAGGAATAATGGTGGTCTTGACAATTTTGCCCCAATTAAAACAAACCTTCAAGATACGTCAGTTTAGGTCAATGTCATTCTTTATGCTAAGCAATACCTAAATATTATGCATTTTGAGCTTTAAGGAAACCTGCTGTTTTCATAAAAGCAAGGAATAAAGTGGTTGGTGCCAGATTGTTGAGGCAAACAAAATTTGTCTTGCCAATATTCCTGCACAATGCATCCTTCAGAATTGATCACATAAAAAAACCATAATTTGTTGCACTAACCTTCTCAGTTTGGAGTAAAACAGCACCACACCCTAACTTTTCCTTGAGTTGTCAGTTCAAAACAATCTGCTTTCATGTCACATCAGCAGAAAGCATTTGCATAAATAGTTAATTAGATTGCCAAATAGGTTAACAAAGCTCATTCCTAAACAATTCAATAAACTTGATTAAGTTTGAAAATCACAATAACATTTATTTGGCCACTTTCTTGAAATTCAGTCTGATATCCACCAATCTTTTAAAATTCTATTGTTAGTGTTTCTCTCCAGCCTCATATGTTGTCCTCTCACCTTGCTTATTGACTGGTGGAACTAATGCCTGACTTTATTGAATCAATTTGATTGAAGCAAAGTAGTGAAATTTACTTCACTCCTTCTCTTTCCAAATAAGTTACATCTCTTTGCTTCTCTTTAATGAAACAACTTCTGTTGGTATAGTGTATTCTTCATTCTCATGATATCCCAAGGGTTTTACAGTTAATTAAATATGTCTAATGTGTAGTCACTACATGGTCAGTAAATAGGTAGCACGCTCCATTCACAGCAGTTTGATAATCACCTGTCAATCTGTTCTTGGAGAAGTTGGTTGATGAATAATGATTGGTTCCCCCTTCTTTACACATGAGTTCACAGAAAGGCCATGATTTACCATTCAAACAGTACAGCAATTCCATAACAAAATGTGGATGTGGACTTTGTGTTTTAATTATTCTGAGTGTGGCTTGAATCCACAAACTTCAGTCTCAGCAGTGATGCTGCTATTTGTTACTCTATACCATTCAGCACCAAACTTTTCAACATTTATTCACTTATTTTACTTCCTCCATCATTCCCTTTGTTGCATTTTGCAGGTTGGATACATTTAATCCTGGGCCACTCCTTTGCAGAAAGTCAGTGGATCGTTTCAATCGCATCGTGATCATGGGTCCCTGCAGCATCCACACCCTCTAGTTTCTGGTATTATCTTGTTGTGAATTTACTCTGCTTTACAGCAACATATAGGATACCAGACATCTTGGAAAGTTACAAGAAATCAATTCACTGACTGTTTTTTGACAGCAGAATTTGAAATGGAATTAAATCTTTAAATTTGTTATCAGGAAGTTGATTCACATTCAGTGGTTTATATTGAAAAATGTTTAAGGTACTAAAATAAACTAGACTAAGTGGGACCCATGTTCCCATGGGAGGGCAGGTCCCCCAACACAATATTCTACCTCTCCATCGATTTCGGGGGGGGGGGGTCTTTTTTGAGCACTAGTATGGGCATTGTGGCCCAAGGAGACTGGTTTCCAGAGGGCCAGTATGGATATTGTGGGCCAAATGGATTCTTGGCCTGGCAGCTCAGTCATTCAGGACTGGTGGGCTGGCAGCTCAGTCACTCAGGACTGGTGGGCTGGCAGCTATGTCACTCAGGACTGGTGGGCTGGCAGCTATGTCACGCAGGGCTGATGGTCTGGCAGATCAGTCACTCAGGGCTGGCGGGCTGGCAGTTCACTCATGGCTATTCCTTGAAATAGCATTTCAAGCAGAGTGCAGGCCACCAAATTCAGTTTCATAGTATTTCTAGCAGAGTGCTGGCCACCAAATTCAATTTCATGGTATCTCAAACAGAGTGCAGACCACCAAATTCAATTTCATAGCATTTCAAGCAGAGTGCAGCCCACCAAATTTCAATTTCATGGCATTTCAAGCAGAGTGCAGGCCACCAAATGCAATTTCATAGGATTTCAATATAGCATAACATTTCATAGCATAACATTTCAGGGGTTTAATAAAACCCCTCCCTCAGTGCATCGACAGCTTCCCTGCAGGATCTCAATATTTTCAAAGCATTCAATAGTTATTCTTGCAGGCTCTCCATGCTGTGCTGGGCCATCTGAACAACAGCTACACAAATATTAGGCTGTTGTTCATCAGCAATTCAAGCATGAGAGGAATAGATCGGGTGGATGCACAGGATCTCTTGCCCAGAGTTGGGGAATCGAGGACCAGAGGGTCTGTCCCACTCGGTGATTATTTTGGCCCCTGCCGGCACCATTGACTGGTGTATCAAGGTCGCCGAAAGATTTTGAACATTTCAAAATCCAGCAACAACAAAAAAAAGTTATGACAGCTGAGGAAACACCGCACGTCAATATGTCATCACTCCGCATCACCGCTGCATTACGCCGCAACTTGTTCTGTGACCCGATACGTCAGTCAATTATGCCAGCAGTCGCCAAAATAATCACCAAGTGGGACAGGCCCTATAGGGGAATCGAGGACCAGAAGGTGAAGGGGAAAAGATTTAATAGGAAACTGAGGGGTAACTTTTTCACACAAAGGGTGGTGGATGTATGGAGCAAGCTGCCAGAAGAGGTAGTTGAGGCTGAGACTATCCCAACATTTAAGAAACAGTTAGACAGGTACATGGATAGGACAAGTTTGGAGGGATTTGGACCAAGTGCAGGCAGGTGGGACTAGTGTAGTTGGGACATGTTGGCCGGTATGGGCAAGTTGGGTTGAAAGGTTTGTTTCCACACTGTATCACTCTGTGTCTCTATGGCTGCACTTAGCACTATCATAGCTTCCAAACCAATCATCAAAGCCAGGGACTGTATCTCAGCTCCTCTCTATGCAGTTGGAGCCTTGACTTCCTCATTGGCAGAACTCAATAAATATTAATGAGCAACAACACTTCCTCTTTGCCACCAACAGCAGTGGGGCACCTCAAGGCTGCATGCCCAATTCCCTGCTTCACGCTCATTTAAAAAAAAAGAAATTTAATGAAATTCCCATCATCTATTTCAGGGCCAATATGCAATGTGGTTACTCACATTGTGAGACTTAAGACTGTTGACCTGGCAGCTATGAGTTCAATACCCATCTTGTCAAATATGAAATTTAAATTCAAGCAGGTAAGCAAATAAGAAATTTAAAAAAAAATACAATAAACTACTATTTTGGCAAAGTCTTATTGTGTTTATTATAGCCCTTCAGGCTTTATCAAGTTTGTGACATGTTATTGTCCTCAGAGAGAGACTATTAGGAGTAGCTAATAACTACTACCCTGACCAACACACCTCGATCAAATGAACAATTAAATCAAATGAGACTGGTATGGGTGCTTGCAATTGTGGGTAGTGGACATTGCTCAGTTTTGTCTTGGTACTGATCATGCAAAATGTGTATATTTATAATCTTCAACAGATGGTATGCTGATGAATTGTACAAATTGTTTCTTCAGAGGATAGAAACATAGAAACATAGAAACATAGAAAATAGGTGCAGGAGTAGGCCATTCGGCCCTTCGAGCCTGCACCACCATTCGATATGATCATGGCTGATCATCCAAATCAGTATCCCATCCCTGCCTTCTCTCCATACCCCTTGATCCCTTTTGCCACAAGGGCCACATCTAACTCCCTCTTAAATATAGCCAATGAACTGGCCTCAACTACCTTCTGTGGCAGAGAATTCCACAGGATCACCACTCTCTGTGTAACAAATGATTTTTCTCATCTCAGTCCTAAAAGACTTCCCTCTTATCCTTAAACTGTGACACCTAGTTCTGGACTTCCCCAACATCGGGAATAATCTTCCTGCATCTAGCCTGTCCAACCGCTTAAGAACTTTGTAAATTTCTATAAGATCCCCCCTCAATCTTCTAAATTCTAGTGTGTACAAGCCAAGTCTATCCAGTCTTTCTTCATATGAAAGTCCTGCCATCCCAGGAATCAGTCTGGTGAACCTTCTCTGTACTCCCTCTATGGCAAGAATGTCTTTCCTCAGATTAGGAAACCAAAACTGTACGCAATACTCCAGGTGCGGCCACACCAAGACCCTGTACAACTGCAGTAGAATCTCCCTGCTCTTATACTCAAATTCTTTTGCTATGAATGCTAACATACCATTTGCTTTATTCACTGTCTGCTGCACCTGCATTCCTACTTTCAATGACTGGTGTACCATGGCACCCAGGTCTCTTGCATCTGCCAGGCATTTGCCCACTCACCCAACCTATTCAAGTCACCTTGCAGCCCCCTAGCATCCTCCTCACAGCTAACACTGCCCCCCAGCTTCGTGTCATCCGCATGAGAGGGTAAGGATAAATTGTCTTATTGCTGCATTTACATCCGAGCCCTCTTGGAGAGATGTTTCTACTAATTTATTTTTCCCTTCATCAGTGACCTTGGGAAGGACAATGACAGCCTTTGCTTATGTTGCTTCCCTCCGCAGAGTGTTTCACTTCCCAACTGAAACATAATTACATTCAGTCAGAGAGATAAGCAAACATTGGATTAGTAGTGAACAATCTAGAAAAGCTGGAAAAAAAAAAAAGATCAAAGTCCCTCTGGTCTGCCATGTACTAATCCTGGTACTCACATGATGCACACATAACAGAGCAGTTGAGTAGTTGCAGCAATCAATCTCTGTCAATTAGTCTAGTTGGACTCTTCATGTTCTTCTCTTTGGCAGAACCCTGCTGTTGAGGTTGGCTTTCTTCCATTCCAGCTTAGTGGTTCCTGAGTTGGCTGATGAGGCCAAAGTGACTACTGCAGACCTGATGAGTAGGTGGGTAGTTTATTAAGTTGTGCATTCCTTCTGCCCTGTGAAGGCGGCTTCTGTGTGCTCCCAGTGCAGGGAGTGGTGGTTCTCACTAGCACCCTGAATGTTCTTTCTCCATCTGGTGTAGTCATGAACCAGACACTCCTTTGAGCCAGTGGAGGTGTTCAATTTTTCAGAGGCTTTGAGCACTTCCTTGAATCTTTTCTTTTGTCAGCCTGGTAATTTCCTCCCATGATGCAACTTGGCAGAAATGTCTATTGCACAAATCTGGTGTTATTCATGTGCACAAAATGTTCTACCCAGTGGAGATGACTAAGTTTAATTGGGACCTCTATACTGAGAATCTTGATCTGAGGGTGGAGACTTAGAGTCATACAGCATGGAACCTGCCCCCTTGGTTCAACTTGCACATGCCAACCAAGATTCCCCATCTATGCTAAACCCACCTGCCTGCATGTGATCTGTAATCCTCTAAAACTTTTCTATCCACCAACTTGATATTGGTTCAGTGGTTCATTGGAAGTCATTGATTCATTGTTTCATTGGAAGTTACTTGATTCACTTAATCTTGCAGATAATTTGGGATTACTGTATGGCAACATCATTGTAGGTCTTTTTCCAGAGCTTTGAAGGATCTGCAGAAAGTAGTTCAGGTTTCAGAAGCAGACAGGAATGTAGATATTACTGTCCGTTCAAACTTGAGTTTGTATCAATAAAATTCTTGATCTTTTTTTTTGAGTTTAGTTTAGAGATACAGCGTGGAAACAGGCCCTTCGGCCCACCGGGTCCGCGCCGACCAGCAATCCCTGGACATTTAACACTATCCTACACCAATATGGACAATTTTTACATTTACCAAACCAATTAACCTACATCTTTGGTGTGTTGGAGGAAACCAAAGAAAACTCACGCAAGTCACGGGGAAAACGTACAAACTCCATACAGACAGCACCCACAGTCGGGATCTAACCTGGGTCTCTGACACTGCATTTGCTGTAAGCGAATCATCAAATATCCTTTTTCGTCAATTGACAACATATTGAAGATGAATTCCAGCCTTCATGAGAAATGGTAATGAACATTGAACATGCTTATGATGAGATGAGTTGGGAAATTTCAATTCAAAACCATCGGCTCCTGACTCCATATTCCAAAACAAGGTTGCCTGTATTAAATCAAGCTATCTTGGATTAAAGGAATCCATACTATTTTCACCATCTTCCTAGGAATACTTATTCCACTGATTCATGCCTTGATTTCAGCTGAATTGGGTTAAACTGAGCTGAGGGACAGGCAGAAATCTTGTGGGCAATGGGCAGCTGCCACCAGCTCATGGTGTGCTCTACCAAATGTGAAAGGCCAAGGCAAGATGCAGGCACGGTGGTGGCACAGATGGTGTACCACTCCCTCGCTCAATTTACTGTAGACTCCAGGCATGATGAATGGGAGAGGCTGGTTACAATTAGCATTTGGACTCTCAGCTTTATGCCCGGGAGGGCTGACCTGGGGATGCCACCGCCATTAATTTAACTGAAGTCGCCAACCCTTCGGTAAATGGTCGGTGCTTTATTTATTTATTTTAATTTTTAATAAATATATGTCAGCATCTTAAGGTTTTTTGGTATTAAAAAAACATGTTTTGATTCTTACAAAATATTTTTTAAAGATATTTAAATCTGTTTGAAGATTAAAAAATTGTTTATATCAGTAACACACAAACAGACTTCAAAGGTCTATGTTGGTCTGAGGTCTGGTCTCATGACATGCTGCCTGAGGCTTATTCAATGCTTGCAGCCCACATTGTGTCTCGGGAATGAAGGGTCAGATCATCTGGTTCACTTCATCGAGAACAGTACGTCTGTGCAGGCAGGCACCAGAGGCAGTGGACTATCATAGAGTCAAACAACGTAAACAGGCTCTTTGGCACAAATTCCCATTTATACACTAAGGTATTACACTAATTTATACACTAATTATCTGAAGAATGGTCTCGACCCGAAATGTCACCCATTCCTTCTCTCCAGAGATGCTGCCTGTCTCACTGAGTTACTCCAGCTTTTTGTGTCTTGCTTCGGTATACACTAACGTTATTCTCCCTGGAGGGCCTGTCCCACTTAGGCAATTTTTTAAGCAACTACAGGCAACTAGACTGTCGCCACATGGTCGCCGGGGTGTCGCCTGTATGGTCGTGAGTAGTCTCCTCAGTCACCCCAAGAGTCATAGCGTCTTTCAGGTCACCGCTGGATTTTCAACATGTTGAAAAAGTTTCTGAGCCAGTCGGCGATAGTGGGTTTAACGCCAATGTGCGTAGCTTGACTTCCCCTGATGTAGGTGCTGTCCTAGTTATCGCCAGGTTAACGTAGGTTGTCGCCAGGTTAAAGTAGGTTGCCGCCGGTGCTGACTCATTTATTTTGTTGATGTTAAAGTAATGATTCTATTTCAAATTTTATGTCGAGAGGGGGGGAGGGGGTTCCAGTCGCCAGTTTTTTGGCGACCTGCTATGACTATGACAGTCACCGGCAGTCCCCTTCACATTCCCATAAACTCTCTCAGTACTACAACTTACCAATATAGTACACAAGCATCGTACTTGTGTGCTTGAGATATGAGAGCTATAAATGTTTTGTTCCTGGTGCACAGGGGGCTGAGGGGTGACCTTACAGAGATATATTAAATCTAGGGAGGGGGCATGGATAAGATCAATGATCACAGTCTTATACCCAGTGTAGAGGCATATTTTTGTTTACACTGAGCTAGTGGGTATATGGAACAAGCTGCCAGAGGAAGTGGTAAAGACGGGTAGGATTACAACATGTACCTTTAAAAAGGAGATGAGGAGGAATTTATTTTGCCAAAGCATGGTGAATCTGTGGAATTCATTGCCGCAGAGAGCTGTGGAGGCCAAGTCAATGGAAATTTTTAAAGCGAAGATTGTCAGGTACTTGATTAGTAGGGGTGTCAAAGGTTACAGGGAGAATGATAAGAGCGGACGATAGATCATCCATGACTGAATGGCGGAATAGACTCGATTGGATGAATGGCCTAATTCTACTCCTATGACTCGTGAACTGAACAAAAGACATTCAGACAGGTACATGGATAGAAAGATTTGGTGGGAAATGGGTCAAACACATGCAAATGGCACTAGTTCAGGAGGGCAATTGGTCAGCATAGATTAATTGGGGCAACTGATCTGATTCTGTGCTGTGTGACAAGGGGCAATAGACAGTGGACAACTAATCTACCAACATAGATCTTTGGAAGCCAAGACTCCAAGAGGAAACCCCCATGGTGACAGGAAGATCGAGCAAAGTCTGCACACACACAGGCGTACACACCACCCTAGGTCAGGAATGAACCTGTCTCTCTGGAACTGTGAGGCAAGAGTTTTACTGGCTTCCTTCCCCTCCCCCCCTCCCCCCCTCCCCCCCTCCCTCTCTCTCCCCCCCTCCCTCCCCCTTCTCTCTCCTCTCCTTCCCTACCCCCCCCCCCCTCCCTCTGCCCTCTCTATGCAATAAATTTTAAATGTAACTCATATGTATTTCAAAGGGGACACTAAATGTTCACCTAAGTCCCAGTATATACTGGGAATATACTAGTAGTACTGAGAATCTGCTTAATCTTTCCTCACAGGACAAAGCTCCCTTCACAGAAATAGACAAGTGAACTCTTATTGCATGGCTTCGAAAGTGATTTTGTTCTTATTTAAACCACACAAAATTCGCCAGGTGTAATCGTACTAAAAACTGGTGCAGCTCTGGCAAAGCTTCCCTACATTTGTACTCCATCCTCATTTCAATTAAGGCTAACATTGAATTTGACTTCTTAATTATGCAGTACCAGCATGTTAATATTTTTGTACAAGAGCACTAATCTTCCTCTGAACAACATTGAACAATTTGTAGCTATAAATATATATGTTTTAATGGTCTTTCAAGCAAAGTACATATCCTTATAATGTTCATCTTTGTACTTGATTGGCAGTCTTTTACTCAATCACTTAACACAACTATATATTTTTGGCAACTCTGTATCTCCTTCTCACAACCTTTTCCTTCTCTCCCGCCCCTTTTTGATTGTCGCCAATCTTGGATATATTGCATTTGGGGCTTCATCTCTGTCCTTAAAATGAATGGTAAATGGCTGGGAGCTCAGCACACATCTCTGAGGCATCACATTAGTTTCAGGTTTCCAAATTGAAAATGAGCTGCTTTGTCCCTAATCTCTCTTTGTCTGTTAACCAAATCCTCTGTCCAAATTGACTGCCTTTGAGCCCTTGTCTAGCACAATATTTTTTAATATTAAATCCTCAATTTTAATTATTTGTTGAAAACAATTTATCTTTCTAAAACCGTTTTGACTAATAATGTTGTCTTTTTTAATTATGACTTTTTTAATTGCAGATTTCCATAATTGTGATAAATGGCAATAAATATTAGGCTAGACCCTGTTTTCTCTCTCTCTATTTTTCCCACAGTAATAGGACTGTATTTGTTGTCTTCCAATACCTGTATATTGGGACCATTCCAATATCTAGAAACCATTGGCAGATCATATCCAAAGCAACCAAACATTCTTTGCAGAAACCTTAATTTGGATACAGGCCATCAGGTCCTGAGCATTTATTTGCCCTTTTCCCTTCAACTTACTGTTATTGTTATATTTACTGATATAAATTGATGATACTCTTTCAATTTCTTACTTTCTTCTTACCCCCTGGACACACATTACTATTTTATGTAATATTTTGTGAAAAATATATATAAAATACTCAATTAAAATTTCCACTATTTATTTATTTTTCAATATTAATTCACCTGTCTTAACTTTATAGGGTCCAACATTGTCATTTGTTATTATCTTCTTTCTCACCTATTATTAAAGCACTTACAATAGTTGATTTATATTGATCACTAGTGCCTTGGAATACCTTTTTCCAACTCTCTAACCTGCCTGAACCCCTATCCTCTAACCTGCCTGTACCTCCATCCTCTAACCTGCCTGTATTTTTTGCAACTTTATTTCTCCATGCAATGTACATTCTTTAAAGTCCAGTTACTGTTTACCCATAATCACGTGTTCAATCCAATTTCATAATATGCTTCAATCACTCACTCCTTAAATTAATGTAATTGTCAATATTTAATATCTTGTGAAGGATTTGGCTCTCTGATCTGTTTGGTTCACTGCCAATTTGCATTTGACTCAGCTAGTAATCCAGATGTTGTTATCTTTGTAGTTCTGCTTGTTAATTTAGGGCACAGGTCCTCATGCACCATTAGCAGAACCCTGTAAGTGTCTTTGTAATTCTTGGCTTCCTTTGCACGGTGTAGGTGGCACAATGACGCAGCTGGCAGGGCTGCTGCCTCACAATTGCAGACCCAGGTTCAATCTTAATCTTGGCTGCTTTCTGTATAGAGTTTGCAAATTGTCCATGTGGGTTTCCTCTGGATGCTAGGGTTTCATCCCGCACGCCAAAGATGTATGGGTTTGTAGGTTAATATTGCTCTGGAAATTGCCCTTAAAGTGTCAAGAAGGGATGTGAAAGTGGAATAACTTAGAACTAGTGTGAATGTGTGATTAACGGTCAGCATGGGCTCAGTGGGCCATGGTGTATCTCTAAACTAAAACAAAACTTATTTGTATCAGGACATCTGCAACTTTCCTCCTGCACTGCACATTCCATTCCTGCCCTGAGGACACGTCCTTGTTTAAGACAATGAGCAACTAACAATATAAAGCAGCGGCATGAGGGTGCTGCGGTAGAGTTGCTGTGTTACAGCGCCAGAGACCTGGGTTCCATTCTGACCTTGGGTGCTGTCTGTACGGAGTTTGCACATTCTCCCCATGACCTGCGTAGGTTTTCTCCAGGTGCTCTGGTTTCCCCCATACTCGAAAGACGTGCAGGTTTGGAAGTTAATTGGCTTTAGTAAAATTGTAGGTGGGGGAGCTAACATAATTTTATGGACAATGAGCATGGTTTATCTTGAACTATTTACAAGTAAAGGAATAAATTGATTCATGTTCAGATTTAATGCTGACAAAGATAAACCTTGGATGAACAGGGAGACTCTCTTATAAAGACCAGATCAGGGGTTTCATGAAGGGTGACCCCCATACCATACAAGAAGGACATGTATGCTCCCTCTGAGGCCATCAAATATGTCAAGAGAGATTTTTAGAACAAGCTAGAGGGCCGATTCAATCAAACAAAAACAGGCGCAATCTCTCGCAACAATGCATCATTATGGAAAGAGTTCAATGCATTCTACGACCATTTGTAACAAGCAAACAAAGTTCCATCAAGGCATTCTGCCCATCCCACACTTGTCATTTGCCACTTTCTTTACCACTATATGAGATTCCACCTTCAAGGAACTATGCACGGTTATTCCCAGATCCCTTTGTTCAACTGTATTCTTCAATTCCCTACCATTTACCATGTACGTCCTATTTTGATTTGTCCTGCCAAGGTGTAGCACCTCACCTTGGCAGGACAAATCAAAATAGGACGTACATGGTAAATGGTAAATGATTCACATCTTCAAGTTCCTCGGCACCCATATCACCAACAACCTAATGTGGTCTCTTCAAACTGATGGGCTGATCAAGAAAGCACATTTATTTTCTTAGGCATCTGAGAAAATGCATCACATCTACGAGCATTATCTTAAAATTCTAATGATGTGCTATAGAAAATAATCTGACTGGATACATCTCAACCCAGTATGGCACCTACTCTGCTCCTGACTGCTTGAACCTGCAGAGAAAGAAGAACACAGCACAATCCATCACTGGCTCATAACTTCCTTCCATCCTGTAGGTCCTCATGGTGTGTTGCACCAGGAATGCTGAATGTAGTTTCTGCCACCCTGGCCAGTCCCTATTCTACCTTCGTGAAGAAGATAAAAGTATTTTAAAGCCTGGATGTCCAGACTAAAGAACAGCTTTCCCCCCATGTTAATATACTCCTAAACCAATCACCACAGATTCCCTTCCTGGAGGGAATGTACTATTGCTTTCAACTCTACATCATTCTCATATTCTGTAATTGCACTATAGGTCAGTTTTTCTACTACTTTAGGGTGCATTATGACCGTTGCACTATTTTCTTGTTTTGTATATGCCTTTTAGAGATACAGCATGGAAACAGGTCCTTCGGCCCACCGACCAGCGATCCCCGCACATTAACACTATGCTACACACACTAGGGATAATTTACACATACATCAAGCCAATTAACCTACATACCTGTACATCTTTGCAGTGTCGGAGGAAACAGAAGATCTCGGAGAAAACCCACGCAGGTTACGGGGAGAACGTACAAACTCCGTACAGACAGCACCCATAGTCAGGATCAAACCCGGATCTCCGATGCTGCAAGCCTGTAAGGCAACAACTCTACCATTGCACCACTGTGCCATCATTGTTTTTTTGTTGTATCTATTATTATCATGTATACTATTTACTCTAATTTTGTGAGAAGAAAGAAATTCATTGCACCCTGCTATATATTGCCATAAACTAATGTGATTCTGAATCTGAAGTTATCTACAATTTAAGATGACAATGAAAGATGCTGGTGTTCTTGGGACGTGGATGTCCTTGCACAAGAATCATTGACAGTTATGGGTCTGTACCACTTAGGCGACTTTTTAGGCGAGTGCAGAAGACCCTGCACTCGCCACAAGTGCGCCACATGTTCGCTGATGGTCTCTGGTGAGTCTCCTTTATGGTCGCGAGGAGTTCCCGCATTCTGGGCACTAGTCAGTATGATCGCAGCAAATCTTTCAACATGTTGGTCGCCATGGGGAAAATCAATAATCGTGTAGTCATTGGTGCAGTTGTAGTGGGGTCGCCATGTAGTTATGGGTAGTCGAGGTAGTCGTAGGTAGTTTTAGTTAATTGCCTTTGCTGACCGGTCATTTTGATTGGCTCATTGGGGAAAAAAAACGTAAGGAGGTGTTTTCAGAACTAAGGATAACCAACCGGTAATGCTAAATGTCCGCCGAACTTCACAGCAGTGTATCTCTGACTTATTAAAAGTGGTCTGGCATCTTAAAAGTTGTCTCCACTCCTTCTCCCCCCTTCTCTCCCCTTCTCCCCTATTTTAAAGGACTTACCATACACTGTGCTAGCCATCTTAATTACAGCATCAACCTTCCTGTTCATCGCGATGTGTGTCTGTATCACCTTGGCTTTGTACCATGTGAATTTCAGACAGCGTTCCCCCGCTTGCCCTGGTCCCGCCTTTGCGATGTATTTGTGTGTGTGTTCTACTCTGACAGTCGCCATTCCAGTTCCTGGTTTTTCAGTCGCTGGCAGCCCGCTGAAAAATCGCCTAAGTGGGACAGGCCCATTAATGTGCAGATAGAGCAAGCACTTAGAAAGGCAAATGACAGTCTGGCCTTTATTGCAAGTTTATATGAGTATAAAACGTTCTTGCTCCAGTTATATGTTTGTGGACAATCTGCAATGCTGTTCACAAATCATTTAGTTTAGTTTAGTTTATTGTCACCTGTTCCAAGGTAAAGTGAAAAGCTTCTGTTTCATGCAAACCAGTCAGCGATAGACTATACATAATTACAATTGCACACTGCCATCCGCATTGTACAGATACATGATAAAGGGAATAACATTTTGTGCAAGGTAAAATCCAGTAAAGTCTGATGAAAGATAGTCCGAGGGCTTCCAAAGTGGTTGATAGTAGCTATGGATCGTTCTCCAATTCTCTAGTTGTTGAAAGGATGGTTCGTTATAAGCGAAGATATTCTTGCAAAAGAGAGAGCACAGTGAAGATTCACTAGATTGATTATGCATTGATTGTGCTATCAACAGAGATTAAGCAGATTACATTCCTCCTCTCTTGAGGATAAAAGGATAATCTCATTAATATGTGCAATTTTCTTATGCAGTTTGACAGCACTAATGTTGAGCAGATGTTTATCTTGCCTGGTATGCATCTAATTTCCTTGCTCACAGTAAGGGTCAATCATTTTGGTAAGAGATAGAGAACAAAAATCTTCACCGAAAAGATTGTGGGGGGTCTAATGCTATGCATTTTCACAAAAGGATTCATATATTTTTAAATGTTGGTGGAATGAGGCTTGTAGTGTTTATTACAGAAAGAGGGCACAGAGATAAAATATTACCCATGTAGTTATTGAATGGTGAAGCAGGCACAAGGAGCTGAATGGCCTGATCCTGTATCAAATATTCATATTCCAATCAAGTGGAAATTATGTTGATTAATGCTATGTTATGCTGTGAGAAACAAATTTCCTCACAACAGTAGCAACTTGACAAGGGAAAGCACATCAAAAGTGGCCTTGAAAGTTCATTATATTTTCTATTTGTCTCAAAATATAAATCTTACACTAACACTTCAAAGTTTTCTGTGGCTTATTATTTATGGGAGACTCTAGAAATTCATTGATGTAACACATGGTTATATGAGCAGCGCAATTGATTTCAAGCTGAAAATGGATCACAAGATTACTAATTTAAGGCATTTATCAGATGCCTCTGTGCCAAACCTGTTCATGTGCTGATGTTGTTGGGTGTGGAACAGAGAGGATAGTCAGTGTGCAATGCACATTTGTAGTTCAAACTGAGGCAATGTAGTGTACATTGCACTGAAACAAATGTGTGGACCTCAACTAGAAAAGCAGGATCTGATTAAGAGCCTAGATAGTCTTAAAATCACGTTATATAGCACCAAACAAATGACCCTTTGGCCCAAATCATCCATGCTGATGAAGTTGTCTAACCAAGTCCCATTTTCCTGCATCTAGTCCATATACTTCCAATCCTTTACTGTCTATGTACCTATCCAAGTGTCTTTTCAATGTTGTAATTGTACCCACTTCTGTCACTTCCTTTGGCAACACCTTCCATATATGGATCATCCTCTGTGTGAAAAGGTTTTTCAACCCATCTACATTTACGCTCAAGTCAGTTATATACGTCACAAACAACAGAGCTCTCTGCATAGATCACTGCATAACTCCACTGGTCACAGACCTCCAGCCAGAATAACACCCTTCCATTACACTCAGTGTCCAATGAATAAACCAGTTCCCATTATAAATGACCAAATCACCATGTGTCCCAAGCATCATAATCTTCTGGATCAGCCTACCACCAATGTCTTTAAAAAAAACTCCATGTAGACCACATCCATTGCCCTGTCTTAATTAATTACCTTTGCCACCTCCGCAAAAACTCAGTTGATCAAGATTCTGTTGAAATCTAAGAATCTTTCTCACTGGCCATTATGCCACCATTTTAGTGCTATCCACAAACTTACAAACCATGCCACCTACTCTCTCATCCAAACCATTAATGCAAATAAAGAATAACAGTGGACCTGGCATCAATCCATGTGGCACACTTGTTAAGACCACCAGTCTGAAAAATAACTCTCTACCACCAACCTTTGTCTCTGAACTTCAAGCAAAATTTGAATGCCAATTTAATTCCCATGTGAACTAACCTTCCACACCAGCCTACTATGCAATACCTAATCAAAGACCTTGCTAAAGTCCATGTAGGCGACATCTACTGCTTGCCCTCATCAATCTTCATCATCAGCTCATCAAAAAAACTCAATCAAATTTATGAGACATGAAACCCCATGTGCAAGCCCCATGCCTATTCCTCATCAGTTCTTGCCTTTCCTAATGTTTTGCTCAGAATGCCCTCCAGTAACATCTGATTTTAGGCTAGCCAGTGTGCAGCTCTAAGGCATTTCCTTGTAGATTTTCTTAAACACAGGCACAACATTAGCCAGCATTTAGTCTTATTGCACCTCTCATATTGCTATTGACGATGCAAATATCTCTGCCAGGAATCCCACAATTTCTTCTCTAGCTTCCCACAATGTCTTAGGATACACTTGGTCATGTCCTGGGGATTTATCTATCGTTGTGTTTTTAAGAATGAAAGTATCATTACTTACCTTACCTGCTGTTGGGTCGTTCACCACTGAAACTAGCCATGGAATGCTGACCAATGGATTAGATGTCAGCATGGTTGATTTGTATCCTTTTTCTTTTGATAGAGATACAACAAAGAATGCCTGAATGCAATCATTCTCCTCCTTGGTGTTCTCCTCTGGTGTCACAATGTGCAAGCATCTGTAGGACACCTGGAATGCCTTCTTCTAATTTCGGTTTTCAAACACCGAAAGCTATCACTTGAAACCCAGTTCCTGCTGTGTCCGCAATTCCCACATGGCTCCTGAAATTGTACACAGTTAGCAAATCATGTTGCAAAGAAATCTCAAGAATTGTGAACGTGACAAGTTCATATCATTCAAGTCAGAATAATCTCTCCCTTGTGGCCTGGTAAGAATGTGCATCAACATGTGCATCAATATTTTAGAATTCATTTCAATACGTAATTGAATTTCAGTTGCATGATTTTCAACACTTTATTGGGAATGAAAAACAAGCTAGTTGTGAAATATGCGTATTATTGATGTGGATCGTGATCAACAGTTCAAGGTACAGGTGCACAACCTTTTGTCCGAAAGCCTTGGGACCAGACACTTTTCGTAATTCAGAATTTGTCGGCCTTCGGAATGGAAATTTTTTAGCGTAGATTTTAATGGCTGGCTCAGTGGTAGAGTGCTCGGCTCGTATGTGCAAGGTCACGAGTTTGCGCCTTGATCCCGGCAGATACTCGGTCGCGGGTTTGAGTCTTCAATGTAGTTTTTTTTTGTAGAATAAATGTCTGTATGAAATGTAGTGTGTTGAATGAATTACTGAATTTGTAAATGTGCCCGCAGCATTGAATCACCTCTCGCACTCATGTCACCCTAGCGGGGCTACATGCCCTTAGGCGGCCTAGCTCGGGGATTCTTGAATCCCGGAGCTAGGTCGCGAGTTTGCGCCTCGATCCTGGCAGTTACTCGGTCGTGAGTTTGAGTCTTCAATGTAGTTTTTTCTTGCAGAATAAATGTTTGTATGAAATACAGTGTAGGAGAGGTGTACTGACTGTGTGGGCAGAACTTTGGAAGTGATTGCCCACCAGTCTAAAAAGCCGCTGTGTCTCCCTGTCCCTGGGATAGCAGGGGGTGATCAAGCAGCACAAAACCCCCCTCCCCCTCCAACTCCAGAGGAATCCTCTCCCCGATGGGCCGCTACGGCGACAAGTGGCAGTTTGCCCACAGCCCGAGCTGCGCCACCCCAAGAACACCTTGCACACCATCAGCTTCTGCCCCTATGTGTTCCTCTGGAGTTGGAGCGGGGCTGGGCTGGAGTTGCTGCTGGCTGTGGGTCTCTGGGATCTCCATGCTTGCAGTGGGCCTGGGGGTCGGTATCCCGTTGGTCCTGACGTCTCCGGTCACCCCCCTGGACTGGAGCTGAGACTGGGAACTGTACCGCCCTTGCCCCCTCCCTCTGCAACTGCAAACAACCCCACTCTCCTGCAAGGGCGGTACAATTCCCGGAGGATAGCAAGTGGCCGGAGACGTCAGGACCAACAAGAACCCGCTCCCCGATGGGCCCCTACGATGCCCCGAGCTGCGCCCCGTCATCCGCAACCCAGGTTCCTCTGTAGTTGGAGCGGGGCTGGGCTGCTGTTGGCTGTGGGTCTCTGGGTTCTCCGTGCTTGCGGCGGGCCTGGTGGTCGATGCCCAATTGGTCCTGACGTCTCCGGTGACTGCATTGTATGCTGGCATCGCCGACGTGAAGACAGTGCAAAGCCCCCGCGCCGGTGCAAAGCGGGGAGCTGGAGAGGGGAGGGAAGGGGTCACACACATGGCTGGGATGCAGAGGGGTGTAGGTGGGGTGAAACTGAAGGGAGCGACATTCTGCTGCCGCCTGCCCGCTGAGTTAAAAAGTTCCCACGCAAGACTCACAATACACTGTGTATCGTGAGTCTACCGTGGGAACTTTTTAACTCAGCGGACAGGCAGCGGCATATTGTCAATTATTAACCCACCCGCGCAATATATCCTCACCTTTTCTTTTATGAATGGGGATTTAGTTCCCCTTTCTTCGAGGTCCGACCGGAGGTTCCGCTGTCACCTCTGCGGGCCGCCCTCGGTGAACGTTTTCAAGGACCTTTCTTCAAGGACCGAGAAAATGTCCGCTATTCGGAGGTTTTCGTTATTTGGATCGTTGGATAAAAGGTTGTGCACCTGTATTGCATACATCATTAAATATGGCCAACAGTAGTGCACTGGAGATTAGCAACAACTTGGTATAATAACACCCTAGAAAAGATTTAAACGACTTGAATGTTGAATGGATTAGGACCTGACAAGATCTGCTCTTGAATTTTGTCAGTCTGCTTTCAAAAGATTATCATAATGAACCTGGGGTGTAAACGTAACCAGGGAAGTGAATCTCATCTGCCAATATGATTTGATAAGCCACAGATTCACTTTCTCTTGCATTTGATAAAATCTAGACCTGGAGCTAGAAAGTTACATCTTTTTAAAAACCTCAATTCAGTGTTGATGCATGACAATAGACATGCTCTAGGCTGCTTTGAAACTATTTTATTTGTAAGGATCTGAAATAATAAAGCCAAATTTTTAGATTTCTGATGGTAAATTGGTATTTTTTTAATTTAAGAGTGGCAGAGTTCGGAGGAAAGGCAAGGTCGTGGGACAAATTAGTTATCTCTTTTGAATTGTTGGATCAGATTCAGTGAGGTGAAAGCTACTTCCTGTGGCATTGCAGTTCCTCGATTCTATGAATCAAAGCCTCCCTTGAACCAGCTATTCAGCTGTTCATTTCAACCAGCTGTGACCTCACTGCAGACAGGGCAAGCACATCAAGTCCTGATAGAATACATTCTATGGAATTGGTTCCATCCAATTTTGCTGCTCACCTAAGAGGGGTGCTCCTGCACAATGTTGTTTATTAAAAAACATTTTGAGGAACAGATTCATAAAGCTCAGCTGGAATATTAGGCTGGAGCACTGGATATTAGACATATATTAGTGTTACTGAACATTCACTATTACATAAGAGATATTACAAAAGCCATTAAAATTCATAGCCTACTTAAATCTTTAAGCATTGGAATTTTGTCAAGTTAAGTCTAGTTTATTGTCTTATGTGCAAGTATGGTGAGGTACAAATAGAATGGAAATCTTGTTTTCAACAAACATAAAAACATAAATTATACACAAATTCTGAATAACATCTGCAAGCCAGTAAAAAGAAAAAAAGTTGCAGCAAACCAGATGTCAGTGCAAAACACAATTAGATAACAAATCCATGGTGGTGTAGCATAGGATCCATAGATCAAGAAGTCATCAAGAAAATGTTTCGATAGTCGGTGGGCTTTTCCCTTGATGTATTGGGTTGAGTGCCAATCCTTCCACCCTTTTGCTTCCTGTGCATAGGAATTGTCATACCAATCCATACTGCAACTTTAAGTGTATAATTAAAACAAATCTGGGGTCATCGAGATTTTGGTGAAGACCAACTCACAAATCCAATGATTAAATTGCATTCACACCAATCAGAGTCTCAGCAGCCAACTCGGTGGGACTGGATGTTAGGGCAGACCACAAATTCACAAAAGCAGTGATAAGAATGAACATCTTTCTGATCCTGAATTCTGGTCTTTGAAAGCAGGGCAGCTATGCCAAGTGGCAGATGATGTTGGTGTAGGAGTAATCTCTGTAATAGTGAACAAAGTAGAATAGACCCACATGCTCTGAGTACCAAATTTATTTCTCTATTTTATCGCTTAATTCTGCACCCTTCTTTATTTCATTTTTTCTGTATTTGATCTGACCCCATGTTTTACCTCATTCTATTTCCTTTTCAGACATTAAATTTAATGGATTAAATAGATCTCCTGCCATCGTTCGGGTCTCAGATGAAGGCTGTCCATGATGCAGCAGGCCAGGCTGCAGCGTAGGTGAAAGTTGTAGCCACAGCTGTGACATGCCTCAATCCAACAAGCATAGTCTCAATAAGGTGTAGCAGGTAAGAGCCAGAAGTGACCATGGGTTAAGATGTTAGAACAGGGAAGCACATAACAGATGTGAAGATAAACACAAAATGCTGAAGTAATTCAGCAGGTCAGACAGCATCTCTGGAGAAAAACAATAGGTCACGTTTCGGGTCTGAACCTTTCTTCAGACTGAAAGTAGAGATGGGGGGTTAAAATATATTGGAGGCGAGGAAAAAATCAGGGCCGGCAACAGATGACCTCAGGAAGAATGGAGCCCATAATGGTTGTTATTGGCTGATGAAAGTGTGATAACAAGAGGGATACACTCCAAGCCCAGCAGACAATGGGCCATTGTGGGCTCCTCCCTTCCTGAGGTTATCTGTTGCCGGCCCTGATTTATTCTGGCCTTTTCTCGCCTCCAATTTATTCATCCATCCTTCACACCACAACCTCAACTTTCAGTCTGAAGAAGGGTTCCAACCCAAAGCGTCACCTATTCCTTTTCTCCAGAGATGCTGCCTGACCTGCTGATTTATTCCAGCATTTTGTGTTCAGGATCTTTGGTATAAACCAGTATCTGCAGTTCCTTCCTACACAAGTATCAGGTTAAACAGAACTGAAACTATATAAATGGAATGTTTGAAGATACTGTAGATTGAAGCTTGGTAATTAGCAAAAGGGAAGTAAGCTTAAAATGTAAATATTGTCATGTAAGTGTATTTGCAATGATGATCTGTGCATCACTTGTTAAGATCAGTGTTTAAATCCCATTGCTAAAAGTCATTAATTTTGTGTCGTAGAGTTATACACTATAGAAGCAGGCCTTTTGGCCCAACTTTCCCATGCCAACCAAGATGCCCCATCTACACCAGTGCCACCTGCCCACGTTTGGCCAATAACCCCCATACATGTCCTACCCATGCATCTGTCCCAATGCCTTTGAAATGTTGTTAGTACATGCCTCAACTACCATTTCTTGCAACTCATTCCATATACCCACCACCCTCTGTGTGAAAAAGTTGCCCCTCAAGTTCCTATTAAATCTTTTCCTTAACCTGTGTCCTCTAGTTCTTGATTTCCCTACTCTGGGTAAAGGAACTTACTCTATCTATTCCCCTCATAACTCTATAAGATCACCCCTCGTCCTCCTGCACTCTAAAGAATAAAGGCATGATCCACATAAAAATTGTGGTCATGGTTTATTTTTAGTACCAGATTCTCAGCAGAATTTATATTCCTTAGCTGCCATGGTGGCAATTGAAGTCAAGTTTCTGGATTGTTCATCCAGACTTCCAGTTTATTATTTTCGTTATTTAACTGCTGCACAACGATTAGTCCCTGTGTACCCATATTAGGCTTGAACTCACAACCTTCTGATTCAGAGCCAAAACTTAACCATTGAATAAATGTAAAATCCCAACAAAACCTTTGCAATGAAGGAAGTTACAACAAAGTTACAACCAATAAATGACAGTCAAAAAACTGCAGTGCTGAAATTCTGAAATAAAATAATAAAAATGCTGTAAACATGAAGAAATTCCAATCTAACTCTCCACAGATGCTGCCTGACTTGCTGACTGTTTTCAGAAATTGTATGTTTTTATTATACGTAATAAGCTTGTTTTTAAAATTTATGACCACAGTATTCATGGCAGAGATGCAGGTACCAGAGATGCTGCCATACAGATCTTGTTATTTGAAAGTTCACTCCTGACATCCCTGTTGGACGAGTCTGCATGTTCCACCATGATGGCTTGGGTTTCTCAATAAAATGTTAACCTTGAGGAAGGGTCTCGACATGAAACGTCACCCGTTCCTTCTCTCCAGAGATGTTGCCTGTCCCGCTGAGTTACCCCAGCTTTTTGTGTCTATCTTCAATTTAAACCAGCTCCTGCAGTTCCTTCTTACACAAAACGTTAACCAAAGCAGGGTCTCGACCCGTCTCGTCACTCATTCCTTCTCTCCAGAGATGCTGCCCGTCCCGCTGAGTTACTCCAGCATTTTGTGCCTATCTTCAGTTCCTTCCTAGATGTTGAGTTGTTAATTGGCACAGCAGATTGCCTCTAGTGTACAGTGTGGGGTGAAATCTGGAGGAGTTGAGTGAGCTAGTGAGAATGAAATGGCCTTTCCTTAGTATCTGTGTAATTGGTTGTTTGATTGTCAGCATGGACCAGGCCCATTTCCAGGTTGCATGGTTCTATTGAAAAAGGGATTGGGAGGGCATGGACACAAAATCGACCAAGGCACTGAAAGTGGATGGTTGCATTTTCATACAGAAAGTGGTATACTGTGAGGCACCATAGCCAGTGACATCAGGATCACTACTTTTAATGATATGTATAATTAAACTAGACGTGGTGTTCAAAGCATAATTTCAAAATATGTAGAAAGCACAGGAAACAACATTGAATGGGATATTAACATACTTTTCAGAAGCAAGGGATAACTGACCAAATGCAAATCTCATGGCCAAATGAAATTTCATATGATGTGACATGAGTTGGTGGGAGGGGAGAAATGCAATAGGTGCCAAGGTTGTAATTACAATGCAGGGATGGAGAGACTTGAGGGTCTATATTGGTGGCAGAAAGGTTGAGAAACTGTTAAAAGGCTTTGTTAATGGGGATGGTGTGTGCATGAAAAGGTTATCCTAAGCCTCTTAAAAGCACCGACTAGATTTCAGATCTTTGAGCACCACATTTCAAAGGATTTACTGGAACAGTGGCAATAAGAAAGCCCCAAAATAAGTCTGTGGAGACTGAAAAAGCTTGTTGCTCTCCTTAGAGAATGTCAATAGGATTTCAATGGGATGTTGACAATTAAGTATGAATTTCACAGAGGAAATGATGGGAGAAATTACATTTTGACCACTAAATGTCCACTGGTGTGCATTCAGCTTAGTTTAGTTTAGAGTTGCAGTATGGAAACAGGCCCTTTGGCCCACTGAGTCCGCGCGGACCAGCGATCTGCATACACTAGTACTATCCTACTAGGGTCAATTTATAATTTTACCGAAGCCAACTAACCTACAAACCTGTACATCTTGGTGTTCTTTTTAAAGACAATGAAGCTGCATTGTATTAGGTAGGAAGATTGAGGATATATGTGCTTGCTATCATGGGTGTGTGCGTGCGGGTGTGTGTGCTTTCATGTATGTGTGTCTGTGTGTGTGTGCGAGCAGTTGGTTTTCATTGTGACTGTTGTGCTTCTAAGCACATCGTCTTAGTGGCTGGTATAAACAGATCCAATCTATTTACCGATCAAGCCCTTGAAGCTTAAAAGTAGAGCCTTAATAAACCAAACTCACAGCACAATCACACATTCTAGATCACACAAGATCACAGAATTCTTGCAGTTAATCCAAACATGTTTCATGTTTAACCGTCAAACACTCTTATTCAGTCTTTAATGACAGTTCCTTGAATACAGTCAGGGGCTATTTTTGTTTAAACTATTTTAGGGATTATGCAGCTTGAATGCAGTTAGAACAATCAATGTGAATCTCTATTTACAACTAGCACCAACATGGTTGACAATGGCAGACACATAGTTATGATTATCAATGGACTTCCAAATAATGGGTATATATATTAAAAAGATACACATTTTGGAAAAGGGCAGTTGGCTTAAATTTCCCTTTTCCAAAATGCTCAGTAAAAAGTTATTTTTGTACATATTCGCTATTTGAAAGTCCCTTTATTTTTATTATCTCGGCAGGTAAATTCCCTTACTACAAAAAATGCAGTAGAGATGATTCAGTTTAAATAGTCCGACTTATTTAAACATAAGCACGGATAGCCTTTAAAACTAAAAAGGATAATAAAATCTCTGCAGATAATCACCATAAGCTGTTCCTCATAAAGTTAATATTGGTCTGAAGTATTTATTTCCAATGGAAGTCTCACATATTGGGGCACCGGATCACGGTATTTCCCAATGTATTTTGCCTTGATGTGTCGCTTTCCCGAAATATTTTCGCACACGGTGTAGACAGTGGATCAAAAAATCAAGACTCAGGGCCTTGGTATTTAACTCTCAACAACAGGAGTACATAAGGGAGAAATAAGTGACTTATGCATGAGCGAACGTGTCCTCGCGGGGATGGGGTTATATTTTATACATCCCCTCCAGTTTCTTTAATGTATTAACAGTCTTTTTGCCTGCAGTCAAACACAAATCGAAGCACCCATGCACCGATACATTCAGGCGACAGGTGCCCCGACCTCTGCCCTCAACCTGCCATGGCGCTAGTGGGACGGGGTTACACAAGGCACAGAGCGCACCTGCCCCCGCCAAATGGCGGGTTCTTCATCCAGTGGCATGTACGTAGGAATGTTACAAAATTTTGAAATTTTAAAACTCAAGCTTGTAATTTATCCCATCAGATAAAGCATAAAAATAAATTTAATTTGATACCTAATTCACTTTCATATCTTCAGTATTTTAAAAGTTATGGTCATTTTCATACTCGGAACATTAACATCTTGCTTTTCCATCGACTTAAGACAAAAGCTGTGATCGAGGACAGTCAAAATCCCATAACTTTCTTAAAAATTAAGAGAACTGAATGAAATTTTCAGTTATTATCGACTGAAACTTTCTGAAACAAATATGAAACATTTTACTTGGATGACCTGAAATTAAAGCATATAATTAGTGAAGGGCCTGTCCCACTTAGGAGACCTCCACAGCAACCTCTGGTGACCTTGCCCGCAACCCATGGTCGATGCAATTTCGCCACGATGTCACAGGAGGTTTTGGTCACTGTCCCTTATGGTCGAAAGTGGTTTCCGCATGGTCGAGGCTTCATCTAGGTTGCTGCTTTTTTTTCATCATGATTAAAACCGGCCTCAACTAAAAATAGGTCGCCGTCTGAAAAATTGATAACATTTTAGTTGCAGGTCTAGATGTAGCTGGCGGTGATGCTAACCGTAGGTAGTCAAAGGAGGTCAAAGGGCAGTGGAGTGGTGTCGTTAATTACTTACAGGCAGGCAAATGCAGCCGTAGGCAATCTCCTTCGCTGACCGGCCATTTTGATTGTCTCATTGGAGTTTCACGACCTAGAAGAACCACCGGTAGGTAAAATGCCCACTAACTTTATTATACTTCTTAAAATTGTCTCCACTCCTTCTCCCTTCCTTCTCTCCCCTTCTATTCCCCATCTCTGCCCTTTTACCCCCCTTCTCCCCCTCCCTTCTGTCTCCATTCTCTCTCCCCCTCTCTCCCTCTCTCCCCTTCTCTCCCCTTCTCTCTCCTTCTCTCTCCTTCCCCTTCTCTCTCCCCCCCCCCCCCCCCCGCCGCGCTCTCTAAAGGACGTACCGTACTCTGTGGCAGCCGTCTACCTTAATCGTCATTGCGCAGACAGGGCTACTCTGCTCTCCATGGCCCCCACCTTTGCGATGTGTTTGTGTGTGTGTGTGCGGTCTGTAGGTACAGCTCGTGGTTTCAACGCGGCCGGTCGTTCCAGCTCGAGTCTTTCCATGCGAGTGCCCTCGAGCTTAAAGGTCGAAGGCACTCTTCTGGACTCGCGGATTAGGCTGCCCAAGTGGGACAGGCCCTTTTGTTACCTAATTATAGCTAATTACAAAATTGAACAATGTGACGGAAATAGTAATAAACACCCAGAATGCCTTGAAAATTCAAAAATGTGATATTTTCAAGATCAGAACTTTAATATTATTGTATTGTATGCTGTAAGTCCATAACAGATAGATAAAGAAATTACAATTTCTAGCAAAAGACCAAGTCTTTATGGAGAAGATTAGTTGCTAGCTGGTACATTAACATATCACAATCAGTAGTATCATCATACTCCTCAGATTGTAACCAATAAGCAACTCTGTACACCTTGTTTTTCCTCAACTTTTCAATTTTGGCATTGTAGACTACAAGGTTTTGGTCTTCAAACCACGCATGCCATGCCATTCTGCCCACTACTTTCCCATTAAATATGTCCTGCAGATCATCACATTTGGAGTAGTCCAAATTCAGATAATCTCTGCGAATGCTATCTCAATCAGTTTCTTTTGCTGGGCATTTGGATTGACAATTTTGCATTTCTTCTTTGGAGATATCTGTTTAAAATGTAAAGAAAAAAAAAAAACACTGAACAACATTAACAGAAACAAGTTATTATTTGCAGTTTTAGAGAAAAAGGTAAAAATATCATTTAAACGCTAAAACAAATAGTAAATACACAACAAAAAATTCATGTTCGTCAGTTTCATCAAATCAATCGAATCAATCTAATTTCATCTAAATTCAATTACTAGATCTAAACATCCATCCGCCTCTTAAGAAAAGGTGATGACCTCTAAGTATCCAAATAACAAATAACAAACTGATCCCATTCACACATGAATTCACAATATAACATGATTTTTATGTCTCACTGTCATGAATTTGTATGCCAAATGGAAGGGATTTAATTCCCATAAATTAATCCAGAAACATCTACTCTCAAGATAATCAAAATCATTATTTTTTGTACAATAAAATTGTACTCAGGATATTTAGTACGAAAATATTGATCATGTGTAGACAATAACACAAATATAAAGATGAGTTAGATGTTCTTACGACATGATTGTGCAAAAAAATAATGAATTTGATTATCTTGAGAGTGGATGTTTCTGGAATGTGTCGATTGGAAAGCTGTCGTTGCCATAAATTTAAGCCCATATCATCAGGCAAAACATATGGGGGCCTAAATAACATTTTTGCATAATAAGATTAGAATAAAGCCACACCAAAAAGCAGAATAATATGTTAAATAAACGACATACCTTTTGTTTTGTCCTGATATTGCGACCCGTGATGTTGAAGGTGTCAAAGGTGTTTTTAGTCGTGTTTAACTTCAATGGAGCGATTAAATCATCCAGTAATATTTTTTTTAAACCCGCAAACGGAAGCCCGAACGATTTTTCTTCGTCAGCTAGCATCCCAAGGAAATCCCTCTACGATAACCAATGCAAACCTCCATTTTAATCCCGTCCCCCCACAAAGCCTCCGGAATCGAACGCACCGGCAGTGCCACATTTGCAACACCGCTGATGGTAGGTTTTGTAACATCGTCAATGTATGAAGGTAACCCCTCAAACTTGCACATCCTACATTCTCCCCACTTTTATGTCAGAAAACCTTGCAATGGCGCTGGTTTTCCATAACCAGCGTGAGAATAACACGGCAGATGCCTGTCCTATAAGGGAAGCTGTGGTTTAAAGGGGGGAAACAATATCAATGCTCTCTGAAAGCAAACATGTTTGCTTGAGCAGCTGAACAGCACCTCATATTTCGCTTGGGCAGCTTACACCCAGCGGTATGAACATTGCCTTCTCTAACTTCAGGTAACCCTTGCTTTCCCTCTCTCTCCATCCCTCCCCCTTCCCAATTCTCCAACCAGTCTGACTGTCTCCAACTACATTTTATCTCTATTTGGTTTGTTGTTACCTTCTCCCAGCTTACTGTCAGCTTGCAGTTGAGAGAATTTATAACACATCAATTGGGAACTTGCTGATGGAATCAAGAATATAATTTTCAATGCAGCATTACACAACAACTTTCTTCTATGAACCCTGCAAATGATGCTTGCTATCTCTGCATGACTTTCCCAGGGAGCATTTATGTGTCCCTTGACCATTTTTTAAGGTAATAAAATGCCCTGGCACAATTTCTAGACTGGGTATTCCCATGACTTAATTTCACCAGCAGGAATAAGAAAACAAAATAATATTAATCACAATAGTGGCAAGTAAATGCAAGACCAGGTCCTTAAAAGAGGCAGCAGAAGGAGAAGACAAAAGTGCTCTATGGGATCACCTCTTGCACACTCAGAGTCCCTCTGGATGTTATAAGATCAGTTGTGGCACAGGCGTTGGCATGATTGAGAGAAATGGACTAAACTGACCTGTTCTAAACAAGCTAACACCTGGCTGTAAACATATGAACAGGGGCAGGAGTTGGCCAATATTCTCCTTCGCCCTGCCTTGTAGTTCAATGAGATTGTGTCTATTCCAATCATGAACTCTCTACCCAGGCCCTTTAAATTCTATATAGTTCAAAATCTAGCAAAATCTTTGGATGCAATCAATGACTACCCCTCCAGAATTATCTGTGGTGTAAAATTCACGGCTCTCTGAGAGAAGGAATCATCATCTCTGTCCGAAATGGATGAACACTTAATCTGAGTCTCTGCCACTAAGTTTCAGATACCATCACTAAAGGAGACATGGTCTCAGCATCCATCCTGTCACCCAGATCCGCATCCTAAATGTTCAATATGATCACCCCACAGCTCAGACTACAGAGTGCTGGAATCACTCAGTGGTCAGGCAGCATCTCCAGAGGACATGGACAGGTGACATTTTGTGTTAGACCCTTCTCTCTGAACTCAGATTTACTCAAGAAAAATAAGTCTGATGGAATAGAATATGTATGCCTGCAGAAAGCAGGCTTGTTGCCTACCCATGTTCTGAGAGTGAATACCTTGAACCGACAACAATCCCATAATTGATTAGTGGAAACTCCCCTGTTAGTAGAGGACATACACTTCTACACAGAATGTCTTTGCAGAAAAATTTCCTGAAAATATATTCTGAGTTGCATGCAAACCTACCATAGCACAGCTCAATAAAAATGGAAACAATTTTAGTAGTTCTTTCACTTTGTCATGCTTCTTGTGAAGAAAATTAAACATAAGCTGTTCACAAGTTAACAATTGCAGCTGCTGTGTTTAAAAATGGAACAAGTAAAGCTAATGGCAATTCTTTGAATGCAAGTGTATGGGGTAGAAGAAATGTGCTACTTTCTGCAGGAATTACTGGAAGAAATGAGGAAATCAATTAACAGTTCAACAAGAATCCTTTATCACAGCCCAGCCTACACTACACACAGCTGCTTCTTACCCGCTGTCAAGGTGTGGCCTCATCTATCGTAGTATTGTCCAACAACCTGCTACTTAGTGCAAGCTTTCTCTTCACACATTATTGAATCTTGTTGACATTGCTAATAAACCTTTTGGGTATAACTTCAGTAAATATAAAGACTGCATATCTGCTTTCCATGTGGGTAGGGATGCCTGACAATCATGTACTCAGCTATGCTCAGGGTATGTAACCAATCCCATTAATCAGCCAGACTGTGTTATAAATTGATTATCTCAGAAAGAAGGCCATATGGGAACGATTGACTGAGATGCAACCGAATAGAAATTCATCCAAGTTAAACGCATTAATTCCTCAAAATTCAATTAGATAACATTCATCGCCATCTGTTTCAACGGGCTAATCACACATAGAATGCAAAATTTGCCTTTTTTGAAATGTGCGTCCCCATTAATAGCTGTAGCCCCAAACACTGAAGAATAGGTCTGGGCATTTGCTGCCCGATTCGCAACACACGTCACGTCATGGTATATCTCCCACATGTGATAAGATCATCAATGGATGCTTGAGTTGCATGGGTGTGTGCCTGCTCTTTAATAGCGCAGCCTTGCCTCACTTTTGCCAAACTGTGAAAGCTAACCCCATTGATCAGATCAAAACAAATTGGTGCTCAGTACACAATGCATTCAACGTATAAAAGGATGAGTTTTAATATTTAGGCTTTAAAGGTGTGATTTCTTGTGGGCTTTGAAATGGGCTGGATGAATGAATATTGGTATTTGGAACAATGGATATTTTGCAATTTATTTTATTGATTTATGATGCTAAAAGCAAATTACTGTGGAAGTCAGCGGCATGTAGAACTGCAGACGCTGAAATTTTAAGCAAAACACAAAGTTTTGGAGTAACTCAGTGGGTCAGACAACATCTCTGGTGGGAATGGATAAGCGATACTTCAATAGTTTATATGTTTCTGAGTCCGGAATCAATGGTTGTCAGGTCTTTTCAATATCTGAAGAATTAAGAGAGTCGAGGGTCAAGAATGTTTAATTTTCATATGAACTGACAACAGAACAATTAAATTCTTAATTCTTAATTAATTCTAAACCCAGATTTTAAACCTTTATTCACCTTGATCATGTAATAACCTACATTCCACATATGCACTAACCTCAATTTAAATAGCAATCACATTCCAAGCCTTCACTTGACTGAGCTGCCATTCAGATTGTCCACCTGTGGACAGTTACAGGGAACTACAACTTTACAGCTGATCTATGTAAACTCAGAATGTTAGGCCCTTACATCTGCGATTAATCACAGAGTCTCACTGCTGTGCAGGATGTAAAACAATATTTGTTTTCCTTATTGCCATATTCAAGCCATACTCAGAACAACGAGGAAATACACCATAGTGTAACACTACTACAATGACTGTATTCCAAATGTGTATGTGACCCAGCATACTTATCCCAGGAGGCGTTAAACTTGGAGCAACTTCTATAAGATATCAGATACATAAACACACAGAATTAAGATTTCATTTTATGTTTTATTTTTCCATAAGTTTTCCGTAAGTGTTTCTGAAATGAATAACTTATCCTTTCAGTTCATGCTTTAGGATTGAATGGGTCGTGTAACAATTTGGCTGTAGTGTTGTTTGGCTTTTGTTGTGTTGTAGGATGTGTTCTTCAAGCCTGTTGACATATTTTCATCACTACACTGAAGACTGTCTTGCATTAGGAACTGCTACAAAAGAGCAGAACAACACTTAAGGTTTTTTTAGAAAATATATAATTGTTGGGGGTTCCAAGTAACAACTACCAGGCTGTTACTGAATCACCTCAGATAACATATGCGGACAGTGAAAGATCAGATCCCTTTGTTGACAGTTTGTAGAGAGATCTGGGTTTGATTGTTCAGATCTTTATTCAGTGAAAACAGGATAATTGCATGTGTTTTACTCTGGGCTCATTACTCAAATAAATCTGATATATCAAAGCTTTGACTCTGTACAACAAAGAGAAACGTCCTGAAATGTCACCTATCCATTCCCTCCATCGATGCTGCTTGACCCTCCAGTTACACCAGCATTTGTGTTTTACTTAATGAAAGCTTTGCTTCCTTGATGGTTTCCTTAAGGCAACCTTTTGACTGCATTAACTAAAGTTTCTCTTTGGTAGCTTTCAATTACCACTGCACAATAATCTTCACTTAACTGGCAAAGGTCAGCAATAAAAAAATATACTGTATATTAATTTGTGCATTCCAATTGGGCACACACTGGACATCCATTCTTTGGTGGAATACTTGGTTTTTCTATTTTGGTGTTTTCTATATTTCTGTGTGGAAGATGATGCCAAATTAGACTAATCTCATGTGTCTGTTGGATTGCATCACAAATCACAAATTGGTTTGGGAACAGCTCTACTCAAGACCACGTGAAAATGCAGGGAGTTGTGGATGTAACGCAGTTCATCGTGCAGACCAGACTCACCATTTGTGACTCCATCCGCACTACAGCCTTAGAGAAGAAGCCAACAAAATCAAAGCCTTTTCCCTTTCTGGTCATTCCTTTTTCTCCCCACTACTGTCATGCAAAAGAAACAGAAGGTTGAAAGTGTGCATTACCAGGCTGAGGAATAGCTTCCTCTCCTCTGTTACTAAGCTTCTAAATGCTCATTCATATAGACCAATTCTCCTTTACCCCCTTGCAGACATTGGACTTTTCTCTGGAACTGATGCTGAAACTATATTCTGCACTCTGCATCTTTTGCTTCACTATTATTCTGCACCCTGTATTTTTCCCTTCTACCTATTGTACTTGGGTTTGGCTTGATTGTATTTATTAATACTATTAACTGTTTTTGAAAATAGCAGGTGAAACAAATCTTTTCTCTGTTCCTCTGTACTTGAGCCAATAATAAAACTAAATGTGAAACTGCATGTGAACCGTATTCTCCCCATTCCCTGCATATCTATGCACCTATCTAAAAGCCTCTTAAATGCCACTATCATATCTGCCTCCATAATTACACTTGGTTGCATGTTCCAGGCATCCACTATTCTCTGTCTAATAATGTATGCAAATTAAATTTGGCAGATGATTTTGTCACAAGAGTATCAAGAGTATCAAGAGTATCAAGAGTATATTTAATTGTCATTTGGACCCCTGGAGGTCCAAATGAAATGCCGTTTCTGCAGCCATACATTACACACAAATAGACCCCAGACACAACATAATTACATTTTACATAAACATCCATCACATAGCTGTGATGGAAGGCCAAATAAACTTATCTCTCCACTGCACTCTCTCCCCCCCGATGTCAGAGTCAAAGTCAAAGCCCCCGGCTGGCGATGGCGATTGTCCCGCGGCCATTAAAGCCACGCCGGGTGGTGCGAGGTCGCACACCGGGTCTTGATGTTGGAGCCCCCGGTGTGCGCTCGCAAAGTCTCGCATTCCAGCCGCGCGGGGCAGTGGTGTTAGGCCCCGCTCCAGGAGCTCTTCGACCCCGCAACACGGGCGGGAGAAGTCGCCGTTGCAGGAGCCCCGAAAAGCGGTCCCCCTCCAGGGAGCCGCGGCTCCCGGTGCCGCCATCCGCAGACCCGCAGCAGCAGCCTCCGACTCAGCAGCAGCAGCAGCAGCGGCAGCGGCAACGCTCCTCCACCGCTCCACCCGCTCCGGTCTCGGCCAGCTCCGCGACGGTGAGGTGAGTCGGCACCTGAGTCCCCGGCTTCTTCCTGTTTGAGGCCGCTCCTCGTTGCGGCCCCAACGACAGCTGAGACCCGACGAGAAAAGGTCGGGTCTCCAGTGCAGGGAGAGATTCAAAAGTTTCCCCCCCACTCCCACCCCACCCCCCCACCCCCACACACACCCCAACATAAAATAACAAAAACTACATAAAAACACAGACAAAAAATAATAAAAACGCGGACAGGCTGCAGAGGCCGCTGCTGACCAGAGTCGCGCCGCCTACCGGAGAATACAAGAAGGGGAGAATAAGAAAGGCTTGCCAGCCAAATGACAGAGAGCAATTAGCCACAAACAACAATTATCAGGTAATCTGCTCCAGTAATACTTGCCAAAGTCCAGTAATATTTGCCATCTAGAACTCTTTTTGAAATGTGCATCAGTGTCTCTAGGCCTTGTTTTAAGAGTGGCGGCTCCAGTAATGTGCAAGAGCCTACATGCATTTCCTCATGATTCTTTCTTGGGATTTGAACCCATACGTCTAGGTGCAAAGGCAATGGTTCCAACTACTGAGCTAAGACAGAGAATTGAGACCAGACCTGATCTCCAGAAGTCTGGCCTGCCCATATGGGCTTTATTCATCACTGGTGGAGCATCTATGTGGCATGCTATGGGTCCAGGACCCAACACTGATCACTGTTCTGCTTTTTAACTAGATGCCAGCATCACTCTGCCTTTTTCAATTCACCCTGTCACTTTGACAATTATACATTAAAATATCTGGTAAACTCAGTTATATAAGATTTGGTATAATGAGAAATATTAACTTCCAATCACATTCCACAGTTTTTAGATCATGTATTATTTTCTTAAATTTACCTTAAATAAAGAAGATAATCAAACTTTTCTGTCCTGTCATGTTTGATGACACAATGTCTAAATCCTTGGATACAAAATTAACCACAATTTAACAATTTTCATTACAATGTTCCAAGAAACACATATAGTCATAATAAAAGTACCCTCCAGACAGAAAGCATCTGATGCCACATAACTCACTGTCCAATATTCCATGTTTTCCTGCACTATGCAAGCAATGAGCTCTAGCACATTATGACCAAATATATGGGGACAACCTGAGGTTGTAACAGCCTTAGATTTCCTTGTGTGTGCAGATGAGTTTTTCAGGATCTCAAGGAAAGAGAATAAACCTTGCTCATAGTTAATGGTTCAATGGTACTTTATGTCACATGTACCTTGGTACAGTCCCAAACCCCTGTCTCACGGTGCGAGTTGACCCACGAGGTACGCCGAGTTAAAACTCGTGGTAATAACGTCTGATTAACGTAGCTGTAATGTCGGAACTCGTGGACGCAGCTTAGAGACTCGTGGCGCTAACGGCAGGTACCATTGAAACTTGTTAACTCTTGGAAAAATTCAAACATGTTTAAAGTTTTCCATGAGTAAAATGTACAGCTGAAGTTAAAAATTGGAACATTTAAACTCGTTTTAAGAACGTAGTGGCCCGTGCGTCTACTGTGGGAACTCTTTAGGGATTTAAGCAAAAATCACGTCGTGGATGAGTTTGTGTTTTCCATACTTTGTAACCACACTGGAATACAAGCAGAATCCATACTGTGAAGATTTCTATAGATCAGGAATCTGAAAACATGGACCATGGACCCCCCCCACCCCCCCCCCCCCCCCCCCCCCCCCCCCCCCCCCCCCCCCCCCCCACGTTATATTCTTGTGGGTAGAGCAAATGACTTTGTAAAATTAAATTGAACTACTTCAGCATTGATTTTTTAAATAAGATTATCGAGGTGTGATAGGAGAATTGACAAATTTTATTTTCCGTCACTGTGCAAAATATTGTGATTTGAACACTGACACCACACAAACAGAAACAGCCATTTTCCTCACATAATATAGAAAACTAACGTGTTTTAAACTGCTGATAATGTTGTTCCAGGCAATTTTCTGCTGGGTAGAGATACTACTCGCTATATTTCTAGTTGTATAGTTGGCTAGTAATTCTAGTTCGAGTGTTTTATTGTCATACGTCCCAGACAGAAATGTATTCTTAGACCCTTCTTCAGACATATTGTGATACTTGTACTAAACTGTTCATCAGTACATGTGACAAATAAAGTGCCATTGAACCATTGAACTAATGAGCTCCTGCTCCCCAGATATGGAATCTTACAGTGAAGTGCCATCACTACTATCCACCACACAAATCACTTTAGCGATCCAGACAGCCATCTACATCCCACCTCAGGCAGATGTCAAACTTGTACTTGAGGCACCGCACACACTCACTAATAGCCTTGGGACAGATTATCCCGAGGCCTTGTTCATAATTGCCAGTGATTTTAATCAGGCCCACCTCAAGAGCATGCTACTAAATCACTAGAAAATATTCCCTCCTGTCCAACTCGAGTACCAACCACCCTCAACCACTGCTATACAACCATCAAAGACTCTTACCACTGCGTCCCCCAACTGCACTTTGGTGAATATGACCATGTGGCTGTGATTCTAATCCTTACTTCCTCGCAAAAACTGAAGTAGAAGTATCCGGTACAGAAAGTTGTGCGGTGCTGGTCTGAGAAAACGGATGAGACTCTTCAGGACTGTTTGGAGTCAGCTTTGTTCAAAATCTAGGAGTCTGCGGCTCAGTTGGATGGATATGCCTCTGCTGTCACAGATTTCATAAACAAGTGATGGAGGATTATGTACCAAAGAAGACAATACGTATGTTTCCCAACCAGAAACCATGGATGAACCGTGCAGTCCATTCCCATGGGAAGTCCAAGTCTGCAGCATTCAAGTCAAATGACCGTGGGTGGCACAAGAAATCTATCCACGTTTGCATAGACTTTAAGGATGCCAAGAGGGAATTCTGGATCAAGCTGGAATCCCGAGGCAAGGACACGGATGCCATAGATTGTGACCAGGTTTGCATGCTAAATGGGCTACAAACCAAAGTCGAGCAGTATCACTGGTAAACAACAGGTTTCACCACAAGGAGATCATTGCATTCGCTTCTATGTTCGCTTTGAACAGAAGGTCGTTGGAGAACGTCACCCACCCCAGTCTCGGGTGTGCCTTTACTGTGGCAAACATAAAAATCAGCCTTCCTGAGAGTGAATCCGTGGAAAGCAACTGGCCTAGATGGAATCCCCAGCTGTATCCTCGGGTCCTATGTGGACCAGAGGCATTCACGGACATCATTAACATCTCACTACCCCATTTTAAAGTTCCCACCTGCTTTAAGAAACCCACTATCATCGCAGAGCCAAAGAAAATTAAAGTAGCATGCCTTGATGACTACTGCCCAGTGGCTGTGATATCCACCATTATGAAGTGCTCCAAGAGATTGATGATGCATATTAACTCCAGCCTCCCAGTCAGCCTTGATCCATTGCAGTTTGCCTACTGTCATAACATGTCCACAGCAGATACCATCTCCTTGACCCTAAATACATCTTTGGAACGCCTAGACAACAAGCACACCTGTGCCAGACTACTATTTTTCAAAAACTTACCTCGACGGAGATGCAATTATTTTCCGTATCGTATCCCCGTCCCCACTGCGGCCTAACATCGTGGAGTTGCACGGCCTTTCCTGGAGACCAACCCGGCTCTTCAATTGCGGGCGCGCCACGGCCTTATCATCGTGGAGCTTGGGATCCCTTTGCCGGGGATTGACGGTGGAGAGCTCCAACCGTGGGCCTGTGGACTTTAACATCGTGGAGCCCGCATTCCCTGGTTAGAGACAGATTCGCGAGCTCCAAGCAGCAGAGTTTCAACTGCCCCGACAAGGGAGTTTCGATCACCCCGACGAGAGGGCTTTGGATGGCCGACTGCGGGAGCTTTGATGGCCCCAACTGTGGATGGTTTGGCAGCCCGACCACAGGAGAATAGAGGGAGAAGATTGAACTTTATTACCTTCCATCACAGTGAGGAATGTGGGGGGCCGCTGTGGTGGATGTTTATGTTAACTTTTCTTTTATGTGGCTGTGTGTCTTGTTGCTTTTCACTTAGTATGGCTCAATGGTAACTCAAATTTCCCTGTACCTTAATTGGTACATGTGACAATAAACTTAACTTGAAACCTTCACCGTTAACATTTATCAACCAGAGCTCTGCTTTCAGTGCCATGATTCCATCAAATTTACAATCTCCAACTCCTGGAATGCACCTCTGCCACTGGTTCGTCAACTTTCTGACTCACAGACCATAATCAATGAGGATAGGTCTCAACACCTCCTCAACAATAATTCTCAACACCAGTGTCCCATTGGATGCATTCTCAATCCCCTACGCATTCACGGCTGTGTGGCCAAACTCAGCTCAAACCCCATCTACAGGTTTGAAGATGACACAACTATGATGGAGTAGATCATAAATGATGACAAGATGGACTACAGGAAGGAGACAGAGAACTTAATAACATGATGTCAGGACAATAACCTCTCTCGCAATGTCAGCAACACAAAGGAGCTAGTTCTCAACTTCAGGAAGCGTGGTGGAGTACATTCCCCAATCAACATCAATAGTGTCAAAATAGAAATAGTTGAGTCTTTCAATTAGGGTCCAAATCAAGCATTTTAAATTTAGTTCAACTCTGCAACATGTTTCTTTCAATTGGATTAATGCTCGTTGATTAATTGAGCCTAGCAATTTAAACACATTGACAGGAACAAAGGAAGGTGTATCCATTGTGTAAAATTGAATGTGAAACTACCCTTTCAAGCTGGACTTACATCTTATCATCTCACCATCTCCGCGAGCTTTGTACACCCACACTGGAATGAAGTTTAAGCTTTTCCTTCATTTGAATTTTATTATAATGTTCACATGCCTCATCCGATAACCACTGACTGTGAACGAGGGACTTCAACTCTATCATTTTTAATTATTTTCCGCTTCTGTTGATAGAGCAAGGTGATTTGCATGCACAGACAGAGCACTATGATTAATTGAAGTATATGATTTGTCTTCCATGTGCATGCATGTGTGTGTGAGTGTGTGTGAGTGTATGTCTAGGTGTGTGTGTCTACTTTTGTGTGTACATGTGTGCACGCATGCATGCATACATGTACACATTTTATGTGTGCAGATATGTGTGTGTGTATAAATGTGGTGTGTGTGTGTGTTTATCAGCATCCAGCTGGAGAGAATGCTGGAATTTATTATACAAACCACAATTTGTTCTGATTCCTATCTGAATCTTCTCCTGAGCTTTGGCTTTTATAATGCACAAAATGTATTTGAATCTGGCAGGATGACTTATCAACTAATTCCCTATATCTAACCCTTCCGTGATCTTTAATCTTAGTAGTGGAATCCTGCATTACAGGGATTCCAGTTATTAAATCTGCCAAATATAGAAACAGCTACCAGTCATGCATGCTGCCAATGAGCATAAAGAAAAGCTCAAATATCTTCAGAGACATAGCATGGTCTATCATTGTAGCTATGGGGTTTAAGTATTGATTACATTCTGTATTTTTTTTTGAAATTCTGGCAGTTTTAAGCAATTCCAAGTCTATGACAATTCTTACAAAATTCCACACTGCAATGTTCAAAATTGTCTTCATCTAATTTATTTTATATTTTTCACATATACAGTGGTATGACCACATTCAACAAAAGAGAGTTTAACCATTTTCCCTTGACATTCAATGCTATTACCATCTCCAAATCCCCATGATCAATATCCTGGTGAGCGATGACTTACCAGAAACCCAACAAGGTCAGAATCTGGTTAAGCCTGGTAAATTATTCACCTCCTTATTTACAACCCAGTGCCTTTTCATCATCTGCAAGCACAAATCAGAAGCTTGATGAAGTACACTCCTTTTCCCTAGTTGAGTACAATAACAGCACCTGTGAAGAAGCTTCACATGTTCCAGGAACAAGCAGCTTTCTAGACCAGTGGTCTAACACCACAATAAACATTCATTCCATCCACCACTGATGCACAGTGCCTGTATGGGGTGACATCCCATACATACATCACACAATGCACAGTACTCACCAAGGCTGCTTTGGTAGCCTCACTCAAACCCATGATTTAAACCATCAAATAGGACTAGTGCAGTGAATGCATGAGAACACCACCACCTGTTTTTTTCCCCTCCAAATTTAACAGCATCCTGATTTTGAAATATATTGTCCGTTCTTTGTTTATTACTGGGTTTAATTCCTGGAACTCGCTCCCTGACATCATGGTAGGAAAAACATCCCTGAGAAGGGTCTGAAACAGTTCAAGAAGGCAGCTCACCAACACCCTTTGAAGGGCAATTAGGGCAGGGCAATAATTGCCAGCCTTTGCTACCAAAATCAGATCCCAAAATTGCATAAAAAAAGACAGGTTTAACATTTTTGGTTAAACGTCTTTAATCAGAACTATAAAAAAGTACAGATGAAACAAGTTGTAATCTGCAGGCAGAATGCGGGGAGAAGCCAAGAGAACAAAACAAGCCCGGAAATATGCGGGAGAACTGGAGAGGTTCAAAAACACAGGTAGTTGTGATACTGGCTGAGGGCGGAAGGTAAAGGTGTGTCTGGAAGAGGTGAAAATAAAATGACGTAAATAAAAACTGAAATATCAAAAGAAGATCGAGAAAACAAAAATAATGCTGAAAATGTGTGTTTAATTTGGAATTTGTTTCTAATTTTAGTTTAGAGATACATCGCGGAAACAGGCACCTTCGGCCCACCGAGTCAGCACCGACCAACAATCTCCACACATTAAACAGTCCTACACACCTATACCAAGCTAATTAACCTACATACCTGTACGTCTTTGGAGCGTGCGAGGAAACCGAATATCTCAGAGGAAACTTACTCGATCACAGGGAGAATGTACAAATTCCGTACAGACAGCACTCGTAGTCAAGATCAAACCCAGGTGTCTGGCACTGCAAGCGCTGAGGCAGCAACTCTACTGCTACGGCCGCCCTATGTTTTGGATGGCAGAAATATTTAATATTTTGAAAGCTTTGGCAGCCAATTAAGTGAAGGGTTGTGACTTCCTGCTTACAAAAAAATAACTTTTCAGTAGTTTTAATGTCAGAGCAAACATGCATACACAGATGAGCACAAGACCATCTCAATCCAACAAGATCCTGCTGTGAGATATGAGTAAGGCAAATACGGAAAATTTAATCTTATTCTGGATATCAATAGCAAGCATTGTAGCTCATTGTCGATCACAAAATCAGGGGAAATAAATGTAACACTTTTTAGAATTCTCCTCCCAAAATCGATTCACAAAATGGGGCAATGAATCAAAAAAGTCTTAATGCGCAGAATTTAGCAGGAAAATATATTTGATCAAATAAAAACCGAGATAATGGGAGAATTGCCTAAAGGAATTCAGTCAAGGAACTGGATTCCAAGAAAAGTTTGAAAAAAGGAAAAACAGAAGGTTTCAGTGTGAGAATTCCATAGACGTTGAAGGCAGTGCTGCAAATGAACATTGTGATTGGAAACCATATCAGCAGTATTAGATTCCTTTATTGTCATTCAGACCTTATGGTCTGAACGAAATTATGTTGCCTGCAGTCATACACAGAACCAATAAAAACAAAACATACAATAAACACAAATTAAACATCCACCACAGTGAGTTCACCAAGCACATCCTCACTGTAATGGAGGCAAAGTCTTAGTCTCCGTCTCTTCCCTCCTTGTTCTCCCTCTGCGCTGAGGCGATCGATCCAGGACGGAGGTGCCGCCCTCCAGTCCAACGGACCTCCGTGGTGATGTTGCCGCCGCCGAAAGCCGGAACGCCGTCTCCACTCCGAGACGTCCCGCTGCAGCATCAGCTCTGGGCAGCCGCCCCAGCTCCAGGCCTCCGCCCCAGCTCTGGGTCCTGCAGTCTCCGCTCCGGGCCACCGCCCCAGCTCCGGGTTCCGCAGTCTCAGCTCTGGGCCGCCGCCACAGCTCCGGGTCCACAGTCTCAGCTCCGAGCCCCGCTGCATCAGCTCCAGGCTGCCGCCAAAAGCTAGAACGCCGCACCAGCAAGTCGGGCCACCACTGGCTCAGCCCCGAAGACGGCCAGCCTCTCGTTGGTGAGTCCTGGCTGGCTCTGCCTCTGGAGCCTCGGGGTTAGTCGCAGGCTGGAGGCCGCTAGCTCCGCCATTAGGCCTCAGCGCAGATGGAGGCAGAGAAGGAGGATACGACATGAAATAGTCGCATTTCACCTAAGGAAGAGACAGAGAACATGTTTCACCACCCCCCCCACCCCACTAACACAACCCAACAAACTAAAACTTAACCAAAACAAGACAAAAAAAACAACAGAAAAAAGTAAAGACAGACGGACTGCAGGCGAGCTGCAGCTGTTAACAGCGCTACCACTTCCGTATCAAACATCATGTCACCATTTCACCACATGGAGACAGTTAATGGATATTTTTAAGGCAGAGATAGATTCTTGATTAGTACGCATGTCAGGGGTTATGGGGAGAAGGCAGGAGAATGGGGTTAGGAGGGAGAGATAGATCAGCCATGATTGAATGGCAGAGTAGACTTGATGGGCCATATGGCCTAGTTCTGCTCCTATCACTATGACCTTATGACTTATGACCATTACAGATTGAGACAATGGGACAAGGGAGGGTGATTAATTGATAGCAATGATGCAGATCTTGTGATGTAAGAATAAAGAGGAAGGTATCGCACTTCCTATGGTTTAATAGGATTATAGAGTAACTGATTATTCGACTGGTGACAGACAATATAGAGGGAACAGAAACGTTTAAAGAGATGGCTTTCAGTCAGAAAGATGTGAGTGCTTTAAGAAAGGCCAGCAATATTTTAAGGGATTTAGCAAACACTGCTTTGCAGATGATGAATGTTGTTTTTTTTTTCATGTAATTATTAGGAAATATAGAAACAAAATCAGAAATACAGAAAACAAATGATCCGCATACAACAACCACCCTTAAGGGCCTGTCCCACTTTCCCGAGTTATTCACAAATTCTCCTGAGTTATTCACGAATTCTCCCGAGTTTTCAAACTCGCAGAATGTTTGTAATGAGTCTGTAGGAGGCCGCAGGAGTTTGTGGATATATCGTAACGGCTCGTTATGCCAGCCGTAGGTACTCGGGGCTGTTTTTTTTTTCTTGTGGACATTTTTCATCAGGCTGGAAAAAACTTCCTGACTTACCTGATGCCCCAGATTTTCCAAAAGTAATCTTATTCTAGATATCAATAGCAAGCATTGTAGCTCATTGTCGATCACAAAATCAGGGGAAATAAATGTAACACTTTTTAGAATTCTCCTCCCAAAATCGATTCACAAAATGGGGCAATGAATCAAAAAAGTCTTAATGCGCAGAATTTAGCAGGAAAATATATTTGATCAAATAAAAACCGAGATAATGGGAGAATTGCCTAAAGGAGTTCAGTCAAGGAACTGGATACCAAGAAAAGTTTGAAAAAAGGAAAAACAGAAGGTTTCAGTGTAAGAATTCCATAGACGTTGAAGGCAGTGCTGCAAATGGACATTGTGATTGGAAACCATATCAGCAGTATTAGATTCCTTTATTGTCATTCAGACCTTACGGTCTGAACGAAATTATGTTGCCTGCAGTCATACACAGAACCAATAAAAACAAAACATTCAATAAACACAAATTAAACATCCACCACAGTGAGTTCACCAAGCACATCCTCACTGTGATGGAGGCAAAGTCTTAGTCTCCGTCTCTTCCCTCCTTGTTCTCCCTCTGCACTGAGGCGATCGATCCAGGACGGAGATGCCGCCATCCAGTCCAACGGACCTCCGTGGTGATGTCACCGCCGCTGAAAGCCGGAACGCCGTCTCCGCTCCAAGACGGCCCGCTGCAGCATCAGCTCTGGGCAGCCGCCCAACTCCAGGCCGCCGCCACAGCTCCGGGTCCCGCAGTCTCCGCTCCGCACCGCTAATACTGCAGTATTAGATATTTATAAAAAGGTAAGTGTTCATAATATACAGCAGATTAGTGACTTAGGGGAAAAAAAGCCTAATGCTTCAGGATGATGACCTTTCAATAGAATATTTTGTAATAATGTGGAATGGGGATAAATATTGTCCAGGATTTGTTTGTTCTTCTTCAAAGTAGTTGAGTTTGGATATTTTACATTTTCCTAGACACCAAATAGAGTTTTCATTTAACGTAAGCCACCTCCTCTGACAATACAGGGCTCAAGCTGTACTGTCCTGGAGCACAATCTAACCTAAGTGCACTTAATCCTCAAAGGTGCAATTCAAGGTAACCTTCTACCTCAAAGTCATGAGTACTGCCAGTTGACAGTACGATTAAAAGTAAAAAAATGGCCCTGTTTTTTTCTGGCTATTATTGATTTATGAAAGGATGTTTACAATTGTAAAAAAAAAAACAGAAAGAACTATGAAATATCTTGTGAACATTTTGCAATATCAAATTGGTTCCATTTGTATTTTAGATGAATATTAACAAAGTGATCCATCTGAGTCTTTGCAAATTCTAAAAAACCTCCCCTGAAACCTTTGCCTCAATTATGACTTGGCTAATTGGATTGTCTTGAAGCATAGAATCACTTGAAAGGACATGCTGTAATTAAATCTGATTTCTATTCTTAATCAGCCAGAAGACCGAAAATTACAATGTTTAATTTAATATACCTGACTGGACTGCTGAGTAACTATAGACATTTTATATATTATATGTTACCATGATATGATTGTACTGTCTAGTTCACATTCAGGAATCCTTACAGTTGTGTGCAAAGGAAATATATTGCAAACTATATTCTAAAATTAACCTTCAAATTACCACTTAGATACCAACACAGTGGGAGTACCTATCCCATGTGCACTGGACTGATTGAAAAACGATTATCATTGTCTTCTCAAGGGTAATGAAGTGTGGGCAATAAGTGCCTCTTATGCCAATGGTGTCCATGTATTGAGATCAAATTAAGAACACATATCAGCTTGCTACATTCATTTAAATAGGTGCAGAACCGTGGCCCAACAAGTAGTCTAGATGTCTCTCAAATCCACTGTCCTGGGTTTGATACTGATCTCTGGTGCGGTCTGTGCAGAATTTGTACCTTCCCTCTGTAACACATGGATTCCCCCTGTGCACTAATTTCACCCCAACAACCCAAACATATGCTGGCTTGTAGATTAATTGCTCGCTTAAATTACCTCTTGAATAGGTGAGTGAGAGGGAAATCAGGTGGAGCTGGTGTTCAGGTGAAAGGGAATGCTTAAAGAGAAATTGATGTGGCAATGGAATGACTGAGAATGCTCTGAAAGCTGGTGCATATTTATCAACTGAATATCATCCATCAGTGTCATTATGAAATCTGATTGATAAATGTATCAGGTCAGGAACCAACAAGCAAAGGAAGAATAAATAAACATGACAGCTATTGAACCAGAGACCTAAGAGCTGAAGCATAAGTGTCAATTTAAAACTAAGCATTTCAGGATTATTTTAGCTTCTATCCTAAGAAGATCTGGGATTATAAGTGCCAGTCAAAAGCCATTTGGGAAGAATGAATTAATCGGATCAGTCCCGATGGGAATTGTTCTTCCTGTTGAATGCTTCCCTCTGTTTCAGACATGAAGAGAATCATCTTGATCAAGGTTGACAGGCCAGGCAACCCTTATAATTCCCGATCCAGTCTCCCTATCTTGAGAGAGATCACAAGTTTTGATGTATTCTGTAAATGAAGATTAATGACTAACTGATTGAGCAGGAAATACCATAACCAAGGCCAAAGGCCATTTTCTATTAAAATTTCCTATTATAATTCAGATCGTGATTCCACGAGTTTTCAAATACTGCATAGATATGATGAACACCACGCTGTGAATTTTAATATTGACAATGTATAATGTAATGTCTTGGATGGTGTGAATAGCCAGGGGCAATTGCCAAAAATATAAGCACATTCCCTACAGTCGTAACCGAGTGACATTCCACACGTTCATAAGTTCTAGGAGCAGAATTAGGCCATTTGGCCCATCAAGTCTACACCGCCATTCAATCATGGCTGATCTATCTTTCCCTCTCAACCCCACTCTCCTACCTTCTCCCCATAACCCCTGACACCCTTACCAATCAAGAATTTGTCAATCTATGCTTTAAAGTTAAAGGTGCAGCCATGGGGCCTCAGCTATGCTTGCCTTTTTGTCAGTTATGTCAAACAGTTCTTGCTCCAAATGCACATTGACACTATCTTCCAACTCTTTCTCTGCTGCATTGGTGACTGTATCGGGGCTGCCCATTCTTGACCTCTATGTCTCCAACACAGGTTCAGACTATCGACCGATGTCCACTACAAACTTACCAAATCCCACAGTTATCTGGAATACACTTTCTCCCATGCTACGTCTTGCAAAAATGCTACACCCTACTCTCAATTTTTCCATCACTGCCGCATCTTCTCCCAAGATGAGGCTTTCCATTCAAGGATATCTGAGATGTCATCATTCTTTTGGAAGAGTTTCTATGAGAAAATACTTAGGGGTATCTATGAAAAATATTTTCTCCCAGAACCTCTTGCTGGGACTACCAAGGGAAAAGCTTGGTTCCAGATAAAATTCTGGCACTTCACTACATTTCTTGTTCCAACACTCAATTGCAGTTGGAAAAGCCACCGAGATTGTTGGTTCCATGTCAGTGTTTGAATTGACAAATGTGTGGTAGGGATCCATAAAACATGCAGGTATTTCGCACCTATTTATCGACTAATATTATCTCAGAAATTATTCAACAATCAGAGAAAAAGAAAACAAGACTTTCAATATTTTTTTTATCAGGAGAGAAATGGGATAATAATTTGGCTGTGGTTTCTGAGCTGATTGATGTCTAGTACCTTATTGATTCTCGCAAACACCAAAATTGTGCTAATCAATTCAGACAATTTTACTTCGGAGTCACGTGAGTGACTACGTGAAAGAAACCCGCTACGACGCATGCGTGTCATATCGCATACACGCATTGAACGAGTCAGACATGGGAGAGGACGTCTCCCTAGAGGGAAATGCAAAGAAGCAGGTAAGAGACTGCAAAATTTTTCCCACTTACCTTGCAGGTAGGAAAGGCAAGGAGCTGCGGGAAGCTGGAGGGGAGAGAACCGCGGAAACAGCGGACAGCCAGCAGCCAGCAGCAGCCGATGCGCGAATCCTCCGGAGAGGATTCCTAAAAGGCTATTTTTAGCAGCAGAACAGCTGTGCCCGACGTCGCTCCCCGCACCGGCAAGATTGACTGCTGCCGGGCGGGAAGCGAAGCAACACGTCCCGGGGGTTTTTCCAGACTAAGCAGTCTATGTTGGAGCAGTCGCTAGCGGCTCTGTGAGCTGATTGAAGCGGCTGCGGGACCCGGAAGAGAGCAGGACTACTCAGTAGCCGTCGGCTGACATCTGGGACAGCAGCCCAAGGACCTACGCTACGGGGTCCGTGGGGCTGCGGGAGGAAGGACGTTCCTCCCAAACGACAAGCTGAAAACCAGTACAGGTAAGAACAAATTTCTCTTACCTTTGGTTCTTTTTCCAGACGTTGCTGCTGTATTCTGAAGAGCAGCAGGCAGCCAGCTAAGGACGTCAGGGCAGAGCCACAGGTCATTACTGCTGTGTTCTGAACAGCAGGCAGCCAGCTACTGATGTCAGTATAGAGCTGAAGTGCTGCCACACAGAATTGTTCCTGCTAAATGACCAGCAGCAGGCAGCAATGAATGTCGGCACCAGCATCTCCCATAAGGGAGCGAGTGCCAAATTTCACCCTAAATGGGTAGAGGTGCCCGTGAGTACCGGGAACATGGGGAGCGACCAGTGCCCGTAGGCATAGGGACCGGCTGCGGGAAATACCGCGTGCGACTAGTGCCAGAGAGCACCAAGGTCGGCAGGAGCGGTCCCATATATTAAAGCACCCGCGACGACTAGTGCCCGAGAGCATGTAAGTCGGCTGGAGCGGTGGCTGGAGGAAATTTCTCCACAGTGGCAGGCTCCGGGATTGGAGGATAGCCACAGGGGGCAAATAAATATAAGTCCCACAGCAGTTTCCCATAAGGGCTGCATGAAATGTCAGACGCCTCTGAGGAGGGTATGGAAGGTCTGACGGGGTAAAATCTGAGCAGGTGATGGAGCCACTGTCCCCTATTGAAGGGTGGGAAAAAACAACCTGCTGAACATGATGAGCAGTACTGCCAGCAGAAACACACTGAGAATGATCTCGAGAAGGATGGCTGTGAGTATTGAAGGACTGTGAGTCCACCCATCAACTTCAAGCTAATATTTTTGCTGAAGTGTTGGCAAGGCTTCTATACCCCGGAATATTGTGGTGCTCTTAATGTAGCCATTGTTACAGGTGCATTTGCAGACATGTTGGGAAGGCCGTTAGGAGTTGGGATATTAAAATCCGTAATACTCTGAAAGGTCTCATGGCGGGCATAACAGCTTTGGCCCGCATGTTAAAAAAGGTGGACAAAATTAGTGACCACAAGGATGCCATTAGCACTATTTTTTGCAATGTGCAGTTTGAAGGGCCATTCAGCCAGCTCTAGACCCTAGTTCGCTATACTATGTAAGCAAAGGGCTATAGACCCCGTTATTTGGGGGGGGGGGAGGACCTGTCTAAACAGGTAAAAGAATTGGCGAGGAGGCTCGACTTTGGGGCTGATTAAAGCATCCAAAGGATATCTGGGGAAGACATTAACCTTATGTGCATCCTAAGAGAGGTAGTGTTTTTGTAATTATACTACAAAGAATTGGGCAGAGGTACCCAGCAGCAGCGTCCTGTTTAGGGTTTGGCCCGGGACGACCACTGTGGAAGATGCAAACGTCTCTACGTCAGCATCTACCCTAACATTAACCTTTAGGCTCTCCACAACCGCGTATGAAACCAAGAAAAATAACTTGGTTACCACCAATAACCATGGAGGTAGGTGAATTTGGGGCTCCAGCATTAATAGGGAGCACGGAAGTTGGAGGGACATTGCAACTTCATGTTGAAGCTTGGTGTAATATATCTATGGACAGATACATCCTTAGCAGTTTTAAGGGATATCTGATAGAGTTTCTACTCAAACAAAACCCTCCAGTACAACATAAACCGGACAGATATACATGCTGGTAATGGAATAAACCAAACCTGAACAACAGGATTTGTCTCAAACATCTTTATTAGAAATAAGAAAGATGGGGGTTGCCGTATTATTATGGATTATCAATGCTTCACAATGTTGTGCAATATATTCATTTTAAAGATGGATACTTTTAGCAGTGCTAAAGACTTAGTTTTCAGCAGGCTACTGTATGGCAAGTATTAATCTTTAAGATCCTTGCTATTCAATATCCAACAGGGGGAAAATTTTAAACCAGCGTTGGGACTGCTGCAACACTAAAAATCATAGAGTAATGGTATAGTTGGATGATATCCTTATTGTGGGAAAAACTTATGAATCGGCATGTTAGGCAGTGGTTGCCACTAAACAATTGTTTGAACAGCTGGGATTCATTGTCCATCCACTTAAGTCAAAATTGACACCATTAACACATTTAATATGTTAATGACTTTACTAATATGGAAAGCCACAGAGTTCAATGGGCTCATAATTATAGAGGTCATTTATTTTGGCCAATGGAGCTAATGATAGAAGCTATAAAAGAATTACAATGTTGGGAATACAATGTTAAGTATTGCTCCAAACCCAATAGTTATTCAAAACCCGTCTGTGCTATTACAAACAGATGCCAGTGCATTTGGTTACGGTACAACTGATACCATCTCGAGCTATGGGGGAGATGGAATATATAAGAAGCTAACCTACATAACACTAAGGGTTAGAAATGTTAAGTGCATTTCATGGGCTAAAATCTTATTGCTCAGGAATGAAACTGCAGCATGTTAGATGGTAGATAGATAATACCTCGGTGATGGCATATATAAGTCATATGGGTGGAAAGATATCAAAATCTTGTGATGAATTGGCAAATTCAATTTGGCAATGGTGTGTCCAAAGGAATATTTGGTTATCGGCTACGTATCTACCAGGGATACTAATTCAGTGGCAGACACCAGGTCACGAAAATTTATTGAAAGTACTGAATGGATGTTGGATAGAACGGTATTTGCTAAAATCAGTAAAGTATGTAAGGCCGGATATTAGAATTGCATCCAGGGTTAAATCACCAGTTACCGAGGTATGTATCATTGGTACCAGATCCTGAGGCAGAAGCTACAGATGCTGTTTCACTGCACTAGGGGAGGGTTTTCATTTATGTATTACCTCCTTTTTTCTACTTTATAAATTTGGGGTACTAAGGGAAATTCAACAGGAATCGGCATCGGGGATGTCTTAGTACCTGATTGGCTTACCCAACTATGGTTTTCCGGGGTACAGGACATGGTGCTGGAACCATGTATAACGGTAAGACATAGTCCTAAGTTGCTGGTGCATCCAGTAACTGAGGATAGCTATCCATGTCATAGAAAATATTGATTTAGTAGGTTGTAGACTCTAAAACACCGCTACGGGACATGGGGCTAACAAAAGAACTGTGGACATGATCACAGCAGCACGAAGAAGGTCTACACAATAACAGTATTTAGGTCATATTAAAATGGACTAATTACTGCCATAATAACTTTCTGGACCACAGAAATAAGGATGTTCCGGCGGTGCTAGAGTTTCTCACCAGCCTGCAATATGGAGGACTGAGTTTCAGCACTGTGAATAGTGCCAAAAGTGCATTGTCAAGTTATTGGTGGCAAGGAACAGTAAGACAGTCTGTGGGATCACATCCTCTGGCAGTTAAAAATTTTAGAGGATATGTTAACACCAAGCCACCAAAAAATAAGATACAACTATATCTGGAATGTAAGTGTGGCTTTGACCTTGCTAAGGAATTGGTCGCCGGCTACAGCATTAAATCTGGATAACTAACTAGAAATGGTAATGCTGATGGCGCTAGTCACAGCGCATAAGCTCCAGTTATTGCTAAAAGTAAGACTGGATGGCTTCACTATTGCGGCACGAAGTTTGGGGTTTGTGATCCAGGACCGTAATATTAAACAAAATAGGCCAGGATCAGCGGGGCAGGTCATAGAATTGCTGGCCTACCCGGAGGACAAACGCCTCTGTATAGTGAAGCACGTTTTTGTTATACAGTGAAAGTACAAAGGCTATCAGAGGCAAGGAATTGGCGTTTAATCAGCTATAAGAAACTGTACCATAGAGTGTAACTCAGACCATTTCGCGGTGGCTGAAATATGGGTTATGATAGGCGGGAGTGGATAATAACATATTTAATTATCACTCCACCAGGGCTGCAGCTACATCCGCAGCAAAACGCCTTGATGTATCCATGGACCAAATCCTCAGGATTGCAGGATGGTTGTCGGAGAAAACGTTTCAGAAATGTTATAACAAACCAGTTAGCAGTATGGGAACGTTTTTCGGGGAACATTTTAAGTTCTGTATGATAATTTATCCCTGAAGAATACAGGGTTATGATTTGAATTAATTCGATATTATTTATCATTTCCATTAAATAATTGGTATGAATGTTTTGAATATAATTAACAATTTCTCCCTAACTACCAAGGCAGTTGTGAAGCATGGACTCGTTTCCACGGCATGAGGTCACAGAGCTTTGAAATCTTTCACGTAGTCACTCACGTGACTCCGAAGTAAAATAGTAAGATTAAACGAGAACTTACCAGTTTGAAGTTTGATCTTTATTTTATGAGGAGGAACGTTGAGGGAATACGTGCCCTCCGCTCCCACCCTCGAATGGTCATATCTTAAACTGGTATCTCTTTAATAATCTTACTATTTTAGGTCATTATAGTGTATCTGTGACCTCACACCGCTGCTTTGAAGGATGACACGCATGCGTCGTAGCGGGTTTCTTTCACGTATTCCCTCAACGTTCCTCCTCATAAAATAAAGATCAAACTTCAAACTGGTAAGTTCTCGTTTAATCTTACTATTCTATTGAATACCATTGCAGTAATTAATTATGTTTTTGAAGAGTCCTACATTCTCTCCATTTAGTGGATAATTATACATTACACTACGTTTCACAGACTTTTATCCTAATATTTGTTTCTATTGTTACAATCAAACAATTATTACAAAATATTTGACATAATCAAATTTAAATTTCGTCCAATGGTTAGGTGATCAGTCTATTAATTACAATGGAGCTTCTGAGGCTTCTGTTTACAATGCTTGTCCATGAGGATTCTTGAAAATAAAATCATATTGATCATAGAAAATGCCTCTAAACTGGGAAATTTCTGTTTGCACTCTTACTCCCTTCAAGCACTAAGGCTCTATTGGAAGCTCTATTAAACTAATAATGCATGACAGGTCTTTTGTGCTATTTCGGGGGACATGGTGTGGCACAGTTGCTGACAATCTTTTTCCATGATAGTGGATATAAATGCGTGTTTCTTCCATAGGGAACGTCATACATTCCTCCACCTCCAACGGGATCCTACCACTAGGCACATTTTCCCATCTACACCCCTTTCCATCTTCTGCAGAGACCATTCCCTCCTCAACTCCCTGGTTAACTCATCGATTCCCACCCAAACAACCCCCTCCCCAGGTACCTTCCCCTGCACCCACAGAAAATGCAACACCTGCCCCTATACCTCCTGCCTTGGCTCTGTCCAGGGACCCTGTCAGTCCTTTCAGGTTAGGCAGAGATTCACTTGGACCTCCTCCAACTTCATCTACTGTATCCGTTGTCAAGATGTGGAATCTTATACATCGGCGAGACCAAACATAAACTGGGCAATCATTTCGCGGAACACCTTCGCTCAGCCCGCCTGAACCAACCTGATCCCCAGGTCGCTGGACATTTTAATTCTCCTTCCCATTCCTCCATAGACCTTTCTGTCCTTGGTCTCCTCCATAGTCAGAGTGAGGCTATATGCAAATTGGAGGAACAGCATCTCATATTTCGCGTGGGCAGCTTACAGCCGAGTGGTACGAATATTGATTTCTCTCACTTCACGTAGCCCCGGCGTTCCCTCTCTCTATATTTCCCCCATCTCGTTTTCACCCTACAAACGGCTAACAATGGCCTGTTTCTTTTATCATCCTGCAACATTAATTAATTAATTGTTCTTTATCTCTCCACATCATTGTCTATAACTCTCGTTTCCCTCATCCCTGACCAGTCTGGGGAAGGGTCTCGACCCGAAATGTCACCCATTCTTCTCTCCAGAGATGCTGCCTGTCCCGCTAGGTTACTCCAGCTTTTTGTGTCTATCTTCATACATTTAATGCTGGGAGGTAAAGCAGTTCCTGTCTGGGCCGGTGACAAAAACTAATAAAAATCTTCCCTGGAGGTTCTTTCTTGATAGATATTAATAGGGATACTATCCAGTCATATCAGCATGCTTTTCCCTTCCTCAGAGAATTATTCCAGCCTAGTCAATAGAATGCAGTTGGTATAGAATGGGCCGATATGCACCATACAATTTATTGAGCCCTAGTACCACTCATTGGGTATATTCTTAAGGATTTTATTTATGGATAACACTTGCTGCATGTGAGTCATGGGCTGGTTTGAGTGGTGTTGCATTTAGTTCTGTCCTTGCTCCTAATCTATTTGTGTCCCTCCCAGACTAATAGATAGAATGGTGATGCTGGCGTGGTGGTGATTGTTAAAGAACAGAGGACTCCATCATCTTGTTGCTCTCAGTCTTCTGGAATGGGATGGACTGGATGGACAAACTGGGCTTTTTTCTGTGAATTAACTTTGCATGCTTGCATTGCCAGAGAAAGGCAATATATAATCCTTTAGATCTAAAGTAATTACTGTGTCATGCATTTGGATTATAGTGTATTGCTAATAATATTCTAAATGGTTGGAATATTATTAGTTATGCACTATTATCTAAGGCTTGCACAGCCCCACGATATCTCCAATTGTGTTGCTATCTCCAGGTCCACCTGCTGTGTCAGTGGATATTTTTAAGGCAGAGGTAGATAGATTCTTGATTAGTTCAGGTGTCAGGGGTTATGGGGAGGGCAGGAGAATGGGGTTAGGAGGGAGAGATAGATCACCCATGTTTGAATGGCGGAGGTCTTGCTGGGCCGAATGGCCTAATTCAACCCCTATTCCTAATGGTCATGATCTTATGCTGTTACGAGGGCCTTGATAAAAGAAAGAGGTCAACCACTTTCCTCCACCCTTCACCATCAACCTCACACCGTCTCAACATTTTTCACTCCTTCCTTGTTACAGTACAGCTACACTTTGAATAAAGGTTAATGATGTAGGTTTGCAAGTATTGCTCTTTTGTTTTTGAACAGATAGAAGCAATTACATAATAAGTACATTTACAGAAAACAATAGCAAAAGCAGAGAATGATCCATGGGTCTGAATGAATGCTTCCCAACCTTCTTGTATCAACACTTTGTTACAGTTCATATCTCCTATGCGACTGGTTATTTGCTTTAAAATATTCTACGATAGCCTGGATCACTGAATAGTAGATTTTAGTCTGAATATAATTTTACTAGCTGCTTCATTCACCAGCTTTTTCTGAACAATGGCTTATTTCAATCAAGAGGTAAATCACATATTTCCTGAATTAACAGCTTTTGTTGGTTGTCATCAGCATGATTGAGATTTTTGAGGTGACTGGGCCAATGGCTGCCACATACAGCTCAATGGGAATAGGTATAAATAATCAGTTTGGAAGCAAAATATTGAATTAGGCTTAATGGATAATGTGGAACAGTTGTGCAATAAAGTTAATAGGTTTCAGTGAATCCATTTATGAAGTCATGATTACAGTGCTTGAATGGCAAAACATAAAGGCTAATGGGTGAATGGTATGTAATGTTAAAGAGCGCGGTTGTTGCTACAATAGGCCAGATCCCATTTGTAGTGTTCGTTTTGTTTTTGAATCAATGACATTTTCTTCATGTTATTATGTTAAGACATGCAGTGATGTTGGATATAAATTAATTGCAGTATGAGGTCAACATAAGAAAACATTTTCATTTGTTTGTTTATAGCCGTAATTTATTGGAGGGGGTGAGGGGGAAAGAAGGCACAAAATGCATAACAGAACAAAGTTAGAAAAGCCATGTTAATATTGTGCCATGTGATGATAAAGGCCTTATCAATGGACAAGAAAAAAAAAGATATATTTTTGTGAAAAGAAGGGATTCAGAAATGACAAAGATAGGTGAGAAAATAATTAATCTGAGAAGGTTTCTATTGTGAAGTGCTTTCATTGTCATTGTATACAAGGTTATTAGCCGGAAATATTGATCATAATTTTAGCATGTAAAAATGGCTAGAGTAGGATTGGCCATAAACTCACCTTCATCCTGCCTACTTTCATGGTTAAACCATGGAATTGTGAACAATTATTAAAGATAAACACAAAGTGCTGGAGTAACTCAGGGGTAAGGCAGCATCTCAGGAGAAAAAGGATGGGTGACGTTTCGAGTCGGAATCCTTCTTCAGGCCAATTATTACATTATTCGGGGATTCCCGGCCGCTATCACCACATAAACACTTTAGGCCTTCTGCTGTGTCCAAGCTCTGTATTAATGGCTGAATGAATTGATCCAATGATCTCAGTGAACTACTATTTCATATGAAACATATTGTCACATTTGATCTCTTACTTACATCCTACAGATCCTTATATTCTACTCCCAGACGTATTTGGAAATTTAAATCATCAGGTCACACGGCATGGAAACAAACCCTTTAGCCGAACTCGTCCATACTGAACAAAATGTCCTAATTAAGCTAGTTCCATTTTCCCATGTTTGGTACATATCCCTCTCAAGCTCTCAACTACCACTGCTGGCAACACATTTGATATAACCACCACCTTCTGAGTGAAAAAAGTTGCCACTCAGGTTCATACTAAACGTTAGCCCTCTTTCTTTAAACATATGTCCTCATGTTTTTGATTCCCCTACCCAGGGTCAAAGACTGCGTATTCACCGTTTCTATTTCCCTCATGCTTTATACACCTCTGTAAGATGATTCCTTAACCACCTGCACCCCAATTGGTAAAGTCCTAGCCTACCCAAACTCTCCCTACAGCTCAGCTCCTCAAATCCTGGCAACATCCTCATAAATCTTCTCTTTACCCTCTCCTCCTTAATGACATATCTTACTGCAGCAGGGTGATCAAAACATAAAATGTACTCCAAGTGTTGTCCTTCCATTATTTTAATTACACTCTGATTTTGCTTGATTCAACTTTGACAGTTTTCCCAGGTCAAAGGAGACCTCACAGCTGAAGGTTGATGAGGATGTCTTTAAAGAAAATGACATGTGTTTTCACAATAGTTCTTGGAGGCCACAAGAGCAACAGTTCTTACCGGATGCCCCCCAATCGTGGGCACATTCTCTTTCATTAGCACATTGCACTTTTTCATGATTTGGAGAATCATGCACTTCCTGGGATTGGGATTGTATCCCTGGATCAAAGCCAATCCATAATATGCCCACACTTTACCATTTGCAGCTGGTCCCTACTCTGAGAGGCTTTTGAAACTAACGTCTACTTATTACGATAAAATACAATACGATATGATAAGATACAATAGAACTTTATTTATCCCAGGAGGGAAATTGATCTGCCAACAGTCTTAAAAACACAAAATACACAAAACATAAAATATATGAGACATGAAATTAAAGTGATGAGTGGAAAGGCTTAGCGGATGTGCAAAGATTGGGGAGGGGAAATTATGAGAGATAAATTATGCCCACTGGGAGGTGCACAGGGAAGAGAGGAAGAAAAAAGGAGAGAGGTGGGCAGTTACCTAAAATTGAAGAGTTGTTGCCTGACCCACAGAGTTGTTCTAGCACTTTGTGCCTTCCTCTTTTTATGAACCTTTGTTATTTTCATTCACCATCTGCAGAATATATCTGGTCTGCTGCATGTCTGTGTTTTTCTTCTGATAGAAAGTGTTGATATAGTTTAGTTGTTGGGGCCAAGGGGATGTGTACTGAGAAATGGGTTAGCTATGAGGACAACCTGAACAGCTTTTCAGATTACAGGCATTAAAGAGAAAGGCACCTAAAAATGTATAGCAAGTTATTTCCACTTGTCAAACTCAAATTGTGATAGAATTAATCATCTCATCTTCCTACTTAACTAACTCAATGAATCTACTGAATCCCTTATGTGCCAAAGCCAAGCCCTTCTTTCAGAACTTTTTGAAACCAGTCTGATCATTTAGTTGCTGAATATAGTTTACTCTCGGTTGTGCTTTCCAATATTGATTCCCATTTAATACCCAACTAGCACTTATGTCTTCATTCCCAATGTCCAATACATCCAATACTTTACCCAACCCCACATCCAACCATGGTGCCCCTACTCTGAGAATACCTGTTAAGTTCCTGAAACTTCACTAACATTTCTCATTAATATAAAATCAAACTGGAATCAAGATAAGACAGTTTAATCTTTACTAACATAAATGAAGCTGTTGAGTTTCTAATGAGCTCACAATGATTCATAGTATCACTTAAAACTTTATGAAGCTCTGTAAATGCCTCCTTTTAAACTGTCTCTTGCTTCACATGCATAATATATAGAATTACTTCTTAGCTTTTCCTGCTATTGCACATTTTCTCCTGTTCCAGTAATTAATCACACACCAAATGCAGCATTTTGGCTTGGGTTTTTTTCTCTCTGCTACTAATTATTTATACTCTTCATAGAAATGTAAAATTAGTTCTTTATTCAGAACATAGTCGTCATTAACATTTTGCATGGTTATCATGCATCACACATTCCTTCACATGTTTCTATCCACCAAATACCTCAGACAAAAGAAACAATCCACCCTTGTGACAAAGGGAGGAACAGCATGATGGTCACTTTATAGTCCTGTCTGTCTTAATCTGAATTAATTTCATCTAGTGAGGCTTTACTATGGGAAATCATATCAAGTCAAGTCAAGATAGTTTATTGTCATGTGTCCCCAATAGGACAATAAAATTCTTGCTTGCTGCAGCACAACAGAATATTGTAAGCAAAACGTACAGAACAAGTCAGTTCAATATACTGAAATCAGAAGGCAGCTCAATTGTCAGCGATTCATCACTCCCTGATGAGCTCAATGCATTTTACGCACACTTTGATAGGGAGAACACTGATGTGCCTTCCCAAGCCCCCATTCGCCGTGACGGTATTTCAGTCACAGTCACATAGATCAGAAGATCCCTCAGGGGGGTGAACCTTCGGAAAGCGCCTGGGCCTGATGGTATACCCGGTCATCTTCTAAAACCCTGTGCGGACCAACTGGCTGGAGTTTTTACAGACATTTTCAACCTTTCACTTCTGAGGTCTGAGGTTCCCACCTGCTTTAAAAGGGCATCAATAATACCGGTGCCCTAGAAGAGCAAGGTGACGTGCCACAATGACTATCGGCCAGCGGCACCAACATCTGTGGTGATGAAGTGCTTTGAGAGGTTGATTATGGCGCATATCAACGTCTACCTCGAGAAGAACCTCGACCCACTGCAGTTCGCCTACCGCCATAACAGATCAACGGTGGATGTGATCTCACTGGCTCTCTACTCTGCTCTGGACCACTTGGACAACAAAAACTCATATGTCAGGCTGTTATTGATTGACTACAGCTCGGCATTTAATACAATCATCCCCTCCAAGCTGGTTACCAGACTCTCAAATCATATGATTCAGTGACAGACTCTGAAACAGTGAGCCCCCCTCAGATTGATTTGTCATCCATAAATGAACCACTGCAGTAATCTGCTAATGTCATGCACCAAAGAATTTTAAGAACTGCAGCGGTTCTTGTGAATGATGCAAAGAAATTCAATGATAGAGCTTTTATTTGATGATTCAGATAGCTTGGAGAATGTAACTGTGACAATCGTTTCCATATACTTTTCTTCCTTCTGAGGAGGCAGTTCTTAGATAATTGGTGTGGCCACAATCACTCAGCTAGCTCAACACTTAGCCCGTTCAATGAACAGAATGTTTGCCTTATTATTCTTACACGCCTTAGCAGTGCTAATCAGTACTTGATGAGAAGCAAGAACATCAACTGCTATTTCCCTCCCTAACTGCTAACACTACAATTACAAATTGTATTGAAACAATGCACAGAACCATAAAAAAGTAACCGCTGGAGTAGGCATTTAGCCCTTAGTGCCTGTTCCAACAATCATGATAGATATGAAGACCAGGTAACTTGGGACAGTTAATGGAAAGTCTTGCCTACAGTCCATATTATGATTAAGGAGATGCTGGATGTCCTAAGGTGTATGAAGTTAGTTATATCTCTTGGGATTAACATATATACCTGCTGAGACTATGGGAAGCTGGAGAAGAAATTGTTGTTTTTTTAAATCCCTTGCCTAGATAAATGTATATTTGTCAAACACTTTGAAGTGCTGGAAGACTGGAGGGTGCTAATGTTGTGCCTCTATTTAAGAAGGCCTGCAAGAAAAAGCATGGGAACTAGAGACTAGTGAGCTTAACACCTGTGGGAGGCAAATTACTAGAGAGGATTCTGAGATAAGATATATGGGCGATAACTCAGTCAGTGTCTACTTTGAAGTTTCTTGAAACCTGATAATAAAACTAAATTTTTTTGAATGTTGGTTCACAAAGATGAACATCTCTACTATGGGAAAAATATGTTTGGCGCAATCTTTTGGAGAATTTAATTCATTTTTTTCTCTACTTTTTGCAGGTTGCCCATTGCATTCAGTCATATCCATCGCATTTTTATGATGAACAACACTATAAAAAATAACTGATTTAAGAATATAAAACCACATTTTTGTCGCAGTCTTTCAAATTATAGAGTATCTTCCTCAAATAAACCACCAAAAAAAAAAAGTTTATAGTCTAACGCATTGATTTTAAACCTTCATAAGAGTTTACTGCCGAAAAAAATGAATTTCAGCACGAATGGTAACCGTCACATAACTTTTCACCAACTTCCTCTAAAACAATGTTTACTTCAGATGAATAGGCAGAAGCATAGTGTCCATTTATCAATTACAATTCATAATTATGGTCATTGTTGCTTTATTTTACACATTATGAGCATAAAATACTCATGTGACGGACATGACTACATGATGGAGATCGGCCCTCTTCAGCCCTTGTTCCCCGGTGAGGGAGAATCAAGGGCTGAAGAGGGCCGGGCGTGTAGAGGGACATCAGGTCATGTGAAGAGGCGATGGCTGCAACAGGCTGTTGTGTCCGGCTGGAGCTGGAGCTGGAGATGGAGCTGGAGATAGATGGAGATTGGGGATTATCTTACGGAGGTGGCCTTGACAGGAATGGTGGCCCAAGCCTTTAGCCCAGGATGGCCTCGCTGGAAGGCCATGCCTGGCCATATTGTTTGGACGAATGGCACATCGCACGATTTGTTCTCCATGGGAAAAGCCTTCACCAAGACAGAATGCAGCTCACCATCATCACTCTAAGTCAATTAGTTATGGACAATATACACTGGTTTTTCCAAAAATGTCCATATCCTGGTAAAATGAGTGTTTGTTAAAAAATGAATGTGGCCCAGATAGAAGCCAATGGTGTGTGAAAATTCTCAAACCTTTTCAAAAGAGCTGAGGAAGTTAGTGAACTATCATAAAGACAGGACGACAAGCAGCAACCTCCAGGTTACTTGTCAACCAAGCGCAGAATCAAAAAGCCTGGAAGATGAATAGGATTTGCCAAAGGAGTGTGGGTGTAATCAGATCAGTTTTAGGTGCAATTAAAGTTATTCTGGCATGTTAGGCTCGTGGGGACAATAAAGTTAGCTTAAAAGATTAATCAGGAAGGAAGAAATGCCATCAGTTATAAATGCTAGTTATAAATGTATGAGTTTAGCATTCTAATCAGAAAGGTTTGCTGCAATGAGGATGGTCTGTAAAAGGAATAAGAGAAATAGGAAACATAATTCACAAGTAGCTAATATTAGGAAGTAAATGGTCAAAATAAAGAGCATATACATTTATGAATTAGAAGTGGGAGTAGGCCACTTGACCTCTCAAACTTGCCCAGCCATGCAACAACATTATGACTGATCCAATTGCAACCTCAACTCTGTATTCCTGTCCACTTGTTATGATCTTTCATCACCCTTCATTTCAGGTCTTTCCATGCCTTTAAAATATTCAAAGACATTACATCTGCTGCCCTTTGAGGAAGAAAGTTCCAAAGACTCATGACATTTTGACAGAAAATATCTTTTACCTCATCTATTTCTTAACTTGACATTCCTTTGTTTTTTAACAGTTGCACCTAATTCAATATTCACCCAAAGAGGACATTTTTTTTCTCCAGATCTACCTTCAATGATCAAGACCAGGTCACTGAGATGATAACATTGCAAAAGTTTGGTAAAAAACACTAATTATAAGTTGGTGGTGCAGGATGAAAAACCTTGCAGAAACAATGGTGTGAAGCTTGATAATTTTAAATCCTCTGTTCCGATTTTGGAATTGGTTAAGGTATGCATTCCTTCGTAGGCAGTCCATGGTGTTGAGGGTGACTTCTGTGGGTCATGTGGGTGCAGGAAATAGGTCCCGTGGGTGCACGTCCAGAGGAGGAATACAAGAATGATTCCAGGATGAGTGGGTTAGCATATGATGAGCGTTTGACAGCACTGGGCCTCTATTCGCTGGAGTATAGGTGGTTGAGGGGGGACCTCATTGAAACTTACAGAATAATGAAAGGCATATATCGAGTGGATGTTGAAAGGATGTTTCCACTGGTGGGAGAGTCTAGGACCAGAGGTCATAGCCTCAGAATTAAAGGGCGCTTTTTTTGGAAAGGAGGCGAGGAGGAACTTCTTTAGTCAGAAGGTTGTTAATTTGTGGACTTATTGCCACAGAGGGCTGTGGAGGTAGTTATTTTTAAGGCAGAGATAGACAAATTCTTGCTTAGACCAGTTGTCAAGGGTTATGGGGAGAAGGCAGGAAAATGGGATTAGATGGCAGAGATCAGCCATGATTGAATGGCGGAGTAGACTCGATGGGCTGAATGGCCTAACTCTACTCCTATAACTTGTGAACATGTGAACTTGTGAAATATGGTGAGAAGCCTTGAGAGATGTGACAGTGAGCAGTCTGAGAAGTTAAAGCTGAGGGATGAGAATCCTCAACAGTTTAAAGATCCTTAAGGAATTGTAAGTGAGATAACGAGAGTGGTTGAAAGGTTAAATGTGAGAAAGTGGGGGGCTCCAAAAGGTTAAAGGTGAGACAGCAAGTGATTCTGGAAGATTAAAGGCAAACCAGTGAAAATATATGAAAGGTTAAAAATGAGATAGCAAGAGGTCCTGGAAGATTTAATTTGAGACATTGGTCTCCCAAGCATCGCAAAAGGTAAACCACATTTCAAAGAATGGGATTGGGATGTGAAGCATGTGATGGGATTGGCTGATTTGTTTCAATTATTTTGAGTCGTTCCAAATCAGTAAAAATAGATTTAAGTAAACAGAATTAAACTTAATGATAAAATATGTTATTTTGTTTTAAAGGCTTTTTCTTGAGAGTAGAAAATTTAAGTCTGTTAGACTTAGAAGAGAAATAGGGGCATGGATAGTTCATGTCATGAAAACAAATGTATAAAGAAAGTTTTCCAAAAAGTAAAATACAAGACCAGGATTTTACTGACACATGGGCCTGCCATCATCTCTGTCCGTCTGAGTGCACCACTGCCCTGAATTAACCTTATCCAGATATGCCTGATCAATATCTTGTAAGGACTGTATTCCATTTTCTCAGCTCCTCCATATCTGTTATATTTACTCTCATTATTAAACTTTTCGTACAGGTGCCTCTAAGATGTCTTGCTTCTTCCTGAACCTCCACGGCTGCCCCATTACCATTGTTAATAAGAGCATTGACTGTACCTCATTCACCTCCTGAGCATCTGCTCTCACCCTCTCTCCCATGAGACAGAACAAGCATCGAGTTCCCCTGTTCCTAACCTACCAACTCACCAGTTTCTGTATTTAACAGATCATTCTCCGCAATTTCTGCCATCTTCAATGAAATTCCACCACCAGACATCTTTCATAGAAACATAGAAAATAGGTGCAGGAGTAGGCCATTCGGCCCTTCGAGCCTGCACCGCCATTCAATATGATCATGGCTGATCATCCAACTCAGTATCCTGTTCCTGCCTTCTCTCCATACCCCACTCTTCCCCTTTAGCATTTTGCAGGAATTGTTCCCTTTGCAAATTTCCTCTGTTTCCACCAACCGCCCCCCACTTTCCCTTGCAACTGAATCTCTTCAGTTCCCATCAAGGGACATGATGAGAGTATTCAGATGATTCACTTGCATTTTGTACAATGTATTGTCTGCATTCAGTGTTCACAATGTGGTCTCCTTGACATTGGAGAAATCAAAAGCACAATTCGTATGCTCTTTTTGAGGAACATCTGTAGGATGATCCTAAGCTTCCCATTGTCTATCCCACTGATCTATTTGTCTGTAGTCTTCTGTGCTGTTACTTTGAGCCCCAACACAACCTTGAGGAACAACATCTCATCTTCCCTCTGGGTGTGGTGCTGCCTTCTGAACTTAATATTGAATTCTACAATTTCTGGTAGGTGAACTTGATTTCTGTTTATACTAATCATCACACTGTGATATTAGCTCATCTAGAAATGAAGGATATGGGCAGTCTGAAATGAAGGACATGCCCACTCTTCGTGCTCTGCATTTCACAATGTCTGTATTCCCTTTGTCCATGTTCTCACACCAGAAAAGGCTACGGGTGTTTTTCACCTGAAATGTTAGCTCTTTTTCCCTTCCTTCAGATGCAGCCTGACCTGCTGAGTATTTTCAGCACTTCCTCTTTTCATTTTAATCTCCAGCATCTACTTTTTTTGTTTTATTTTTCATTTACTTGAAGATTTTAACAATGCAGACTCAATACTGAAATGGGTGGAATTTCCAGGATCAATCATTAACCAATTCCAAAATTGGGAAATCGTTAAAATGAAACTGGGAAATCAATGAGCAATTTTGAAGGAGAATTATTAGCCATGGACAATAAGAATTGAATGATCAACTATGCCAGGAAATAATTAAGATTTTCAGAGGATGAGAAGTGTTTCAGCAGAAATTGAAAATCAAAGTAATTAATGGAATGTTGGGGAACCATGAATTTAGCAGTTAAAGATACCCACTGGAGACAAGTCAAGATAAATCAGTATTGAATCACATCACAGTAGGAGGAGCAGTGGAAAAGGCATTTGTTAATGATTAACGTCACAGTTCTGCCTTAGAGCATGGCATGGTGAGGAAAGAACAGATCAGGTTAGAGGGACCACGGTCAGACAGAGCTGCACCAGGCACCAGCTAGCAGTAGTTTGACAGCAAATGCAGGGAGCTTACCCTTCGGGCTCATCAGAGGAGTGGTAGGTGAGATGCATCCAGACTGCCTGGAAATTCAAATGAAGGACAGGATTAGGAGACTTTCAGGACAAACCTGAGGTGAATTCACATCGAGATGATACTTGATTGAGTGCAGGGGTGACCAAGAACATGGAGGAATCTAGACCCTAATCCCATGATGTTGTGTGGAGCCAGAGGGCCAAGACCTCCATGACCGTTTTTCTAGAACCTTGGGCACAATCTCATATTCATCCCCTTACACAACATCCAGTGGATCAAATGGCAGTTGTAGAAGCACAGACAGAGGCCACAAATAGTCTGGCTCTGTACAATCACATCTTCATTCTAACTACCCACGTGCCTGCTTTGTGCCACACAAAAGTAGCTTAGAGCTTATCAGGGACAACAAACATCATCTGGAAGCAGTGTAATGTCTTCATAGAGCAAATGATGTAACTCTTGAGGAGATCTCTGCTCTCACTGAATACAGGAATACTCCCCATGAACAGCTTGTAATTATCACAAATAAAGAATACTTCCCATCAGCAAGAGCTGTTCTCAACAAATAGAGAAATAATGCACAAGGATAGATTGTCTCCTACATTGGTAGTGGATGCTATGTGTGAGCCGATTGCCCTCCAACAGGACCAGGGGTATGTATAGAAGGACCTGATGCCTCTACTGCAAGGGCAGAGACACCTTCCCCTACAATCATTCACTACTTCATTGTGAGCAGACTCCCACTGAGATATTACAGAAAGCTGAGTCAATAAAGAAGAGTCCCATGATCTAACCGATGAGTAGGTTTAAGGCACTGGGTTCCTCAGTTGCTGGGCACCAACTCACTACTTATCAGAGTCAATTTCTGAGACCTGGTCTTCTTATAGTCTGAACACATTAAAAAAAGTCAGTAGTTAATGTATGATATCCCGAAAAGGCTATAAGCACCACACTGCACTTGGTAAAATATTCAGTGGGGGGAGTTTTTAATATTCACTCTAAACACATGCAAATTGAATTAGATGCGATTTGGGTGCAAAGAAAAAATAGTTGATGATCATGTCATTTTCTAGGCACATCTTTTTTGTAGTTGTGAAGGCAAATTTCTGCACTGATATTTTCAGGTACAATCCTATGAGAGGAAGGTAGGGCTTCAAATGCAGAGCTGCCTGAAAGGGACAGAGAATAGAGGATATAAAGAAACAAAAGGTTACAACATGCATCTTGGTGATCCGGGCTGAACTCATTCTGCTGAATTGGGTGACGAAAAGGAAAACAAAACTAAGATTGGTGAAGTGAGACTACAATTAAAGAATGGTACATAATATAAAAGAAAATGAAAAGGTCTTCCTAGGTATTGCAAATAAAAAGTAATGGTAAAAGGAGAGATGGGACAATTAATGACCAAAAAGATGATTAAGATAGAGAAAAATGCTTGGATATCTAATAAGTACTTTGAAGATGTCCAAATCTCAGTAAAAACTGTTTTGAGGGATATTGTTCGAGTGAAAGTCATTAAAGGTGAAGTTCTAAAAAGTCTGCGATGGTTAAATTAAGTATTCATTGACTTGGAACAACACTCAGGGAGGGGAATGAAGGTTGCAGTAGGGCCTATCCTAATTCAATCATCTCTACGCAGTGGAGAGGTACAAGAGGACTCGAAAATTGCAAAGACGTGACAGGCAACTGCAAAACGGTCAGTTAATCCTTAGTAGGTGAGAAACTTTTACAGGCAATAATCAGAGATAAATGGATAAAGGAGAAATAACACTGATTACTTAAAGGGAAATGGGTTTTAACGAACCTGACTGGGGTCAAGAAAAGAGCATTCATGTTGCAGCCCTGTTTCCACCAATCTTTCCACCACCACTACCATGCACCAGAAGCACAAGAAGCAACAAGACAGACACCATTATATGCAGATGCTCAGGAATGTGTTCAGCTCTGGTTGAAAAACTTCTAATCTTGTTTGTGGACTCGATAAGAAGCAGAAGATTAAACTGACTGAATTGTTTGACAAGATTGCAGAGAAGGTTGAATGAAGTTGTGTGTGTGGATTTTCAGTAGCCTTTCATGAAGTTCCACACCAGGGCCAGAACTCGAACAATGATGAGATGGAATACCGAAAGAAGATAGAAAGCTTAGTAACATGATGTCAAAGCACTAACCTCTTCCTCAATGTCAGTATGATGTACGGGCTAGTTAATAACTTTACAATAAAAGGTGTTGGCGGCTGCGGATAGAGGAAAGAGGCGCTGTTGTTGAACAGGCTGGGGGATCACCTCCTGTGCATTAGGAGGCACAGGTGTTCCAAGGACAGCTGCAGGAAATACCCTGGGGCACAGAGACTGAACGGTGGCTGCATGAGGTGCGGAATGTCGCATTCGTGGGTCATCATGTCCGGAACATTGGATTGGTGGAGAAGGCCATTGGAGGTCCTGCAGCAGCCTGGGAATTGATTAGTATAGGCGCTGCTCCAAGTGGTCGAGTGTGTGGATTGGACATGGCCAACAGCAGCTCAGAGCTCCAGAGCAGCGGTGGAGAGAATCGACAATATCACCTGGTCAGGTGGAACCTTCAACTGCAACCCAGTGCCACCACCAGGACAAATAGTCTTCATATCCAAGTTAAGACATTTTTAACAACTTTGAATTGAAGTGTACCAGATGGCACTGGAAATGTTGCGACTCTTGTTTACTGCCTAATAGCCCTGTCCCACAGTACGAGTTCATTCCAAGAGCTCTCCCGAGTTTGCCCTGATTCGAACAGGTTTGTAGGTTAATTGGCTTGGTAAATGTAAAAATTATCCCTTGTGGGTGTAGGATTGTGTTAATGTGGGGGGAACGCTGGTTTGTACAGGTTTGTGTGTCTTTGGAGTGCGGGAGGAAACCAAAGATCTCAGAAAATACCCATGAGGAGTCTCCGGCGCTGCATTCGCTGTAAGGCAGCAACTCTACCGTTGTGCCACCGTGAGCTCCCAGTTCTCAAAGGGGAACTGAAAAGGGGAAGTAATTTGAAAAGCAATAGGAAAAGAGCAGGCACATACGTCTGATGTGCTAGATCTGCAGAGAGACAGGATAAACTTGTCAGAGTGTATACATTCCTCTAGTGTCAGAATGATTCTACGATTCATTGAGCTTTTTCAATGTTTCACAGTTCAACTGCAATCAAATATATGTCAGAAGAGTGGCTAATGTAATGTTCAAATATCTGCAGTTAGTTTTAATATCAGTGTTAAGGAAAACTATTGACTGTTTAAATTAAAGATGAAAACTTGGGAAATTGGATTTCACTCTTCACTGGTGCAATAAACGCGAGCTTCGTATTGTGCTAACAGCAAACAGGTCCCTTGCAAAACCATCTGAAACTGGGCATGGGACAGCATTATGGGAGTTTGCACACATTATCATGCTCTAAAATAGGTCCCATGGCCTTCTGTCAGGAGCTGTATCATGAGGCACGTTGGTGCTGCTGGAAGAGCTTCTACCTCACAGCTCCACTGACCTGTGTCAGAGGTTATGGGTGTCGGGGGTTATGGGGAGAAGGCAGGAGAATGGGGTTAGGAGGGAGAGATGGATCAGCCATGATTAAATGGCGGAGTAGACTTGATGGGGGGGTGCCGAATCGTGTAATACTACTCCTATCACTTATGACCTTATGACCTCTGGTAGAGTTTGCACCTTTTTCCTGTGACCGCTTGGGTTTTCTCCCACACACGAGGTTGGTACATTTATTGGCTACTCTATATTGCCTCAGCTGTTTAAGCAAGTGCTCGAACTTGGGAATTTTGATGGCAATATGGGGCAAATAAAATGTTTAGTTTAGTTTAAAGGTACTGTGTGGAAACAGCCCCTTTGGCCCACCGAGACCAGAGATCCCCAGCACACTGACACTATCCTACACACACAAGGGGCAATTTACAATTTAACCAAGCCAACTAGCCTACAACCCTGTACGTCTTTGGTGCGTGGGAGGAAACCGGAGCACCCGGAGATAACCCACGCAGGTCACATGGAGAACATACTTAACTCCCTACAGACAGCACGCATCGTCAGGATTGAACCTGTGTCTTTGGCGCTATAAGGCAGCAACTCTACTCTATTTGTCACATACACAATGAAGTGCAGTGAAATGAACTTGCCAGCAGCGGTACACTAAAAAAGAACACACAATACACAGTAAAAATTTGACACAAAAAAACATCCACCACAGCATTCATCACTGTGGTGGATGGTACAAAGTTCAGTCAGACCTCCTCCATTTTTCCCCGTGGTCGGGACCACAAACCTCCGCAGTCGCCGCAGCGGGTGGCCTGATGTACAGACCTTCTCGTCTGGAAGGTATGTCCTGAATCGGTGCTTTCCTACCGGGGACCGCGGCTTCAAGATGATGTAGGCCGCAGGTTGGCGGTCGAAGATCTAAGTCCCCGCCGCACCGCGGCTAGAAGCACAGCAGACCGCGCCTTCAAGAAGTTGTCGGCCACGGGCCGGTGGTCGGAGCTCTTCTCCTCCGGGGTCCCCAATGTGGGATCTCTGGCTCCGGAAGCTGTGCCTGCTGGACGCTCCGCAGACCACGGCTTCAGGCTGTAACAGTCCGCAGGCCAGCGATCGGAGCACTCCCTTCTGGCGACCCCCGGCGAGGGCTCGCCCACTCCATGTTGAAAAGATCACGCTGCGTCCGCTGCTGAAGCTTCGGGCCTGACTTCGGGAAAGGCCGCACCAATCCTTGTTGTTAGGCTGCGAGGGAGGCGACATGGAAAAAGTTGACTCTCCATGGAGGAGGCGACCGAAAGTGGTTCTCCCCCTCACCCCCCCCCACCCCCCACACAAGACACACCGAGAGACATTAAAACAAACATTTGAACATACTAAAATAACGAAAAATGTAGAAATGACTAACACGCTGTTGGGAGGGCAGCCATCTCGCAGCGCCCCCACAGACCAAATCGTGATGGTTATCTTGATCTTAGTGGCTGAAAGACCTGTCTGTGTGCTGTGTGACTCTATGGGGTTATATCTGCTGCAATGTCACTTCTGAAAAGTGAGTTGGATCTTAAAGAACTCGCTCTGTGGCAGCTGAAAAGTAGCAACATTAAAATAAAACTGCAATTGAACGCTGCAATGCTTTATTTCAACGGTGCTTTATATGTCACGTGTGCAACTACACAGTGCAATTCTCTTTGCACAGTTACACATGAGGGCACCGCCATGGTTTGGCGTCATTTCCAAAGTCCAATATATGGTCCGCCCACGTGCTGGCTCTACTGGACCAGTTCCCAATCCCAGTAACCACAAGCCTCCTGCAGGGACTTCCTCCATTACTTTTGACTGGCTCAGCCTGTGAACCAACATCTTTCTGCTCATCTGCCCATCTTGGCGGCCTGAGGGCTCTGGAGCTGGAACCCAACGGGCCTCACTTAGTCTAGTAGTCTGTTAGTTTTGTATGTTACTTGGGTTAATATATCAGAATAGAATGCCAGTCAGAAGGCTAATGATCATCCTGCAGATGATCATTGAGCCTCTCGATTTTACACTGCACGTTGGGATGGAAGTTTAGGTCCATTTTTAGCCCAAGTCCGTTAATCATGAATTCAAGAACACCATATGTAGTTTGCCAGTTAATATGTCTGGATGGAGACGTCAATGGAGTAGGCCACTGGAGCCCCTGCAGCAGCCTGGGGTGCATTTGGACCGGGTGCCACTACAAGTGGCCGAGCACGCCGATCATACGTGGACTGCAGTGGCACGGAGCGGTGAACAACACCAACAACAGCACTTTCCAGCTCAATTGTGCAACATCGACAGCTTATGTAGAGCAATACATTTACTGAACTGTATGCAAAATTTCACTGTACCTGTGACAATAAAATGCCATTGAACCATTGTTATGACATAAATATACCTGGTGGCGCCGTACGATGGCAGCCTCGCCAACAGTCTGTCTAGTTCTTTTTATTTTGTTGTTGTGTTTAAGCTATTGGTAAAAGTATGTTTTAATGTATCTTTAGTTTTGTATTATGTGGGGGGTGGGAAACTTAAAAAAAAATCTATTTCCTCGACGGAGATGTGACTTTTTCCGCATCGTATCTTTGTCTGCACTGTGGCATAACATTGTGGAGCTGGCGGTCCCTTTGCTGGGGATTGACTTCGGAAGCTGCAATCACGGCAGCCTGCGGACCTAACATCGTGGAGCTAGCGGTCCTTTGGTTAGGGATCGACTTCGGCAGCTCCAAGTGCAAGAGCTACAACCGTCCCGATCAAGGGAGCTTCGACTGCCCTGACGCGGGAGATTCGATCGCCAGCTGCGTAAATTTTGCGTATAATTTGGACATTATTTGTAGGGCATTTCCGAGAAGTTTCCCCAGCTTTAAGATTTACAATCACCTTAGTTACACATTTTAACAGTTGTCACTGAGATAGTAGTGGGTAATATAATAAAACATTATATTTCATTGTAAGTAAAATATTTCCAATTAAGTGCAAAGTAATTTGATAAACTCCTTTCAAAATGAATAAAATTGTTCTTTATACAAAAGGAATTTCACATTTTTAATTTAAAGGTACATTTTTTTACGAAATTCAGAGGTCAGAGCTCTTTCCCAAACCTCAATGTTGCCTCTATACTTTTCATATTCAATTCATCTCATCCACTCTTACTGTCCCAGTGTATGTTCATCATCACAGCCAGATTACTGGCCTTCTGACTATTCTGATATATTAACCCAAGTAACATACAAAACTAACAGACTACTAGACTAAGTGGGGCCCGTTGGGTTCCAGCTTCACACAGGAGGGTTGGTCCCCAACGCAACATTCCACCTCTCCGCCAATTCCAATATTGCTGGCCAGTGGGGGGGGGGGGGGCTTTCTGGAGCATTAGCATGGTGTTGTGGGCCGAAGGGACTGGTTTCCAGAAGGCTAGTATGGACATTGTGGGCTGAATGGATTATTGTGCTAGCAGCTCAGTCACTGAGACCACTCACACACTCTGACACACACACACGGTTTTTTAAACACAAATTACATTTTTATTTTTCATCAATGGAAAAATCCTCGGGGCCTGCTCAGCGGAGGAGGACGTGAGTAAGATGGCCAAAAATCATAGCGATATATAGTAGCGTCTTTCTAAAATCGAGACTTTTAATTATATAGATGCGGAATATCCTAGATACATTCCCATTCCCATTCAGGCCTATAAATTGCTGTTGCATTGTACACAGTCCGTATGTGCCATGCAATACATTTTCTATTTATAAAAAACTATTAAAGGAAAATGAGGATTTGCTGCAAGGATAATGAAGTTCATGAATTTCTCTCTGTGTCAGATCAGATCAGATTAGATTTGTTTATTATCATATACATTAGGATGCATTGTAATATTTTGTTTGCATGCAGCTCGTAGAGTGAGCAGTATAGATTGTAATGATAAATAGAACAAGAATTCAGTGATGAATGCAAAATAGCAGTATAGTTCAAAGTTTATTTAAAATAGTTCAAAGGAATACTAAAATTCAATAATGGAAAGTGTTGGAGTAACACTGGAGGACATGGATAAGCAATGTTTCAGGTTGGAACCCTTCTTCACCTATTCATATCCTCCAGAGATGCTGCCTGATCTGCATTGTGGTTTATTGAAGGGATTGGCAGCTGTTTAAGCGATCTAACTGAACAGCGAGATGTAACATTGTAAGAATTAAAATCTAAGTGCTACCTAGATTAGTAGAGTTCCAAACATGTTATTTCAATTATAAGAGACAGGTTGTGGAAAGGGTCTGGGATAAAGTTTGATATAGGCAGAGATTTTGCACAAGAATTATTATCGATGAGGATTATGCACGGGATTTGTCAGAATGGTTATGGTTGTCATGAGGGAGATATGAATTACACTAATCCTATCTCAAATGGTCTCTTGTATGTGTGGACATTGTAAGAGGTGAAGGGAAAGGATTGTACACAGTCACGCACCAAAAATCAACCATCCGATTTGTCATAAATCTCAATAGTTTAGCATCTGACATTGAGATTCAGTTCCTTGTCTTCCTTTTCAACTCACCAAGGCCAAATGTTCTACTCTCCACATAAACTCAGCAGGGCTCAATTTCCTGAGCTCCCTTTAAATCACTGCAACTCCATTTCTGACACTTTCTTTAAGCACTCGTATGCCCAGCATTTCTTTTAAACTCACAAGAGGTTAGTTCCCCATTTTCTCTTCTCTCATCGGGTTCACTGGGAAATGTTTTATGCTAATATGGAAAATCCAAAAAAAATAATTAAAAAGTGTGTGGATATTTATAGGAGTAATTCCAATAATCCAGAAAAACTGATACCAAAGTCTTGCGCTGGATTATTGGACTTTAACTCTACTGCAACCTAAACAACGGTAAGTAGTAAACTGCAAGGGGATTAATGAAGAAGTGTCTTGACCCGAAAAGTCACCTTTTCCTTCTCTCCAGAAATGCTGCGTGTCCCGCTGAGTTACTCCAGCATTTATGCCACACAGTGTACAATTTTAGGCACAGACTTCATGAAGGATATCAAAGCTTTGTGATTGGGCTGCAAATTCAGAGGAAAGTCGGTACACATTCAGAGGAGAGTTGTTAGATCGTCAATAGTCTATTACTTTAATTTATTTTGAGAATTTATAGAGCTGCTCTCCTTCAATATGGAGAAACAGGATGAACTACAAGTGTGCATGTTGGGTGTGAAAGGGCTTGATAAAAGGGTACATTAAGAAAATGTAACCAGTTTTAAGGTGATTAGCAAATTACCCAGAGCAAAGAAGAGTAGAAAAAGGATATGTAAAAATAGTAGATACAAAAAGCTGGAATAACTCAGCTGGTCAGACAGCAGCTCTGGAGAAAAGGAATAGGTGACGTTTCGGGTCGAGACCATTCTTTAGACTTTAAAAGAAGGGCCTCAACCCAAAACGTCACCTTTTCATTTTCTCCAGAGATTCTGTCGGACCCACTAAGTTACTCCATCTTTTTTAGGTTTAAACCAACATCTGCAATTCCTTCCTATGCAATGAATAGTTTTTTCTCTCATAGGTGAGAGAGATGTTGTGTAAATGGCTTTTGCCTGAATTTTGTAGACTTCCTGACAGTGCATTGATCGAGTCACACGTTGTTAAGCACAAACCATCTCTCCACAGCATACAAGCCAAATTGAGAACTCTGAAAAAATATAACTTAGAAATAAATGAGCTTATCAGCAGAAGCCAGACTGCTTGTAGAATAAAGTAACAATATACAGAACAGAGAGAAATTCTAGATAAAAAGTAGCAAACAGATAACAACTTCAGCAGAAGCCTTGGGAGTCTTTGACGTCAGGAGGTGGTCCTAGACATTCCTGGACTTTCTCGTGGGAACGTGGGCTTTATGTTATGATTGGACGAAACTCGATGGGGAGACCTGAGGTAGTGACCACAGTGAAGAAGGGTATAAAGATAGAAAGCATCTCCATTTTCTTTGTGCCTCCAGGGGACATCAGAGGAGAGACACCTATTCTGCAGAATATGAAATTAATAAAAACACTTCTTTGTCTGAATTTGTCTCAAGAGCATTTGTGATTTTTGAATCTCACAACTTGGGGGCTCGTTCCGAGATCCAATACTCTAGACAGCTGACGGGAGTAGATGGACGAAGGGAAGGTGCACCCTGCTGAGTTCAGCAGTCTCAGACTCCTTGCTTGTCGTCAGCTGTTTAAGCAGTAGTATCCGGACCACACAGAGACTCGGCAAAGAAGTGGGAGTAGTTGGAAATCGTGAAAAATCAATCGAGCAATTTCTGTGCACAGAACCCAGGTAGGAACAATGACTAATAAAGTACTTCCTGGGCGATTGTGGAAAGACCTTGTACGGGCAAGGCAGGTATGATGAACACTGTATTGAGAATATGATGAACATGGTATTAAGAATATGATGATGATAAATAAGGTAATTAAACACGGTGTTTAGAAAAAGGGAGGGGAAAAGGCTGTGGGCCAAATCCCCGCATTTTGCCCAATAGTCCGTTGGGGCAAATGCTGGACCCTGGAGGGCAGGAAATTCCCAGGGGTTGGAGAAGCCAACAATGATAAGGTATAGTCCGTTGGGACAAATGCAGAGCCGGAGGGGGCCAAAATACCCAAAGGAAAGAGAAGACAGGGGCCGGGGTGGACGAAGATCACCCGGCCAACAGGACGGGGAGTCAAAGGGCAGAAGGGGAAGATAAGTTCGGTTGAAATTAGACCCCCGAGGGAGGTACCTAGGAGAGGACCCTGAGGGGGAAGGGGGTTTGTTAAATAGCCTCCTTGAAGATTCTTTAGGTCTGACAAGAACAGTTAGATCAATTCCTTTTCACAGAAGTGAAAAACAAGTAGTAAAGATTATGTTGCAGGCAGTAGAAAAACAGCAAATAAGGAACAGAGAGAGACAGGATGATGAGGGAGTTACTCCCGAAATTAGCAGATAAGAAGACGGCAAAGGCCAGGGACAAGAGTGCAGGACAGGGAGAAAATATAAAATGAATAATCTATTTGAAGTAAGAACGGAACGAATGTGATTTGTATGTAAAAACCGGTTTGGAACGAATGGTTGTAAGATGAAAGGTTGGAATGAGCAAGTTGTAAAATTGAACACAGTGGCGGGAGCGAGTATTTCCACTGTAGTTCAAATTGGATTGCGAACAAGCTGTAAAATTAACCCTTTGTATCCTCGTAACCTGAAAAAGGGAAGTTGTAAAAATCAGCTTTTGATTTTCTTTTAATCGTTTCTTGATGTTCTTTTAGATTTCTTGTCAGTAAAGTTAATTTGGAAAATTGTTACTAGTGCTAGGAATTGGACATTTAAAATAATGGTGAATATGGATTGAAATAATTGGAAATAAGTTAATTGATGAAACATGACCAGCTTTTATGGTTTGTTGTTTTATGGTAGACATTCAAGTTGAGAAACAGAGAGAGAGAGAGATACAGACACCGAGACACAGAGATACAGACAGAGAGAGAGAGAGAGAGCCAGGCACAGAGATACAGACGGTTCACCAGACTGATTCCTGGGATGTCAGGACTGTCTTATGAAGAAAGACTGGATAGACTTGGTTTATACTCTCTAGAATTTAGGAGATTGAGAGGGGATCTTATAGAAACTTACAAAATTCTTAAGGGGTTGGATAGGCTAAATGCAGGAAGATTGTTCCCGATGTTAGGGAAGTCCAGGACAAGGGGTCACAGCTTAAGGATAAGGGGGAAATCCTTTAAAACCGAGATGAGAAGAACTTTTTTTCACACAGAGAGTGGTGAATCTCTGGAGCTCTCTGCCACAGAGGGTAGTTGAGGCCAGTTCATTGGCTATATTTAAGAGGGAGTTAGATGTGGCCCTTGTGGCTGAGGGGATCAGAGGGTATGGAGAGAAGGCAGGTACAGGATACTGAGTTGGATGATCAGCCATGATCATATTGAATGGCGGTGCAGGCTCGAAGGGCCGAATGGCCTACTCCTGCACCTAATTTCTATGTTTCTATGTTTCTATGAGTCAGACAGAGAGAGGAAAGACAGAGACAGAGAGAAGAGAGAGAGAGAGGGAGAGAGAGAGAGGGAGAGAGAGAGAGAGCGAGGAGAGAGAGAGAGAGAGAGAGAGAAGAGGAGAGAGGGAGAGAGAGAGGGAGAGAGGAGAGAGAGAGAGAGAGAGAGATAGAGAGAGAGAGAGAGAGACAGAGAGAGAGAGAGAGAGAGAGAGAGAGAGGGAGGGAGGGAGAGAGACACAGACAGAGGGGGAGACAGGGAGAGAGAGAGAGAGAGAGAGAGAGAGAGAGAAGTAGGAGACGACAGGATGACACAGATTATCCCTTTGGGGCACCCATAAACTGAGAGGGCTAAAAAAAAATTAAAATAAAAAATTTAAATAAATAATAAATAAATAAAAATGCTTCACCCTATATCCCTGATGGGGAAGGAAATGGATTAGGGCTTTGGAGGAGGAGAACGTGGGACGATTATTGGCCATGAAAGATTTGAAGGCACCATTGGTAAAAGTAGTGGGAACCACTAAGTGTCAGATAAAGATGATGTAAATTGTTACAACCGGGCCGACAAAAGACTACAAACATGGCCGCCGCTCACAAACTTACCGGCTACAGCGCCATCTTCAGGTTGGATGCCGTCATGACCGAGGGTATGCAGGCCCCTCAGCAAATGTTACCCACTTAAGGTGAACCCCAAGGAACAAAGGGGAATGAAAAGGTGGAGAGTTGAAAATGAACAAGAAAAAGAAGGCATGTGGACATTATATTATGAACTATTGTGGTGGAAGTCATTCTTCTTAAAGTCAAGCAGAATTGAAGGAGGTGGTGGGATTGTCATTTATTTCCAACCCCCGATTCAGCAAACAGTTGGTCTCTGCGGTCAATGTCAATGAACAAGGCCCCTGGTTGAAAAGACTGAAATAAGTGATGAACTGACACAAGTGAGTCCTATGAGGGAACCAAGCGGGGCCAGAGAATTACATGCCAATAATACATGTCTTGGGGAACTTTTCCTCAAAGTCCTATCAGGAGTGAAATTAATCTGGAGATTATAAGCCCTAACTGGACTGGGGTCCCCAAGAGAGAGAAAGGGATTTAAGGAAGGATGTCAAGAAAGGCCAGGATGAGGTAGGTTTTTTTAATTAGATGGGAAAGGCAGAGTTGAAAGTTGAGGGGGAACTTCTTTACTCAGAGAGTGGTAGCTGTGTGGAATGAGCTTCCAGTGAAGGTGGTGGTGGCAGGTTCGATATATGGTTATATGGTATACCCTTAGAAAGTATTTGTTGATGTGGACAATTTGTTGGTTTGTTCCACAAGTGAAGAGAGAGAAATACTTCAGAATATAAGACAGCAGATGATGACCTTGGGAAAGGTAGGATATAGTTCAGACTAGATTGGGAATTTTGAAATTGTATGGTGAAATGGAAAAAGTACATGTCAAAGAAGTTAAATTAAAATGCAGACAAAGCAGCTGAAACAGCATCTGGAAGAGATGTCCAGGGTAAGTCTGAATCGATTTAGGTATGAGCACTGTAGTGTCGTTTATGTTGAATAAGGTAATCAAGAGGTTTGGTAAACCTACAGAAATCAGCTTTGACAACGGATTGTTTTCATTTGATGAAAAGAATAAATGGAACATTGAAGGTTAAAATAAATAAGATTTGTGTAATGCTCTGCCATTGGCACTGAAGAAATGTTGCATGCAAACTAACCAGCAGGTGACACAATGGAGAAGTTCCTGCAAGGGACCGAGTTTGGAACAGTTACCGATTAGAATTTAAAAAGTATATGAAACAGTTAATAATGATATACAAGTCTATTTATGAACAGGTAAAGTAAAAGCTGTCGGAGATGGACCAGGAAGAAGGACCCTTTAAACCTGAAGACAAGGTGTATGTATGAGTTTTCTAAATCACCGACCGATGTTCGTTTAGAAGGTTGAGATACCTAGTACGATTTCAATAATTACATGAGGGCTGGCCCACAGGTACGAATAGACAATAGCCCTGAGGTAATTGAACAGGAGGACAAAGAAGAGTAGAGTTTTAACAAGAACTTGTTTGACATCAGTGGTGGGAAATAATGGAAAGGATACTAAAGACAATATTATAGGAATTTGGATAAGTGGGATAGGATTAGGAAGAATTAGCATGGATTTGTGATTGTGACATTTGACTAATCTTGATTTTTCTTAAAAGAGGTTATTAGGAAAATTGATGAGGTTAAAGTGGTGAACTTCAGTAAGGCCTTTGACAAAGTTCAATAAAGGAAATAAGGTTGGTTAAGAAGTGGTTAGTAAGGAATAGCAAGATGGATTAAAAGTGACTGTTGGGAAATGTACAGAGAGATTTAAGTCATTTGGAAGACTGGGTTGAAACATGACAGATGGATTTAATGTTGATAAGTGTGAGGTGATACAACTTGGCAGGCCAAATTCAAATTAGACTTACATGGTAAATGATTGTGAATTGAGGAATGAAGTTGAACAGAGGGATCTAGGAACAACTGTGTATAATTCCCTGAAGGTGGAATCTCGTGTAGAAAGGATGGTAAAGAAAGATTTTGGTGTGTTGGCCTTTATAAATCAGAGCATTGTGTATAGAAGTTGGGTTGTAATGTTAAATTGTACAAGGTATTGGTGAGGTCAATTGTGGAGTATGGTGCATAATTTTGGTAGGCATAATTATAGGAAAAAGGTTAAAATAGAGAGTACAGAGGAGATCAATTAGAATGTTGACTGGGTTTCAGCAACTAAGATACAGAGAAAGGTTGAACAAGTTAGGTTTTTATTATTTGGGAAAGATAGAAGGAATACCCACCATGGTAATGATGTTTTCTTAAGGAACTGTTTACTGGCAGTATCTCATTCTATTACAGAATTAAAAACCAAGGAGCTGTTGGCACAGAGTCCCCATCTCGACTTGCCAATCCATTCTGTGAAAGCAGAGAACTGGGATCTTGTAAAATCATGGAAGGAAGAAAAGCTGCAACCAAAGTGGACTGGACCCTACCTTGTGTTATTAATCACCGAGACAGCAGTACGAACAAAAGAAAAAGGGTGGACACACGCAAACCGATTTAAGGGTCCTGTGGAGGCCCCACCGGACAATATCAGCCCGTAGACTGTGCGTGAAGGGAAGGAACCATTGACTTTGTGCCTATTCGGATGTTGTATTATTCCCTGCGCTGGCCTTCAGAACACAGTATGACTAGCGAGAGGAGGATAGGGAGGCGAAGAATCTGCTGCTAGCACTAGAAAAGGAAGATATAGTATAATTCAAAAGATGCGTAGCAAAAAGAAAAATGGTGGATTGTGAGAGAAGGGTTAATAGAGGTTGAATTATACTAGAACTCTGAAAAATATAACTTAGAAATAAATGAGCTTATCAGCAGAAGCCAGACTGCTTGTAGAATAAAGTAACAATATACAGAACAGAGAGAAATTCTAGATAAAAAGTAGCAAACAGATAACAACTTCAGCAGAAGCCTTGGGAGTCTTTGACGTCAGGAGGTGGTCCTAGACATTCCTGGACTTTCTCGTGGGAACGTGGGCTTTATGTTATGATTGGACGAAACTCGATGGGGAGACCTGAGGTAGTGACCACAGTGAAGAAGGGTATAAAGATAGAAAGCATCTCCATTTTCTTTGTGCCTCCAGGGGACATCAGAGGAGAGACACCTATTCTGCAGAATATGAAATTAATAAAAACACTTCTTTGTCTGAATTTGTCTCAAGAGCATTTGTGATAAAAGTAATGTATGTGTCCCCTCCTCAAGCTTTTAGATCATCCATGTGAATTATTTTGTTCCAACAAAAGTATTTGAATATTTAGAGTTGGTCTAATATATGCTCCACATTTTAATGTGTTATTCCATGGAATCATTTGTCAGCACCCAAAATATTGAAGTAAACTCTGCAGTTGTACTGAATGAAATAGTGTTTATCAACTGCTGTTAAAGATTATTAAAACTCAATGCATTTTGTGTTCGGAGATTCTAGCACAAGAATTCTCCCACTAGGAGTTTCGTAGATGCCTCCTTTTGTTGAATAATGAACTTTCATCTGCAGCTGAGTGATCATTCAAGATCAGAATGCAAGGCATAAAATGTGAGCACTGGAGGTCATACAACAACTGTATAAGAGAGCAGTTAGCTAACAGCTTGAGTATTGTGTACAGTTAAGTTCACTGCATTAACAGATCACACATCCACAATGGTACAAAATAATGTATGAGAAAGTGGTCAAAATGGAGAATTCAGGGCCTGTTCCACTTAGCTGTCATTTGCGCACCATTTAAGCGACCTGCGCGCACGTCAGTCACTACCGGCCTGTCGCGTAAATGATGGCCAAGTGGAACAGGCCCTTTATAGCATTGTAGGTTTCTTTTAAACAAAAGGAACTGAAGGGTGTATAAAACGTAAGTTTAGGTTTAGGTCTAAATTGATTATGGTCACATGTATCAAGGTACATAAAAAGCTTTGTTTTGCATGCTCTTCAAACAGATCTGATATACTATATATAAACCCATGCAGTTCCAACTCAAATACTATAGATAGAGCAAAGGGGAAGATGCAGAGTGCAGAATATCGGCCTCAGCTTTGTAGTGCATAAGTTCTATATACAAAGTTCAATATCCTCAGTGGGATAGAAGTGAATCGTATAGTACCCTGGCTTATGGAAGGATAGTTCTGAACCCTGATAAAAGAGGGGACAAAGCTGTTCCTGAGTCAGTTAGTGTTGCTTTCAAGCTTTTGTACATTCTACCGGACAGGGAGCAGGGAGCAGAAGGAACGACTGGGGTGAAACAAGTCTTTAATTATGTTGACTACTTTTGCCAGGCACGGTCAAGTGTTGCTGGTGTCAATGGTGGGAAATCTGGTCCGTGTGATGGATTGGGCAACATCTATAACCCTCTGCAATTACTTATGTTCTTGGGCAAAGCTGTTCCCAAACCAAGCTGTGATGCAACCCGACAATATTTTTTCCATGGTGCATCTGTAGAATTTTCTAAGAGTCACTAAGTTATTGGGGCAAATCCTCCAAAATTATGGAAGAACTCGGATAAGGACATGGATATTTTAAAAGGACAGATTTGCTGGCTGCAACGGAAAAAACCCCAATCCACAGAAAGAAGCAGTTTCAAGTTTCAAACCTGTCTGGCCTGTGGACTTGGGCATCACACCACTATGCGAATGGTATGGACAGGAAAGGCTGAGATGGAGATAACAAGATTATCTTGGATACACAAAGGAAGGAACCAAGCCTCAGCAGACGGTGGTAAACAGGCCAGCACAAGCACAATCACCATCTTGGATGACACATCCATCGAGACAATAGGAGCCCATCCAGGCGATGGGATAACGATCAGGCTGAGGGATCATGACATCAGCAAACCCCTTATCATCGGAAGCCTATTGTTCATGCCAGATCGAAACTGGGAATCATCAAAAGAACCCTTTTATCCAGAGGACCACCTGGGGGTTTCAAAGGAAGCTCAGGTATAAAAACAGGAGTCAAGCCAGAACTCTCTCTCTCTTTCTGCTCTGCTGGACAGCTCGTGGGCCTGTATCGACCTAGCTGTGAGTATCCCGGTGACCTGGTGAAATTCCCGAAATAGGATAGAGGTTGAGAAGATAAAGGGAAAGGGGGGTAAAATTGTGTAAAGTAAGTTTTACGACGTGCCCGATAGTTTTCCGTCCATAGTCTTAGTTTAAAGCATAAGTTTAGCCACGTATTATGTAGTGTTGGTGAGATTCGATTTCTCATTGTTTAATAAAGCCTGTAAATTTTAGACTTGCTTTGAGTCCATCTTGGTTTCTGTTTTCTCTCATCAGCACACTTTGGTCAATTCAACCTTTTTATCATATCCCACCATAATTCCGAGGTCTAGAACCCAGGGGAATCCCTTTTGTTGTATTCTCTCTCTTGGAGACCGCTCGAGTGGAGTGGTGGCCGTTTGACCCTCCGACAAGGGAGAGAATAACTCGGGCAGTTGGGCCCGAAGTGGAGTAAAGGGAAACGCAAAACCCCTACACTAGAGTCATGTCCAACTTTCTCAGACTCCTCAGGAAGTAGATGTGTTGGTGTGCCTTCCTGCCTGTCAAATTAAGGTTAATAGGAAAGGCCTAAGCAGAGAGGCCTGAAACCATGAGACACAGATTTAAGTTAACTGGTAGAATGACGAGGACGTTGAGAAAACATTTTTCACTCCAGAAGTGATGAGAATCTGAAACTCCTTGCCTGACTGGTCAATAAAGGCCATAATCTTTAATGCATCGGACTTAAGGAGCCATTTCATGCAGGGTGGTGGACTAGCGACTGGGAAGTGGGATAATATTGAAACGGTATTTCTCACCCAACATGCCCACAGTGGGCCGAGTACCTCCTCCAGTTTCATGAATATCCATGATGCAATGTTTGTGTTCAAGAAGGAAATTTGCTCACTCAATGCACTACAATGGTTGGGCTGATTGATAGATGAAAATTTCAGGCTAACACACATTGTGCTCCTCAAATAGCAATTTTTATACATTTCAGTCTCGCTTCATCTGAAACTATTGTAAAAATGTGTAGAAATATTAAAGTTTGCATTAGTTGCATTGTGATTTTGACAGCAAAATCTGGTTTATTCTTATTACTGAATTACAGAAATGTCACTAAATAGCACCTTCCATTTGCTCAAGAATACCGCAAAGAACTTAAAAACTGACAACGTATTTTCTGGTACGGTAACTGTTTATATCATGGAAAACCCAGCAGTCAGTTTGAACATTGTAACCTTTCACTGTGGCAATGTAATAACTACTGGGAAAATCTGCTATTGTGGCACTAAGTTACAGAAATAACTTCTTCCTCTTAGAAAAAGAACAATGGAATATTTTACATCCATTTAAGAGGATGATTAAGAAAGATCATCTTAATTCCAAAGATTCACGACCCGCAGAGAAATACAAAATTTCCTTTTTTCTGTCTTAAGCGGGTGAGTAAATTATCTCTACATTTTCATCAACACTCCCTCCCTCTCAGATTCCACACAACTAACAGCTGTGAATTAACATACCAATGCATACAATGCACACTTGTTTGGGATATGCGAGGAAACCAGAATCCATGGCTTTAACCCACATGATCACAGGGATAATGTGCAAGCCACACAAACAGCAACTGGTGAATGCACATGGGTTTCTGGTACGGTGATGCAGCAGCTCTAACAGATACACCCACATTGTTGCCACCCTATGTTGACAATCCGAACAGCAGAGGTTATGGTTATTAACATACTGAACTAAAACATGAAGGTGCCCAGCTCCTACTCTGAAACAAATACCCCACATACACCCATTAGAGTGCAACCCCCACCCCTCTCATCGCAAAATACCCTTGCCATTCTTGCTGGAAACATAAAATGCTGCAGTAACTCAGGAGGACAGGCAGCATTTCTGGAGAGAAAGAATGGGTGACTTTTCAGTCAGAACAGGGTTGCTGGATCTCCCCTGATATCCAAAGCCAACAAATACCTACTATCACTTCTCCCTTCTCCAGCAATGTTTCTCTGTTGAAATGCCCTAAGTAGCTGGCAGAAGTGCAAACGTGGCCAGGCTGGGAGAGGAAGATCAGGTAATGTGTTTTGATTACAAAAATAAGCAATGTCAGGCATCTGGAGACCTTGGATGGAAATAGATATTAATAGGTATTAATTTGACAGGATAACAACTCAGATCGTTTTTATCCCACTGCATTAACATCATCCCTGACTTAGTGTTACTCGAGAATTTCGAGGCAAATTGTCCCTGATACCCTGATCAATAATCCTGCCTCAAGTCAACAATGAAAACTCTAAAACTCATCAAGTTAACTCATTATTGGTTATGGAATTACAGTATCTATGTTGGTGTATGTAACCATATTTAGAAATAATTAACAGGTATTCATAAGTTGATGTCATTGGAGCAGAAGGGGGCCATTTGGCAAAATCAAGTCTACTGCACTATTCAATTGTGGCTGATGTATCTTTCCCTCTCAACTCTCAATTCTCCTGCCTTCGCCCCGTAATCCCTGACATCCATACCAATCAAGAAACTGTCAACCGCCTCTATAAAAAATACTCACGACGGCCTCCACAGCCATCTGTGGCAAAGAATTCCATAGATTCACCAACTTCTGGCTAAAGAAATTCCTCCTTGTCTACTTCCTAAAGGTATGTAATTGTATTCTGAGGCTATGCCCTCTGGTTGTAGTCTCCACTCTATCCAGACTTTTCACTTCCCAGTAGGTTTCAATGAATTCCCCCCAATTCCTTCTAAACCTCAGCAAGTAAAGGCCCAGTGCCATCAAACTCTCAACATATGTTAATCCAGTCATACCGTGATTCATTCTCGTATACCAGCTCTGGACCCTCACCAATGCCAGCACATCTTTCCTCAGATATGGGGCCAAAAACTGCTCACAATACTGCAAATGCGGTCTGACCAGTGCCTTATAAAGCATCAGCATTACATCCCTGTTTTTACATATATTTTCTTGAAATAAATGCTAGCATTGCATTTGCTTTCCTTACTACTGATTACATTTGCAAATTCACCTTTTGGAAATCCTGCACCACCACTCCCAAGTTCCTTTGCACCTCCAATTTCTGAATCCTTGCCCCATTTAATAAAATAGTCTACACCTTTATTCCTACTACCAAAATGCCTGACTCCACACTTTGCTACACTGTATTCTATCTGCCACTTATTTGCCACTCTCCCAGCCTGGCCAAGTCCAACTGCAGAGTCTCTGCTTCCTCTACATTATCTGTCCCTCCACCAATCTTTGTATCATCCACAAACCTGGCCACAAAGCATTCAATTCCCTCATCTTAACCATTGATATACAATGTTAAGGGTAGCCCATCACTGACCTTTGTGGAACAATGCTAGTCACTGGAAAGCAATAAAACTTCTGCCTTTCATCTTGAACAAACACCCCATTTTTAGTCAATTCCACAAAGCAATTATCCTATCTTTTTTTCCCGGTTCTCATGTACAGTATCTTATCATGTAGAGGTAACTGGGCTTGTCACTTTTCATGTGTTTTCTGTCTTCCTGCATATTCTCAACACATCCTCGCTGCCTGTTAAAGTAATTTATGGCATGTGAAGCACTTCAGGATAGTTGATGACATATTACAGCCATCTTTGTTTCATTCTGCTTTTATTTCATACTTTTCCTCAGAATGCTTTGCCTACCATGGCATTTGATAGCTGTGGATAAAAACAATGCAGCTTTATTAGTTATGTGATGAATACCATATATAATGATCACTGTATTCCAAATAAAGCTGGCTGAATTAAAACATGGTGACATTTTAATTCCTTCTCTTAGAATCTTCCTTTCTAGGGCCTGTTATATTTATACCTCAATTTACTCAGATAACCATCAGTCGTTTTTTCTGACTCATAAATGTCTGTAAAACATAGCAGAAGTTTTCATGTTTCGCATCATTTTTACTGATGGGTGCCAATACATTTTTGCACTTTAAAAGACAACCTTATTGCTTCTTATTCTTTGATACATATTTAACAAAATTGTTTATGAGGGATGATAATAAAACCTTCAGAGATATACTTCTGCTCAGTCCCCAGAGTTATTAACTCCCCATAACCCAAAATTTGATCTGTCCCTCTGACTTGAATATACAGTACTTAATGACTCGAAGATAGATACAAAATGCTGGAGTAAATCTGCTGGATAGGCAGCATCTCTGGAGAGAAGGAATGGGTGAAGTTTCGGGTCAAGGCCCTTCTTCAGACTCTTAATACTTATGTACTGTTGTTAATATTGGCTAAATTAAAGACACCATACAATGGAGGATCCCTGCACTTGTCAGAATTGCTTAACCCTTGTCTGCTGAACTTTACAGGCTTTGATTGGCCAGTCTAGACTCAGACTGATATGCAGGATGGTAAGTGGTCCAGGTGTTCTCCCTGTTTCTCTTAAATTGATAACATGTATAGCAGTTTTGCAAACTAACCTTAAATGTATCATTTCTATTGGATTGTTGCAAAAGCATTGTAAACAGTATACATAATGTTGCAAGACGGTCATCCTGTTAATTGATGATTGGTCGAACTGTTGAGCCTTGGAGAAATTGTTTGAATCTCAGGGCACATGTTTCAATGTTTGTTCTTGTTAGCTTCCTTCGAGAGCTTTCTTTCTTATACAATGTATGAGGTGTTGTATTATTAGGATAGGAAAATGTCTGATATGTATGGGGTTAATCGATATCTGTAATTGGATTATTAAGAGACCACCCCCATGTGGTTCGGCCAAGTCGATGTCCCAGATCGTATAAAAGTCCGCTACCACGAGGTCCAATGTCAATCTTCTGGGAGAGCGCTTGGGACTGCGTGAACTTCTGGAGTGTTTCTGTCTGAGCGAGGCATAGAAGGCTTGAACAGGTAGATACGAGGATTGAACCCGTTATGGGATAGATACAGTAGTTGGACTGTGATGTGCTTTTGTTAAAATAAGTGTTAGTTGTTTCAGTGTTTTTATTGAAACTAGACTGGGGGGAAGCTTAGAAGTGTGCAATATACACTGTATTAAGAACATTTGTTTTTCATACTTAATGACTCCATCATCAATTCATAGAGTTCTGAAGAAGCATAATTCCTGAAAAAAAATCTATCTCATCTCAACCTTAAATTGCTGAGTATGCTGATATTGGGCCCTCTCATTCAAGATTCCCCGTCAAATAAAAACCTTCTCAAAGCTTTTAACCTGTCATGTCCCTCAGAATCATATATGCATGATAGAGATTAGTTCTCATTCTTCTAAAGCCCATTGAGTATAGGCACCGTATACTTAAACTCTCCTCTTAATACAATATCCTCATCCAGGGAATCCATCTGGTGAATATTCCATGTAATATCTCTATGGCAAGTATACATTTCCTTTACTAAATAGACCAAAACTGTACAGTACTTCAGCAATTCCCAGTGCAGTTACAGTGAGACTTTCTTCTTCTTGCATTCAATCACCTTGGTAATGAAGGCTAAGATTAATTTCCAAATTACTTGCTGCATCAGTATTTTAACTTCTGTGCATCCTTAAAAAGGTCAACCAGATCATTCTGAACACCAACATTCAATAGTCTCACACCATTGACTTCTAGTTTTTATGAAAGGTCCTGACCTGAAATATTAACCTGTTTATCTCTCTCAACAAGTTCCACCTGAATTGTTCACTTAAAAAAAAAAATTCCAACATCAGCAGTTTTTTTTGTTTTATTATGAAAATTAAATCATTTTTTATTCTTCCTGTCAAAGTGCTTGACTTTACATTTTCATACACAATGTACTCTCCCATTTCTGCTGACTCATTTAGTCTATGCATAACCCCTTGCAGCCTCTTTCAATCCTCCTCACAGCTCACTTTACCACCAGACTTGGAATTATCACCACAACTGTATTACAGCAGCCCTTTTATCTAGGCAGCTAAAGTGGATTGTAAATGGCCAAAGCCCCACCATTCGTCACTGGGGCATACTATTTGTAATACCATGTGATCTGAAAATACATGTCATCTATTAGCCGCTCCTTTACCCACCCAAATGGCCTGACTCCTTCCTAACTCAGAAAACACCTTTTCAACTCGTCAAGTTTAAAGTCATAGACACAAGTAAAGTGAAGTATGGGTACAATGAAAATCTTTCTTGGACCAGCATCACCTCCAACATTCTTTTTAATTTGAATCAAAATGCAGAATACATTACAGGTGCACAACCTTTTATCCGAAAGCCTTGGGACCAGACACTTTTCGTAATTCATAATTTTTCGGCTTTCGGAATGGAAGATTTTTAGCGTAGATTTTAACGGCTGGCTCAGTGGTAGAGTGCTCGGCTCATAGCCGCAAGGTCGCGAGTTTGCGCCTCGATCCCGGCAGTTACTCGATCGCGAGTTTGAGTCTTCAATGTAGTTTTTTCTTGCAGAATAGGAGAGAATAGGGAGGGTTAGGCTGGGATCATTCTCTGCGAGATAATCTAAGTGCGGGAGACAAGTGTAGAAGAGGTGTACTGACTGTGTGGGCAGAACTTTGGAAGTGATTGCCCACCATTCTCAAAAGCCGCTGTGTCTCCCTGTCCCTCCAACTCCAGAGGAATCCGCTCCCCGATGGGCCGCTACGGCGACAAGTGGCAGTTCGCCCACAGCCCGAGCTGCGCCCCCTCATCCGCAACCCGGGTTGGAGCGGGGCTGGGCTAGAGTTGTTGCTGGCTGTGAGTCTCTGGGATCTCCGTGCTTGCAGTGGGCCTGGGGGTCGGTGTCCTGATGAGGTGGCGCAGCTCGGGCTGTGGGCGAACTGCCACTTGTCGCTGTAGCGGCTCTTCGGGGAGCGGCTTCTGGTGGTCCTGACGTCTCTCAGCTCCTGTCCAGGGGGGTGGCCGGAGACGTCAGGACCAACAAGAACCCGCTCCCCGATGCGCCACTGCAGCGACAAGTGGCAGTTCGCCCACAGCCCGAGCTGCGCCCCCTCATCCGCAACCCGGGTTCCTCTGGAGTTGGAGCGGGGCTGGGCTAGAGTTGCTGCTGGCTGTGAGTCTCTGGGATCTCCGTGCTTGCAGTCGGTGTCCCGTTGGTCCTGACGTCTCCGGTCACCCCCCTGGAATGGAGCTGAGACTGGGAACTATACCGCCCTTGCCCCCTCCCTCTGCAACTGCAAACAACCCCACAGTTCCCAGTCTCAGCTCCTGTACAGGGGGGTGGCCGGAGACGTCACAGCCCGAGCTGCGCCCCCTCATCCGCAACCTCAAGACCAAGACGCACCTTGCACACCATCAGCTTCGGTCCCTACGGGGAGCGTGTTCCTCTGGAATTGGAACGGGGCTGGGCTGCTGCTGGCTGTGGGTCTCTGGGATCTCCGTGCTTGCAGTGGGCCTGGGGGCCGGTGTCCCGTTGGTCCTGACGTCTCCGGTGACTGGCACTAGCTCCGACGTGAAGACAGTGCAAAACCCCCGCGCCGGTGCAATGGGCGGGGAGCTGGAGAGGGGAGGGAAGGGGTCACACACATGGCCGGGAAGCAGAGGGGTGTAGGTGGGGTGAAACTTAAGGGAGCGACAATTTGCTGCTGCCTGCCCGCTGAGTTAAAAAGTTCTCATGCAAGACTCACGATACACTGTGTATCGTGAGTCTACCGTGGGAACTTTTTTAACTCAGCGGGCAGGCAGCAGCAGATTGTCAATTATTAACCCTCCCGCGCAATATACCCTCACCTTCTCTTTTATGAATGGGGATTTAGTTCCCCTTTCTTCGAGGACCGACCGGAGGTTCCGCTGTCACCTCTGCGGACCGCCCTCGGTGAACGTTTTCAAGGACCTTTCTTCAACGACTGAAAAAATGTCGCTATTCGGAGGTTTTCGTTATTTGGAACTTCGGATAAAAGGTTGTGCACCTGTATCTATGTTTCTATGTTTCTAATAAAACTGGCAGCATGCAAATAAAACATATTTCTTCCTCGTTTTTTTGTTCATTGGTTTTCTTCTTTGGTTTCAATCCAGCCAATAAATTACCATTGTAAAATTTGCTCCTTCCATATGTTCTGATATGAATTAATTCAGTTATTTCTTCAAGTTTGGGAAGGTTTATTTTCTGTTGTCTATTGTCAACTTTCCCCCAGGAATTATAACACTTGAATTGATATGTGCCTTTCTGAAACTAGTAATAAAAGTTGAGAACAAAATGGTTGGTAAGTTAATTGACCATTATAAATTATCCCAAGTGTAGTGGTTGGTAGATTTGATGGGAATGTGATAGAAGACCTTGCAGGAAAAAATGGTGGGGGAATGTGAATATGAATGTGAATTGAGAGTTGTCAAATCCTTTATAGCCTTTGATGTTAAAAATAAATATGAACAAATTGAATTTTATAATTGAAGAAAACCTGGGTTCATTGGCACCTTTTCACAAAGAACATATAATAGTATAGCATAGGAACAAAACTTTCAGCCCATTATATATGTGCAACATGTAGCACCCAGTTCAACTAATTCTGCTTGCAAATGATCAATGTATATCCATTCCCTGCATATTCACATGCCTGTCTGAAACACCAGTACTGTATCCGTTTCCACCACCATGCCTGGCAGCACATTCCAGGCATCCACTCTGTGTATAAAAATGTGCCCAGAATATCTCCATTATAGTTTCCCACTTATGGATTAAAAGATAAACAATACATTAAAATACATTGCTTACTTCCAGAGGATTATTTTGCTAAAACCTTGCTCAATATATTCCACCTCAATAAAAAAAAGAAGAGGTTATCTTTGTGCATAACCTTCCACATTGACAAAATCTCACTCAAAATATCTCAACAAAATGCCTTTCAGTAATTCAATATAACATTTCTGTAGCCACATTCTGTGAAACAATATGAACCCAGGAACCTTGGACTTTTTAACTTCAAGTGTCTGTTCCATCATTGAAGCCGGACCTGTAAACCTTGAAATGTTGGAACAAGTCTGAAGGTTTCACAACTCCAGCACCAAAAATGTTTCACCTGGTGCTGCGATCAGGATATGATAGTGGCATTGTACTCTGCCACTGTGGGCAAGATTGGTAGTTTTAATGGAGGATATTTGGGGTCTGGGACTCGGACGATCATGATCTTGCTGATATGCTGTAGCGACAAAGATGGTAATGTGCTTGGGTAAAGCGATTATGATTGTTTGTGCAGAACTGCTGGAGTTTGGGTACAATGAATGCAAGATAATCTGTTAGTTGTATGTCCCAAATCCTTATCGATGATTCAATGTTTTTTTATTGTCACATATTCACAGCACAGTGAAATACTTTCGCACAACCCACAAATGCACAGCTGCCATATTTTGGCACCGTTTACAAAGAAAAAGAAAAAGTCCAACGTCCAAAGTCCACATGCTGGAAGAACTGGAGTGTCCCTGATCCAAGAAATTCCAGGTAAGTCCAAGGCTGTTGCAGGCCCGTGACCTGATGTCTCTCTCCTCGCCCGACCTCCAGCCTTTCCTCTCTTTTCCAGCTTTCTCACCCCTATTCCCATCGGTTTGAAGATGGGTCCCAATCTAAAATGTCATCTGTCCATTCCCTCCACAGATACAGGTTGACCCACTGAATTCCACCATCACTTTGTGGTTTGCATGTAATCTGGCTACAAGGTCAAGGGGTTGGGTATCCTGTGGTGAGCAACTCATCTCCCGACACTACAAAGATAAACCCTACCTCCGGAGTACTTTGGAAAACCTTCTTGATGAGTACAGCTCACTTGTACTTAAACCTCCTCCCTCAACTTCATCCAGGAACCACCACAGTCCATTCAGGTGAGGTAGAAGTTTACTTGCACCTCCTCCAACCTCATTTACTGTATCCGGTGCTCCCGGTGGGGGCTTCTATATATCAGTGAGACTAAGCGTAGACTTGGCGATCATTTCCCTGAACACTTCCCCTCTGTCCACCTTGACGTACGCAATCTTCCATTTTCCAAATATTTTAACTCCCCTTCCCATTCCAATTCTTATCTTTCTGCCCTGGGCCTCCTCCACTGACAGAGTGAGTACACATGCAAATTGGAAGAGCATCATCTCACATTTAGCTTTGACTGCTTACAACCCAGCGGTATGAATATTGATTTCTCTAATCTCAAGTAACACTTGCATTTCTTCCTCTCCCCTCCCCTCTCCTCACCCCCCTTTCCCCACCCTTCCCCCATCCTAGTCATCTTATTAGTTCCACTGTTCGCATTCATGTATCCCTGTCATTAGCACATCATCCCCAGCCAACAATGGGGATGAATGCACTCCACCCTTCTTGAGGTCATCTGTTGCTGGCCCTGTTTTGTTCTGGTCGTCTCTATCTTTCAGTCTGAAGAAGGGTTCCAACCCGAGATGTCATTGATTCCTTTTCTCCAGAGATGTTGCCTGACCCACTGAGTTGCTTCAGCATTTTGTGTCTATCTTTGGTATAAATCAGCATCTGCCGTTCCTTTCTACACATGATTTCAACGTTCTCACTTGTGAATGATCATGTGCAAGGATTCTAAGGATGTGGTGCGGATTATGCACTTTCTCAAGGAGGCTTTGAAAACATCCAGCATACATTTTGGGGAGTCTGATGCCAAGCATGCAAATAAAATATTATAACCATTGGAACTTGTCACTATGTCAGCTTGACTTGCCAAAACTTGGTCAAGTATTTTCAGCCGTCAGATGCTGAAAATGCTGAAGGGAGAAATAGTCATGCTGAAAAAAGAAATAAAGTGCTGGAGTAACTCAGCAGGTTGGGTTAGAGGGGTGGATAGAGTGAATGTGGAGAGGATGTTTCCACTTGTGGGAGAGTCTAGGACCAGAGTCCATAGCCACAGAACAAAGGAACGTGCTTTTAGAAAGGAGATGAGAAATAATTCCTTTGATCAGAGGGTGGTGAATCTGTATAATTCATTGCCACAGACAGCTGTGGAGGTCAAGTCAATGGATATTTTTAAGCAGAGATTGACAGATTTTTGATAGATAGATACATAGACAATAGTTACACGAGGAGGCCATTTGGGCCTTCGAGCGCACGCCATTCAATGTGATCATGGCTGATCATCCAAAATCGGTACCCCGTTCCTGCCTTCTCCCCATATCCCCTTGATTCTGCTATCTGTAAGAGCTCTATCTAACTGTTGAGTAAGGGTGTCACGGGTTAAGGGGCAAAGGCAGGAGAATGGGTTTGAGAGGGAAAGATAGGCCAACCATGATGGAATGGCGGTTGATGGGTCGAATGGCCTCATCCCGCTCCAAGAAACTTATGAACCTAGGTTGCATCTCTGGAGAACATGCATAGATGATGTTTCAGGTCATCACCCTTCTTCAGATAGGTACTGATGTTGGTTCACTTATCCTTCTAGAGGATTTGGATGATTTTGTGGAACATGCCAGTGATATCTTTCATCTATTTTGGGAATTCATTAGGTAGTCCATATTCCCAAAGCATGCAGAAGGGTGGAACTTGTTTCTCCCTGGTAAACCATATACATTGTACTCAATAAGAGGTGCTGATTGTAGAACATTATTTTATCGGATGTCTCAAGGTGTTGCTTGCTCACTGAAGGTAAATTACCTCATCATTTCCATTTCTAAAAAGTGGCTCCCGGAATATAGGCAGAAGTCTCTCCTGGGATATAGGGAGGGTCATCCTGAGATCATAAGATGAGATTCTTCCTGGGTTATAGGATGAAATTTGTCTCAGGATATAGGAAGAGGTCCTTGTTGTGATATAGGAAGAGGTCCTTCCTGTGATTTAAGAAGAGGTTCCTCCCAGGATATAGGTAAAGATCCATGTTTTGCTGTATCTTTATTAAGGATCAAATTAGACGCAAATCGATGGAGGACCATATTTATCCCATAACCTACTATCCCCATGATTAACAAATATCTTAGTGGTTCTGACAAAGAACACCTTAATCTGAAATCTTAACTATGTTTCTCTTTCTACAGATGCTGCTTGACCTGCTGTGTTCTCCCAGTATTGTTTGTATTTGTTTAGAAATTCCACCATCTGCTGTTACTTTGATTTTCAAAAATCTCATCATCCCAGATTTAAAATTAATAAATGAGCCAACATGAATTTGTCATTTGTAGAACATATTTCCAAATTATTGTCATCCACTGCATGTGAAAGTGTTTAACTTCATGCCTGTAGCTCACAGATCTAATTTTGAAACAATATCCTCCAGGCCTAGATCTCAGAAGTATAGACAGTGGTTTATTTCCATCAACCCTATCAATTCCAGTTAATGTTTAAGAAGGAACTGCAGATGCTGGAAAATAGAAGGTACACAAAAATTCTGGAGAAACTCAGCGGGTGCAGCAGCATCTATGGAGCGAAGGAGATAGGAAACGTTTCGGGCCGAAACCCTTCTTCAGAATTCCAGTTAATATCTGATAACTTTGAACAAATCATCACTTGACCTCCTTAATTCCAAAGATTGCAAATATTAATGTGCATGATTCTTTCTCCAAATGTAACCCTTGGATTCCATGTGTCATTCCGGTAAAACTACTGTACAATGCACTTACTCCAAGGCCAACATTTCCTTCCTAAGATGTGGTGAACAGAGTTGTTGATTTATCCCTTGGTATGATTAACCTGAGATCTGCACATTATATCCTTTTCTCCAGTCCCCTAGACATGATAAACATTATTCTAGTTGGATTTTATGATTACTTTATCTGCCTGCCATTACATCTTAATTAGCATCATACTTAATCCACCAGGCTCTTTAGATTTCCACTGCTTCTCACCTTTAAAAAGAAAATCAGAAAGTACTCTCATCTAACCATTTTAGGCGTATGGATGGATGACTTCACATTTGACTAAATTGTAATCTCTTCCCCTAAGCATAACAGTTTGCTCAATCTATGAAAATGTCCTTGTATTTTAAATCCTTGGTTCCTTAAATGGCTTTCTATCCCTCTGTAGGAAATAACTCTAGCCCTAACACTGATCTTTGTGAAATGCCATGAGTCAAGTCCTGCTCCTTGTCCTCAATCTCTGTCTGCTTTGCAGTGTCCTAATGAATGATCTAATTTGTTGTCATTACATTGAATGTGGGAGAAATTCAGGATATTCAATCCCCTTTTTTTTAATCATTCACCTGATGAATCTCATGTAAAAAAATTTGATATTCTTCCTTAATTAAGCATGAGAGTATCTTACATGTTGATGTAGTGGAGAAGAGGCAGGCAAAATGTGTCGGAAGGCACTGCAGATGCTGGTTTACACCGAAGTTAGACACAAAATGTTGGAGTAACTCAGCAGGTCAGGCAGCATCCCTGGAGAAAAGGAATAGATGACGTTTGAAAAATACATTACTTACCATGTGATTAAAATTTCCCAGCAGTTCAACCCATTGTCTGTCTTTCTTCCCAGCATTCTCTCTATAATGTGTTAGTATTTGAAACACATTTGGGCAGTTATCAATAACTGCCCAACACTACCCAGTCCATCATCGGCTCTGACCTCCCGTCCATCGAGGGGATCTATCACAGTCGCTGCCTCAAATAGGCTGGCAGCATCATCAAGGACCCACACCATCCGGCCCATACACTCATCTCCCCACTACCTTCGGGTAGAAGGTACAGGAGCCTGAAGACTGCAACGACCAGGTTCAGGAACAGCTGCTTCCCCACAGCCATCAGGCTATTAAACTCGGCTCGGACAAAACTCTGAACATTAATAGCCAATAATCTGTTTATTTGCACTTTATCAGTTTAATTATGCATGTGTGTATATATTTATGCAATGGTATATATAAAAATATATTGCTACAAAATTCTTAAGGGGTTGGACAGGCTAGATGCAGGAAGATTGTTCCCGATGTTAGGGAAGTCCAGGACAAGGGGTCACAGCTTAAGGATAAGGGGGAAATCCTTTAAAACCGAGATGAGAAGAACTTTTTTCACACAGAGAGTGGTGAATCTCTGGAACTCTCTGCCACAGAGGGTAGTTGAGGCCAGTTCATTGGCTATATTTAAGAGGGAGTTAGATGTGGCCCTTGTGGCTAAGGGGATCAGGGGGTATGGAGAGAAGGCAGGTACGGGATACTGAGTTGGATGATCAGCCATGATCATATTGAATGGCTCGAAGGGCCGAATGGCCTACTCCTGCACTTAATTTCTATGTTTCTATGTTTATATATGGACACACTGATCTGTTCAGTATTCGTGCCTACTATGTTCTGGTGTGCTAAAGCAAAGCAAGAATTTCATTGTCCTATCAGGAACACATGACAATAAAACTTTCTTGAACTCTTGAACGCTTGATCTCTTCTTTAAAAATTAAGAGTCATAGTCATGTACTGCAAAAATAGACATTTTTTGCACATGCTGACCAAGATTCCCCATCTAAGCTGGTCCCATTTATCCACATTTGGCCCCTATCACTCTAAACCTTTTCTATCCATGTACCTGTCAAAATGTATTTTAAATATAGTTATTCTGCCTGCCGCAACTACTTATTCTGGCAGCTCATACCATTAACACAAGACACTGTGTGAAAAAGTTGCCCCTCAGTTTCCAATGAAATCTTTCTCCTCTCATCTTAAACCTAAGCCTTCTAAATTCTTGATTCCCCTTCCCTAGAAAAAAAAGACTGTGCGTTCACCCTATCTATTCCGCTCAAGATTTTATGCACCTCTAAGATCACCCTTAGGTGGCTGTCCCAGTTGGGCGACATTTGGACGACTGCGGAGCGTCAATGACTGACTCCCATAAAACAGTCAAGTTGTACGACATACACGCTGACTGACGTATGCTGTCATGCGGGTGACGCCCAGTTACGGTTGAAGATGTAAAATATTCTTCCTTCAATACATGGATTTTAAACATCAATATATTAAATTTAATACAATAAAATCAATTGCGCAAATGAAAAGATGTCTGAGTCGTTCAGTTTTATTTATAGATGTATTGGTCCGCTTCCAGATCCAATCACCGTCTCTATAACTTTTCACAGGGATGGATTCAGTGATTCTCCACTCCCCCCCTACCAGTCTACATTCACTGAATCAATCCTCACCTGTGAAAAGAGACGGTGATCGGTTCTGGAAGCGGACCAATACATCTATAAATAAAACAGAACAACTCCGATATCTTTTCATTTGCGTAATTGATTTTATTGTACTAATTTTAATATATCTATATTACTAAAAGTCTGTTCTTGACTGGTTTTGGCTTTCTGTGCTGTGATTTCCAAGAGTACGCCGCCACCTACGGCTGTCATTTTTGGCCACCTCGCTCAGAGCCCCCCTCCGCCGCATGTGTGCCGAGGATTTTTTCCGTCGATGAAAATTGACAGAGATATTAATGTTTTTACAAAATTCCCCATTCTCTCTGCTGCCCCTGCTGGAGGGAGAGGGAGGGACTATTAACACCGGAAGTGGTGTGCCTCAATCAGTCTCCACAAGTGGTGTGTCTCAATCAGTCTCTGCAAGTGGTGTGCCTCAATCAGAGCTCTGAATGACACTGGCAAATGTCTACAGCACTGTGAGTACCCTTAATTTGGTTTGAAAATGAAAAATATGGTTAGAGGTAAAAAAGCACTGCCTGCAAATGGATGTTTGGGTTAGAGTTGAAGTAAAAAGACACTCTCTCCCCCCACCCCCCCCCCCCTCCCTCTCCCCCTCCCTCTCCCCCCTCCCCTCCCTCTCCCCCTCCCCCTCCCTCTCCTCTCCCCCACACCTCTCCTCTCCTCCTCAGCGTGTGACAGGGCGCACAACATGATGAGACACCCAAACGTCACCCTAGGATTTTGAACATTCCAAAATCCTGGGCGTCAGGGAAGCACCGCGCATAACCGCATGTGACAAATGCATGTGTCCCCACGCCTCACCATGCGTCACGTCCGTATCACGATGCAACAACCTCTTTTTAAGCTGTCACCTAAACGTCGCTCAAATGACATCCAAGTCGGAACAGGCCTGTTAGCCTTCTGTGCTCTGAGAAATAAAGTCCGAGCCTTCCCAAATTCTTCCTACAGATCAGTCCCACAAGTCCTGGCAACATCCTTGCCATTTTTGTTCTGCACGCTTTCCATTTTAATGGCATCTTTCCTGACAGGGTGACCAGTACTGAACACAATAACCCAAGTACAGCCTTGTACAACTGTAACATTACATCCCAATCTATATGAAGGCACACAAAACTGAGGATGTTGTAATCTTGAGCAAAGCACAAGTGCTGCAGTCAAGCAGCACCTATGGAAACATGGATAGATGATGTTTCAAGTCAGGACCCTTCTTCATTTGAGTCTGATAAAGGGTCCTAACCCAAATGTCGCCTCTCCACGTCCTCTCCAAATACTGCCTCACCTGCTGGGTAACACCAGCACTTTGTGTTTTTTCCTTAAATTCCATACTCAATTCCCTGACTGATGAGGGCCCACGTGTCAAAAGCCATCTGCACCACCCTCTCAATGTGCGACACCACTTTTCAGGAAATTATGTGCATTGTACTCCTAGATCCTTCTGCTCCACAAAAATCCCCAGAACCCTTCCGTCCAGAGTCCTTCACCCTCGATTTAAGCCCTGCCCTGGTTTGACTTCACAAAATGCAACTTCTGTCACTTATCTGATTTACACCCCATTAGACTCACATGCCCAGCTAACCAGATCCCATTGTAATTCTAGAGAACCATCTTCATTATCTACAATATCTACAATACAACTTACTTCTGTGTCATCTGCAGATTTGCAAATCATGCCTTGTACATCCTCATCCAAGGTTTGTATAATGTTTGTATGACTTTCTGCATCCCTTGAGGCCCAGAGAGCCTCCATCACTGACTGAAGCACCACCGCCTCTGCAAGATTCTCCTTTGTTCTTTCTTCTGCAAATCCACTGTTGTGACCAATGGTCTAAACTGCTGGGTCTAGCAGAGTAAGATACTTTGTGCATGTTATATTGTACTCAGCACCTTATCTCAGCAACCAATTGCCAGTTCAATGAGACTTTAGAAGAATAGAACAATTTGTGGTCAACATTTTTGTTTGAATGAAGGTGTGCAGAGGATTTCACTGCAGCTGCAGGTTAGAAAATCATTCATGGTTTCTCATTGATGACAATGCTTGCACATCAATTTGCCTCTGTGCCCTTGATATTTAAACAAGATGCACAGCTAACTAAATGAGGTGCTTGGTTGTGTTGCATCATGTACCAGTCTGTTTGCCTGTCACTTCAGTGCATGCAGCCTCGATATTGTGTAATTGAAGATGCAGCAGCTCCCTGATGTGTAACTAGCAGACTGATTCAGACAGGGCTAAATGAGTTTCTGTCACTCCACTCCAAGGGAACCACAACAAGGGAACCTGTGGATGTCAGTTAAACCGTACCTCTGCGGTAGATCTTCACCACAAAATGAAAATGGACAATAATGTGATGAATAACAAAAAAGAGAATCAAAAGCTTGAAACAGATGCAGTGCCATGTAAACAGTGAAAGTGCTTTATCATGCAAAAAAAAAAAACGAATATCCGGGAATACCTTTACCAAGTATTTACTCATATTCTAAGGAAGCAGAAGCCAGAATCTCTTTTCAAGGTTCAGGAATTTCCTGGCACCATTTCTTAAAAGTAAAATTCTATTATGGTTGCATTAATGGTATCACCCCTTGATATTGTGCAGGAAGAGCAGATTAGACCTTTAGCTTTTCCTGTACTCCAAGACATATAAGCCTGAAATACACTGCCTCTCAGGTCCGTTTCATTATTCAATAAGGTTGTGGCTGATCTCCCACCATGACACCGTGTTCCTCCCTTGGTTCCTCTAATATCCAGAAATATTTACATATCAGGTTTGGATGTCATCAATTGTTGAATGCCAACTACTCTTTGTGGTGTAGAATATTACAGAATCACCACCTTTTGAGTGAAGATATTTTTTCTTATTCAAATCCAAATTATCCTTTTACCTGAGGAAACATTCTGTTTGAAACATAGAAACATAGAAAATAGGTGCAGGAGTAGGCCTTTCGGCCCTTCGAGCCTGCACCACCATTCAATATGATCATGGCTGATCATTCAACTCAGTATCGAGTACTTGCCTTCTCTCCATACCCACTGATCCCTTTAGCCACAAGAGCCACATCTAACTCCCTCTTAAATATAGCCAATGAACTGGCCTCAACTACCTTCTGTGGCAGAGAATTCCACAGATTCACCACTTTTTGTGTGAAAAATGTTTTTCTCATCTCGGTCCTAAAAGACTTCCCCCTTATCCTGTGACCCCTTTTTCTGGACTTCCCCAACATCGGGAACAATCTTCCTGCATCTAGCCTGTCCAACCCCTTAAGAAATTTGTAAGTTTCTATAAGATCTCCCTCAATCTTCTAAATTCTAGCAAGTACAAGCCGAGTCTATCCAGTCTTTCTTCATATGAAAGTCCTGCCATCCCAGGAAAGTCCTGCCATCCGTCTGGTGAACCTTCTCTGTACTCCCTCTATGGCAAGAATGTCTTTCCTCAGATTAGGAGACTAAAACTGTACACAATACTCCAGGTGTGGTCTCACCAAGGCCTTGTACAACTGCAGTAGAACCTCCCTGCACCTACCCTATCACGTCCTCTACCAATAGTGTATGTTTTAAACTGTAGAAGCTATGGATTTAGAGAAAGGAGCCTCTGTGTTCCATCAGCCCATTACTCACATATCTATGCAGCTGGGTTGCTTCTCCTTTGGTTTACTTTTTCTATCCCCTTGCCTCCCCTCACTTATTCCATCTAACCATCATCAACTGCCTTCCACAACCTAGCCAACCACTGATATTCCCCTCGCTCTCAATTCTATATACTGGCTATCTCCCTCTACATTTTCAGTCCGGATGCAGGCTATCGAGCTAAAAGGTTGACCATCCCTTTGCCTCCATAGATACTGCCTGACATACTGAGTTTCTTCAGCAAGCTTAGTTTATATTCCATATTTTCATAATGACTGACTCTTTTGTGTTTTCTTAATTTCTTATATCACAGTTCTACCGATGCAGGGATCATTCAGGTTAAGTTTGGCAAGTTTTTGTTTGTAAGGAAAGTAAACAAAATTGAATACAATGTCCTTGGAGTGGCCTGATATAATTTGTGGTGGAGATTTTTACTCCTACACTCAAACCTTCTTGTCAAAAATGAAAATGTACCGTTTACCTTTGTAATTAAATGATGCATCTGCTGTTAACTTTAAGTGTCTTGTGCACAAGAGCACCTTGGTCCTATCGCACATCTGTAAATCCTGTCCAAAACAGAGCAGGAATAGAACCAAAATTTAGTCAAGGATTCATGCATTGCTAAGCCATTTTGGTCAAGTCTGTGTTTCTGCATATATAAGACAAGCTGCTGAATGGTGCCTGTCAGTCTAGGTCCCAGATCAGTGTTGCTCATTAGAAATGTATGCGTATCTCTTCAATTGTCAATATGAATAAGATTTTTGCAGAGGACCTCCAAAAAAGTGTAAAATGCATGAAGTTGATTGGATTACTGCAAAGCATTGTAAATAATGTTAATAATGTTGCTAGACAGTTACCTGCCATTTGTTGATTGGCCAAAATGTTAAGCCCTGGCAGGTTTGTTTGAGTTCCAGGGTAAATGTTGCATTATTCCGTTATGTTAGCTTCCTTCCTGAAGCTTCTCATAGAAACAGTGTATAGGAGACTCTGTTATTGGTTTGGGGAGCTGTCGATAATGTATTGACGTAATTAATATGTTTGATTGGATAGTAAAGAGATCACCCCTACGTAGTTCAGCCCCTCAAGGTTTGTTGGCCTATAAATGGTGTCTCCATCTTAGCGTTTGGGACTGTGTTACCTTTTGGAGTGTTTCTGCTTGCACGAGGGTGAAGAGTTTGGCCAGGCAGAGGCAAGGATCGAACCCGCGGTGGTTTAGGTATCGTATAGGGGAATTTGCTGTTCAATCTAAAAATAAAGATTAGTTGTTCCAGTGCTTGACAGTGGTTTTTGACTGAACGAGACTGGGGGTAAGCTTTAGAAGAGTGTATTTACACATCAATATCTCCCAATCTTTCACCACTTAAAGAAGTACTTTCTTGATGATTCCATTCTTCTTGTTTTTATCTGACTATAGGAGCAGTAGCTATCATGAGAGGTTTAACATCAGGTTTTCCAACCAGTCCAATGTCTTGGTAGAAAGTGTATGTAACTCCAAGATGTGTCTGTGAAACTTGAATTGGGAGCAGGGGCATAGATAGGGTTGAAACGTTTACCACTGGAAGAGAGAGCGTTGGTTTAAGATAAGGGGTTGGGGGATTTAAGGAGAAATTTGATGAATAACTTTATTACCCAGAGATGGTGGAAATCCAGCGTATATTGCCAGAGGGTTTAGTGATGGTATAGACTATCACAATGTTTAAGAAGTATCTGCACAAACACTAGAATTACAATGTCCAAGAAAGCTATGGAGCAAGTGTTGCTAAGTGGAATTAGCATTAGTAGGTGCTTAATGGATCAATGGACATGGTGGGCTGAATTTTCTGTTTCCATGCTGAATGACTCCAGGACTCTATAACTCTGAGATGTAATTATATACCTCAAGTTGTGGTCATGAATTCCATGGTGGCAGCCAAGTGAATCTCTAGCATGGCACTTGTGTGTCAATTGCTCACAATGACCATCACCTGTACATAAACTGACCAGACTTATCCATATGCTGCAACTTGTGGACTACTATATTTAAACCAATTCCCAAATTCATGAGGACATTAAAACATCATCCAAATGCTACCAATTGATCTTCTAGTCAATGTAGTGAATACCAAAATGAAAATGATGCAATCATATCAAAACCACATGTTACAGGGAAGGCATAATATCCTAGCACGTATATTAGTGAATATTTAACCTCTCCCCATGCACTCCATCCCCTCTATCCCCTCTCCCCTCACACCACCAGTTCTATTACAGACTGTTCATCTTCAGAGAGACACAGGGAAATATTTCTAATCAAACCTATGAGATAATTTCCTCTAAAACATAGGGCTAAAATGATAGACACATTTTCCTTAGTGCCAATACTTGTAAACTACAAGTTGATTATAAACTACTGGTTGGAAATGACACTGCAGGTGATACAATTTTGGAATTTTAATTTTGAAATTCCTTATAATCCTGAATCAAGACAGTCTTAGTGGTCTTTGGAATGTTTTTTTTTTGTGTGCTAAACGTCTGAAACCAAAGGTCACACAAATGGATGCCTGTTTTTCAATAATGCAATTTCCTGATGCAATTATTATTAGATTGAAATTCTGAAAAAAAAACAATGCAAATTCACAAAACCTCCCAAGGATACAGTTGAAAGCAGTTTAAGAATGCCATAGTTTACCATTGTTAGATAGGAACAGTTAAATCCATAATGAAATTGGTTTATTTTGGAAGTTACTGTTGAATTATAGGACAAGGACAAAGACGAAGGACATTTATTATCACATACACCAAATTGTGTAGTTAAATTTGACTTGCCAATGCAGCACACGAATAAAGATAAGACACAACATTAAAGAACTTAACAACATAAAAACATCCCCCCACTGTGGTGGAAGGCAGCAAAGTCCAGTCCCACCCCCTGTTCACCCATAGTCGGGCCCATTGTGGCCTCCGCAGCCAGTCTGATGCTTTTAGGCCCACTTGAAGGAAAGCTGGAACTCCTGCATCGGGTGAACACTCCTCAGAGGCCCAGAAATATCTGGAGCGGCCGCCTCCTCCCCGGAGACCGCGGCACCCGAAGTCCTCAGACCGCGCTGGCCGGAGCTCCGACTCTGGTGATCTCGGATCCCAGGCTCCACGGGTTTCAAATCCAACGCCGCCAGCCCACGGTTGGACGCCCGCAGCCACAGCCCCTCGATGTTGGAGTCGGCGGTCACAGCACCCCAGAGCCCACCGCACGGTGACCCGGGCAGGGCACAGCCCGCTCCACACTGGTGTCCCAGCGCTGCGCCGCCGCCAAAGCCGTAGTCCCAGCCGGTCCCGACTGTAAACGCCGCTCCATTCTCGATGGTAGGCCGCGTGGAGGGGGCGAAGAAGCAGCCCGGAGGGAAGTCGCCTCTCCGACCAAGCAGGGAGTAGGAAATAAAGTTTCCCCCTTCCCCTCCCCCCACCCACCATGCATTAGTTCTAACGTATAGACCAACAGTTTGAAGGAGCAAGAGAAATGTTAATAAGAGCAAATACGTTGTTGCTGAATTATTAACAACATTCAACTCAGGATCATAAAGAAATCAGATATTTCATCACCATTTCAACGGCCATTCCCCTAGAGCCAATTCAATCATGTGAAGCCAGTAGTTTGGGCATTCTAGATTCTAAAGCAGCTGCCAATCTATACACACTTACCTGCGGAATCAAAGCTGTGATCACTTGGATGAAACAAACTAAATGCCCACAGAAAGCATGGAAAATTATTACACATTGATGGCAATAATAATTCAATGGGAATGCTGTTGAAGCTCAACAGTCTGGAAAGCTCAATTGCCTAACCTTACACATATAAAGTCACAATTGTTTTTATTATAGTTGGTAAGGTTTTTACTAATTTATTGTCAGCCCAGGGGTACCACAACTGGATAGAGTACTGCCACACCCCTTGATCCTCGAAAACTGATCTGAATCTGCTGCAACAATGAGAATTGCAAATCAAAGCCAATGCATCTGTAGAGCAAGAAGGGGTTTAGTTTGGTGAAAGAAACCTGACTTTAGTTATCTACATTTTTCAGCATTACATCTTAATTTTTTGTCATTGAGTGGAGCAAGAGTCTGAGGAAGAACCATTGGGAAGAATAACCTATTTCTGTACAGCTAGTAGAACTACATTTTCATCAGAAGCAAATATAATTATTGGCAATTAATTTATGTCAAATGTGAATTCATTGGTATGAACTTGCTGTTGGGTCGGAAGATTGTGAATTTATATTTTATCTTGGTTTCCTATCAATCTCTCATGCAGTAGTGAGGGAGTGCAGTTCTATACAGAATACCATCTTTCTGAAGCAATTCTGGTGTATTCTGGTGTAATTTTCTCCTTACAGCTGGATCCAAAGCTGTTAAAAGGACAGGGAGATTATTGTATTTGGGCCAATATTAATCTATCAATGGTAACTCGGAAACATACAGCTACTTATGGTCTTGTTGTGTGAAAATGGTTGTTTTTCTCCATTACAAGTGTATATCTTAATGTCACGATGATAATGAGAATGATCTCATTCTGAAATAATGAGCGATACTACATCAATACAATCTATCCCACTCAGATTGTAGTTTTCATATCCCTGCATTTTATTAGGATTCATTTCTATTTTCATCAAATTTGAACTGAAGGCTTTGTTGAAATTATTTAATCAATCATATAACAAATCAATACACCATGAAGTTGGCTATCTGAAGTTGTTTCTAGTTTGGAGTCAAAAAGGGTTGTTGGATAGACACCAATTAGGGAAAACAATAGAGGTGATTTTTTTAACTTATTCATAGAAGTCACAGAGGCACACAGCAAAGGACAAGTCCCTTCAACCCATAGAGTTTGCACCAATCATCAAGAACCCATAATCACTAACCCAACATTGATCCCACTTACTAAATTTATTTCTGCATTCCGATCAGCTCCTTCCAGAACAACTCATCTCATCATTTTAGCTTCAGGTCTGCATAATTAATGCAATGGAGGGTGGTGATTCTGTGGAATTATTTGCCACAGAAGGCTGCGGAGGCCATGTCATTGGATATTTTTGGCAGAGATAGATAGTTTTTGACTAGTACATGTGTCAGAGATACAGACAAAGGGGAGAAGACAGGAGAATGGGGTTAGGAGGGAGAGATAGATCAGCTATGATTAAATGGTCGAACAGACTTGATGGGCCAAATTGCCTAATTCTACTTCTATCACATGACCTTATGACCTTATGAATTCATTAACACATTTTGTTCTCATCTTTTGCCAACACTGGTATAAATGCAAACACAAGGGGAATCTCAACCATGAAGTGCTAAATATTGTTGACAGGATAATACCAGCACACCTTGCCATTTCTAAAGGCATGTGGGAATACTTTGTTTCTTGGAACTAAATAAACCTGCTGATGTTCCAATGTTGATTGTAAGAAAGGGTGGGTCAGATAGAAGGCAGGTATAGGTTATTAAATGCATGAAATCCTAGTTAATCTAGTACTCGTCACAACATTTTAGGGATGTACATGGATTAGTACAAAGTAGAAGCTAATGTAATAACGGCCACCTGAACAATTTGATAGAGGCATCCCATAGAACATTTCATGGATCCTGTATGCAGTGATATTTGCTAAGTACTTAAACTTTTCCTTAAGTTTTCCATGCTGATAGGAAAAATGTCTCAGATTGGTGAGGAAGAGAATTGCAGAGCTGCTGGAAGAAAGAGGTATGTGGACAAAATTGGCCAGGCTACAGAAAGAATTTCAGACTTCACTATACGTCAGCTTCTCAAAGTCATTGTATTAATTCTGCCATCAAATTGCTTTCAGCTCTAGGCATTTTGGATCTGTCACATCATCATATTTTAAGCCTCAGGCCATTTCAAGCATTGTTGCTACACAAGAAAAAGGAGACTATGATTGACTATGATACCCCAGTATATATTGATGGTGCTGAAGTAGAGATGGTCGAAAACTCATTCCTAGGAATGAGTTCCTTAGAATAAATATCACTAACAATTTGGCCTGGATCAGCCACATCAAAGCTCTGGCCATGAAAGCACATACACGCCTCTACTTCCTTCGAAGGCATAGGAAGCTTGGCATATCCCCAACTACGCTCACTAAATTAAACAGATGAACCATTGAAAGCATTTTATCAAGATGCATCACATTTTGGTTTGGGACCAGCTCCATCCAAGACTGCAAGATACTGCAGAGAATTATGGACGTAGCCCAGACCATTACACAAACCAACCTTCCTTCCATTGACTCCATCTACACTTCACGCTGCCTCGGCAAGGCCACCCGTATAATCAGGGACAGTTTCACCCTGGTCACTCTCTCTTCTCCCCTCTCCCATCAGGCAAGACATACAGAGGTTTGAATACTGCCAGATTCAGGCACAGTTTCTTCCCAGCTGTTGTCAGGTAACTGAACTGTCCTCTCATCAGCTAATATACGGTCCTGACCTCTCATCTACATCATTTGAAACCTTTGAACTATCTTTAATTGGACTTTAACAGACCAATATTATATCTTGCAGTAACTGTTCGACCCTCTATCCTTTATCTATGCTCTGTGGATGGCTTGAGTAGATTTAGGTATTGTCTATTCCTCAACTAGATAGCATGCAAACAAAAGCTCTTGTTACACATGACAATAACAAACTAAACTAAACTACATAAAACAGCATGTAGAAACAAACAACTGCAGATGCTGGTTTACACCAACATGGGCACAAAGTGCTGGAGTAACTCAACAGGTCAGACAGCATCTCTGGAGAAAAGGGAAAGGTGATGTTTTTGGTCTGGACCCTTCTTCAAACTGAAAGAAGGGGGGTTGGGGGCATAAAGAGCTGGGGAGCTGGAGGTGAGAAAAGTCCAGGACCAATTAGGGCTGACCACAAATGATCTCAGACAGTGTGGTGCCCTGTAGGCCAATGGTAAGCTTTGGAAGGTATGATTTTAAGAGGGATACAATGTAGTGAACTATTGAACTGGTTAAATGACTGGGGTGGAGGAAGGGGGAGGGGGAGGGGGAGGGGGGGGGGGGGGGGGGGGGGGGGGCGGGGAGTAGGTGCAAGTTTCTTAAAATGTGATAATTCAATGTTCATACCGCTGGGTTGAAAGCCTTTAATTGGGCTCACTCTGGAGGAGGCCTAGGTCAGAAAGGTCAGTATGGGAATGAGGAGGGGAGTTGAAATGGTTGGCAACTGGGAGATCCACTGGAGGATAATGGTCGGACAATGAAAATGGTACACATGGATTTTAGTAAAGGGTTTAATCCCACTATGGCGACCTTATTTTTGAGTTTAGGAGAGTGTCACGGTCCTGTTGTATCACCAAAAATTTGGCATCCATCGACTAAGTAGAACACCGCCTATGACCTGCTTTGTAGAGACCTCGACTATGTAGAGAACCTCCTACGAATATGTAGAATACCTCCTTCAACTATGTAGAAGACCTACTTCGACCTCCTTCGACTATGTTGAAGATTAGCTTCGACCAGCTTGTCTAACACTATCTACGACTATCTAACACTATCTATGACTACCTTCAATTACCTTTGATTACCTTTGATTACCTACGATAACATGCCGACCTACCATGACCTACTTCGACTAAACCTACGAGTAAAAAAGTATCGATTTTCTACATGCCGACCAATTTTTACTTGCAGAAAATTTTTCAGCTTTCTTAAAATGTTTCCTCGACCAAACTGAGGCCGCGAGTAGTAACCACTATGTGGGAACTGCTCTCGACCATGATGAAGACTGACCAGTGACCTCCTACGTCCACGTGTCGACCATGCTGCGAGCTTGTGGCAAGCGCAATCTCTCCTAAACTCGCAAATAAGGTTGCCATAGTGGGACAGGCCCTTAAGCCTTTTGAAAAGATAAGGCTTTTGGCAGACTGATCCAAAAGATAAAGAGACACAGGATTCACAGGGACTTGGTCGTATGGATTCAGAATTGGCTTATTCCTGGACCACAGAGGGTTGTGGTGGAGAAAGATATTTTGACTGGAGTTCTGTGACCAGTGGAGATCTGCAGGCATTTTTGCCTGCATGTGTTCTGTTTGTGATTTTTATAAATGACTTGAATGTAAATGTAGATGGGTTGTTGAGACAATACATGATTAAGACAATACATGACTAGTTATAGAACCTTATCAAAGGCCTGTGAATCAATCACAATTTAAAGAAAATGCAATTACTTTGACAAGCCTTGTGGATGGGGAACAACTTTTAACAGGATGTATTATGAATTAGTTCATAAAACACTACACTATTAGTGTTCTTAGAATATACAATATTAGTTCTGAAAACAGTGATTTTCACTTCAAGGATGGAATTTAATATTTTAGGGATACAGCACGGAAGCAGGCCCTTCGGCCCACTGAGTCCGCGCGACCAGCGATCCCCACACATTCACACTATCCTACACACACTAGGGATAATTTATACTTCTACCAAGCCATTTAACCTACATGCATGTATGTCTTTGGAGTGTGGGAGGAAACCCAGGATCTCGGAGAAAACCCCTGCACGGGGAGAACGTACAAACTCCGTACAGACAGCACCCATAGTCGGGATTGAACCCAGATCTCTAGTGTATCAGAACTCAACGCTGTAAGCGCTGTAAGGCAGTAATGGTACCACTGTGCCATCGTATTGTCCAGGCTTATGTCTGGGTGGAACTAAGTGTACAGAAAGTTTCTGAGTCAGTCTGCAAAGAACCCTTGAATAAACTCCACATGTACTGATCTCCTTGTATCTCTACTGTATCAGAAAATAATCGTTAAACTTGACCAGGGCAGAACCTACCAGCATATCATTCTACCTGAGGGGCTGACCTTTAGGGAGAGGTTGGTCCGGCCAGGACTTTATTCTTTGGAATGCAGGAGGCTGAGGGGTGATCTTATAGAGATGTATAAAATCATGAGGGGAACAAATAGGTTGAATCCACAGAGACTTTTTATCCATGGTAGGGAACCAAAAACAAGAGGATATATATGTTTCAGGTGAGAGGGACAAGATCTAATAGAGCTGAGGGGCAACTTTTCCATACAGAATTTGGTGGGTGTATGGAACGAGCTGCCGGGGAAATAGTTGAGGCATGTTCTGTAACAGCATTTAAAAGATGGGTGTATGGATATGAAAAGTTTAGAGGGATATGGGCCTAACATGACTATATGGGACTAGGTTTTGTGCGATATCTTGGTCGGCATGGATGAGTTGGCCCGATGGGCCTGTTTCCATGCTGTATGACTCTATGACGCTGTGTGCTTGGGGTCACTTTCAAGTATGAAACACCAAAATGTGAATGATGCTGGAAATGCAGCATTGGTGACAGTAATTTATTACTTAACTGATAATAACTTATTAGTGCACAAACAAAAAAATAAACTAGTTTCTTAGACCTTAAAGAAATTACATCATACATAATTGGCACTGCGTTGGAATATAAATCTGATATTGGCAAGTGGGCAGGAAAGCAAGCCTCACCAGTAGGAAGCTGATCATAATAAGAATAATGAAAATGCTGAAAATACTCAGCAGGCCAGTCAGCATCTGTGGAAAGAGAAACATTTCAGTTGGAAAACCAATTCTGATGAAGCGTCTATGACCTGAAATGTTGATCCTGTTTATCTTCCTACAGATGCCGTCTAATTTATTGAGTTTTCCCATCATTTTCAGCTATTGTTTTAGGTTTCCAACATCTGCAGTTTTTTTTTTAAATTTTCAGCTGGAGATAGTATATTGATTTGTGCAATTCATAGTGTTTGTCTGCTTGATTTACCATATTCTAGGTTAATGATAAATGCAATAGCTGAACGTCATATGTAGGAAGGAAAGGTAGATGCTGGATTACATTGAAGATAGACACAAAACTCAGTAGGTCAGGCAGCATCTCTGGTGAAACTGCCTTGTATCCAGAGATGCTGCCTGACTCACTGTGTTACTCCAGCATTTTGTGTCTAAGTTCATAAACTTATAAGTGGTAGGAAGATAATTAGGCCATTCGACCCATCAAGTCTACTCCACCTTTCCTTCATGACATCTATTTTTCCCTCTTAGCCCCATTCTCCTGTCTTCTCACCATAACCCCTGTCACCTTTACTAATCAAGAATCTTCTCTGCCTTAAAAATAACTATCTTTGATGAACATCATGTTTCTGTCTCCCTGTATGTAGCAATGTTACAACATTTTGAGATTTAAAAAATCAAGTCTGCAATTTATCCCATCAGATAAAGCATAAAAAGAAGTTTAGTTTGACACCTAATTCACTTTCATATCTCAAGTATTAAAAAAATTATGGCCATTTTCATACTCGGAAATTAGCATCTTGTTCCCTATTGATTTTCTATGGACATAACAAAAAAGCTGTGATCGTGTGCAGTCAAAAGGCCATAACCTTCTTAAAAATTAAGAGAACTGAATGAAATTTTCAGTTATCGTAGATTGAACCATTCTGAAACAAATATAAAATAATCTTACTTGGATGACCTGAAATTAAAACATATAATTAGTTAGTTACCCAAGTGTAGCTAATTTCAAACTTCCATTACTAGATCTAAACATCTATCCATTTCTTAATAAATGATTAACATTTTTAAATAGCCCAAGTGTCCAAATAATATTCATAAATAATTCTCAATAAAACATGATTTTGAAATCTCATTTACATTAATTTATAGGCCAAATGTAAGGAATTTAGTGTTCAATTGCTGTAAATTAAAATCCATTTTAAATCAGCTTTCTAGTGGGTTCCTGTTAACGCGCTGGTTTAGAACGTTCACATTGCGGTAGATTTGTGCCTCAAATGCCCAGAAAAATACTGCGGGATATAAAGAGCCCAAAATTAGCTACTCGCAATAGTAACTTTGTATAAAAGGTTCTAAAGAAGCCCTTTTTAATGTAAAAATAAGGTACATACCTTTAATTGTTTGCTTTATAAAACCCTGGGGCTGCGAGAGGTTGCGGGTTTAGAGAGTGATTTTTAAACTATTATAACTATTATACAAGGCCATAAAAACTAATATTACCTTTTGCGACGGGGTCTTTCAGCGATTTTTCGTTAATGATTTACTAGGCTGAACATTTTCGATTGCAACAGCCTAGTAAAAATCGCGTTTTAAACCCGCCCCCTCAAAACAGCGCCAAAATCACACACACGGGCTGGGGCAGATTTTCAACGACGCTTCGCGTAGACTTTGCAACATACCTACTGTATGATCGTAATTGGGCATCACCTGATTGGATTACCTGCAGAACATAAAGATTGATTAAAGAAAGAAGCAGTAAGGACATTCTCAACCTTTGATTTCTGCCCCCTTCACCACACTAAAACCATTTATACACATGTGGTTTGCTAGAATTCTGTCAGTTGTTATTATGTCAGGCAATGCCAGGATCTTAGCTGCTATGTTTTATTCCACACTCCAGGCGCTGCATCTCATGAAAATAAGTTATTGGTTATAAATACTTTTAAATCTGAAAGCTGCTCAAAATATTTGATTAATGGAAAGAAAATTTCAATAATTTGATACCAGCTGAATTCAACATCCATTGACGTACTCTTACAGTAGTATTGGAAAAATATGCCACAGAAAAATGTTCTTTTGTATAATCTGGAATTAGTAAATAAAGATGATAACTATGCTACGCAATATAGCACATGGTGTGCAATTACTCTAATTAATTGATTGATTGATTAATTAATTAATTGATTTTACTTCTGTGTACATTCATGAGATTTATTGCCCTGTTTGACATTAAATTGTTCAACCCTGATGGTTTGGTTGACAGTCAGCAGCTCCAAGCAAGTCCTTTGATCAGAGACGAATTCCAGACTCAGCTTGCAAAGGCTGAGCTAGTCAACCTCATGTTATTAAATTCTATGGAAAACGCATATTCAATTCCAAGCATTCATGGGATGTGGACATTGATGGCAATGCTGGGTCTGAATCCTGTAACCCTGATCCATCAACACTGTAGGAGTACATTCACTATTTCAACAAGGTGTCCTACCATCACCTTGTCAAAGGCCATTATGATTCCAGGAGAAATCTGTGACATAGCTGGTCGCAAATACCAAATACATTGGTAGTTTCATTTTGATCTATTGATGACATTAGAACAATAACTTTTTCCTAAGATCATGCATGCAGACACAAGTGACTGCAGATGCTGGAACCTGGAACAACGAACAATCCACAGAGCATTGAGCAGCATTTGTGGATGGAAATAAGTGGTCATCATTTTGGATCAAAACCCTGCATCAGGTCACCTTGCAGAGAAATAATAGAACCAGCATGACATGAATTCATAAAACACCTTCAACAGGTGAAACCATTCCAAAGTGTTTCATAAAGACATGATCAGAACAAAAGCAATATTTAGTAGGGACAAAATACAAGATCACCGTTACAGCGTGTTAAACATAAAATCACAGACATAAAAGGAAGGTAGATCTTTGAGAATATTTTGGTTGTTCTGACAGTCAATAAAATCATGGCTGACCTTTCAACTCAAAGCCACTTACCTACACTGATCACATATCCGTTGATTCCCTTAATAACTAAACGATTTATCATCCTATTTGCTGAAATAACTCAGTGATAGAATGTCCATAGCTCTCTTCAGCAGAGATTTCTTTTTTTAAATGTCAGCCCCAAACAGCTGTCATCTTATTGTGAGACTGTGACCTCTGGTTTGTGACAGAAATCACATTTGCACATAAAATTACATAATATGTGATTGTGGATAATTTACGGATGTAGATGGTGATTTGATTAGTGGACATAACAGTAGGAGTAATTTTTGGATTGTGAGATTATGTCTTGTGGATGCCAAAAGAATCAGTGCAGGCTCCTAACTTCTTATGATATATGCTAGTTACTTGAATGAGAGAACCAAGAATAACATAACCAATTTTGGTGATGATTCAAAATTGTGTGGTAGGTTGAGTTGTGTAGGTGTTGCAGATTGGCTTTGAAGGAGATATAATTAGCTTAAGCGAATGGCCGTAGAAATGGCAGAAAGAATATAATGTAGAAATATATGAAGTCTACTATGATAAGAAAGTGTCAAGTTCTTAGGAATAAATCTAACAAGCAATTTGTCCTAGACTAGCCACATCAAAACAATGGTCAAGAAAGCACAATGCCTCGGCTTTCTTAAAAGGCTTATGAAGTTTGGCACGTCCCCAACAACCCTCACTAACGTCTACAGATGCGCCTCAGAAAGCATTTTATCAGGATGCATCACTGCATGGTTTGGGAACAGCACCATCAAAGACAGTAAGACATTGCGGAGAGTTGGGGATCTAGCCCAGATCATCAGGCAAACTATCCACCCTTCCATTGACTCCACCTGCACTTCACACTGGCTTGTCATGGCCACCTTCATAATCAATGACAAGTCTTACCCCATTCACTCCCCGTTTCTTCCCTCTCCCATCAGGCAAGAGGTACAGAAGTTTGAAAACACATACAGTATCTCCAGATTCAAACATGGTTTCTTCCCAGCTTTTATCAGGCAACTGAACCAACCTTGCACCAGTGAGAGTGCAGTCCTGACCTCCATCTACTTAATTGGAGACATTTGCATAGTTTTTCTATTGGACTTTATTGGACTTTACCTTGCACTAAATGTTATAGCCTCTAATATGTATTTGTACACTGTGAACGGCTTGATTGAAATCATATATAGTCTACTCGTTGACTGGATAGCACGCAACAACCTCGGTACATGTGACATTAATAAACTGAACCAAATTAAAAACTAAGCAGAGGCTATTTTGATATAATGGGAGATTGAAAAAGATGAGTGTTTGAAAGAACCAGGTGACACAAATCACTGGAAGTTAGTATGAAGGTTCAGTGGCAGTTTGTGAAGGCAAATTACATGCATATGTTCACCTTATTACAAGAGGATTTGATAGTAACATAAAGATATCATTTTAGAATAACAGGCTACTGCTGGATTGTTCCTGAATTATAATGTAAAAATCTGGCCTCCCTGGATAAGGAATGATATAATTCCAATAAAGGGAGTACAAGGAAAGTCACCAAATTGATTCATGAGGTGTGGTTGGGTGTGGGATTATCTGAGGAGAGATTATCAGAATGCAACTTTGATTTCCTGACCTGAGAAGAATGAGATGTGAAATATATAAAGTGCCATGTGGGTAGATGCAGGATTAATGTATCACCTGGCTAGAGAGTGTATCAGTGGCATTGTCCCAAGATGAAAAGGGCTAAGATGAGAAGCTCTTCACACTGGCAGCAAACCTTTGAAATTCAAGAGAGCTCTGAAGATTGTGTTTTTGAGGTCATCTAAGACATAAAAACATTAGGCATTTGGACATTAAGCGACTAAAGGAATCTAGGGTGAATGTGAGTGGAGATAGAAGATGAGTGCTGATTTGGTTGAAAGGTGAATGGCATGAGGGAGCAAATTTGCTTCTATTTCTTATATTCTCATGTTATTGTGTGGGTTTAAATTGTACAGAATACGTCTCAACACTCGGATGTATGATACAATTCTCTTCACCACCATCAATAGGTGCAGACACAGCAACCTCAGGAAACTCAACACCATTCAGAACAAAAGAAAGTATTAATTGGCATCCTAGCCAATAATATCTATTCCTGGTTCCAATGCTACATTTTTTTATAGTCACATTTTTGATCAACTTTCCTGTCAACACTCAGTTGAAACCTGTCACATTGTTCTGAAAATGTAAGTTTGACGACAGATATTATGCTCCATCAGTGAGCATCCATCACTTATCATGTGTCACGCTGCGTTGTGGATACAATATAATCTTTTTTTTAGTGAAAGCCAAATGTATTACCTAGATATTTAAGTATCAAATCTGCATTGATTTTCCTTTGTCAAATTCAGCTTTCAGATTCAGATTCATTTGAAGTTAAATTGTGATTTTGTGCTGAGGGAGTCCAAATAAGGCTATGGAAGGATTAGGCTTCATGATCAGCATCATTTTCCTGACTCCAGCTTTTCTGTGCACAATGCCAGGAAGATCTGGCTAGCAGTAAAATAAGTCAACAATGCTTGTATCTTCACGCTAGTTATCACGATCTTATGTGCCAAGCTTAAGTACTTTTGATGCGTAATCAGTGCGGTCATGGAGCATAAGAAAGCAAGCAGCTGCTTTGACTGTGGCAAGTTTCCATAAGGTGTAAAATCTTAATAGCCAGATATTGTAGTCAACCTTTTTTATAATGTTAACTGAGGAATAAATTGTGATAACTCCTCCGCTGGTTAACTGACAGGACCCAGTAGATAGAGTTTCACTTTTAACTTCTCATTTCTCAGAACATCCAACAATGTCGCTCTCCAATAATACCCATTGATGACTCAGCCTATGCTTTATGCTAAAGTAATTCAATAATATTTTTAACTTGCAACAGGCATGTCAAAAGTAATTATTATTTTGTTTACCGTTAAACTTGCAACTCAACAAACTCTCAAAATTGCTGTGAATGCAAAGTATTGTTCCAAGGAGAAAAACAGGCAGTCTACACCAAGATTGGGTCTGTTTATTCAGTTTACAAGACTACGTGTCATTATGCAACAGATGTAAGCTGGAAATAAATATCTACAGGCAGTCATGGACTTGGCTGATGTCAGTAAACCCCATCTATGCCACTGCCTGCATTTGTTCTTGGACGATGTATGATGAAGATCAGATCGAATATAGGAACAAAGAGGTCCTTCTGCAGTTGTACAGAGCCCTAGTGAGACCACACCTGGAGTATTGTGTGCAGTTTTGGTCCCCTAATTTGAGGAAGCACATTCTTGCTATTGAGGGAGTGCAGCGTGGGTTTACTAGGTTAATTCCCAGGATGACGGGACTGTCATATGCTGAGAGAATGGAGCAGCTGGGATTGTACACTCTGGAGTTTAGAAGGATGCTCAAAGGTTGAATACCTTTCAGGATTAAAGTTATGTTATGAATCAACATCATTTGGAAATGTATGCAGGATGGCTTAGTGCCTAAACTGTGTCTTCCTGCAGTATTTTGCACCAGTGGTTTTGAGTGATAAATATCACTCAATTGATAAATATTTAATTGTTTAATCACTATTAATGATGGCCAAAAACAACAAAACTTGAGATGTGGTAGTAATGTGGCAGGAATGGCAAATTCCCACCAAGAGTCAAGAGTGTTTAATTGCCTTGTGTATCAAGAATGGAATAATGAAAATCTTACTTGCATCAATGGATTACTAGATTTAAACTAGAACTACTGTATAAATGATTCTTATTGCAAACATTTAGCGCTATAAATTAAAGTGATGTGGATCCTGATAATTTATGGTTCAGGCATGAAACTTCAGCTTGAAGCCCCAGAAAGAGAGCAATTGAAACATTGTCAAGTCTCGTTTCAGCAGGGAGTGAATTGTTCTTGGATTTTCCAAAATAGTCTTTCCCATTTTTCCCCCAAACTTTCCTTTTTTTCACACACTTTATTTTTATCTTCTCTTTATTTTTTGTTCTTTACATGATCTGGCATCAGTTCTTCTCTACCACTACAGTAAATCCACTTCATTCTTTGTTCTTTATTCTGAATATTATTGGCCACAGGACCCAATATTAAATAGATATCTGATGAAGGATAAATGAAAAAACACCAGTTTCTCGCACTCTCTCTGAGATTTTCTGGACCATTATTTCACTTATTTATGGAATCAACGTGGAATTATTCAGGCACTCAAAACTGATCAATATTCCTTTCATGTGAGGAATAAAAAGACTCCTTCTATCATCAAAAGAGGTCCAGCACCAACACTCAGCACAGCAATGCTGCAGCAATGCAGCCTATATTTTTTACTCGTATGAAAATAGCTTCTTAAAAATCATTCTCATGGACCGTTGTCCAATCATTTCCTAATCTATCTCCATGGCACCTCGTTTTGGGAATAAGGCCACATTTTACAGATGAAAAAACTCTGAAATAAAGGTGCAAAACTGACTCTGCCTACATCTATGGAGATAGAAACAGTGTTAATGTTTCACATCAATAGCCTTCCCTCAGAATTATCAGGCATTCATAAGGAAGTTAGATAACATTGGAGGTTATGCACTGGGATCATATATATTTAACTTGGTCCAGGACAGGGGTGGGGAACCTTTTCATGTTGGAATGCAGCATGTAATCTTAGCTGTAATCTAATAAGGCCGCATCCAAGAAACTTCAATTAGATACACTTCAAAATGTACAATATTTTGTAAAAAATCTAACTATTATGTACTAACTTTAAGAAAATGAAAAAAAATTGTTAATTCTAAAGTTAACTAACCTTTCAATGACTTTGTTGTGACTGTTTTTTGTGGGAGGTTAACGTACATTCTAGAGTCGCACTAGAACTAAATCATGAGCATAACAGGTGTTAAAATAGCCATTATGACTTACTAATGTTTTAATTGTGGCCTTTAGTCGGGGAGGATTATTTTGTTGAATCCTCTTTTACTCTTTGGTATTTTAAATACGATCATTTTGAGATTAAAATAAAAATAATAAAAGACGAACAAAAACATATCAATAAAATAAAAATAAAAGGATTTGTTCTACAAAATTTTGATTCATTCAAAAAGCCGCACTTAATGGCCTAGAAGGCTGCAGGTTCCCCACCCCTCGTCCAGGACATACATAAAATATGCAGGCTGTGCTAATCACAACATGCCTTAAAGTCCAATTTCATGATTGGTTAACATTGATTCCAACTAGCTGATGTTCCTTTTACGTCTCTGCACCATTTTGAGGAGAACAGCTCATTTTGATTGGTATTAGAAGTCATTCCAGAGTCTCTCAGAGCTTGCTATAAACCAATAGAACATATTGAAATCTGTTCAAACAGATCTGGATGAGGTTGGACACAGGAATACCCCAGAACACTCTCGTGGGAGGAGGTCGCATAAAGCCTTGAGAATGTGCATTACAAGACACTCACCTGATATATTTCCTTTTTTTTATTTTGGATGACCCATAACCAAAGTCAGTAGCAGCAGACTGGCAAGGACAGGCCTAGAACCATGAGATCACAAGCTGGATGAGGGAGCATTGAACAATATCTGGGCAGCTGCCACAGGTTGCAGGAACACTGGCAGAGCAGAGGTTATTTACAATGGTAGCATGCTCATGCCTAATCCTCCCTTTCATCTCCCACTTCCCCTTCATCTCACCCTTTGACCATACACAAGGTATGCAAATAGTCGCCACATAAACAACACTGACAAAGTTACAAAGTCCCCCCAAGCCGGGTCCTCCATTGTTCTTCACCCCCCTCCACTGCGCCCTCATCGACCACCACACCGTGGTCAACATGCGAGGCTCCACTGACAAGCGAATCTTCACCAATGCCACCATGACTCACCGCCGCCACTAGACGCTGTCTGCCACAATGAGCTCCACCAACCCAGGCAGGTTGCATCACCTGCCTTCTCCATGGCCTCCTGGAAGGCATCTGCAACTGCAACCAACTGGGAGGTGTGCTCAGCAGCATACCAAACAGTGACACAGTTATTGAATCTGACCCCCATAGCCAACAGCTGAGTTGAAGATACCTGCAAAGCATAGTTGCACGTTTCACTGAAGGACCTGTGTGAGAGATTGGGATAGAGCTAAGGCTAATTCTGCATTCGCATCTGTTGTGGAAATGTCACACAGAGATGCAAATTCTGATGCACAACACATTCTGCAGACAAATAGGAGCTGGCTTACCCTGTATCTCAAATCATGCATGAAATATTTGAAGTGGGTGCATCCAGTTCCAGCCTTGGTTTTGAAGCCCATCCTTTGCAATGCACAGCTGCAGTCCAGATTCACTTCAATGGTCATCGACCCAATTATGATGCAGCATGTGATAACTATTCACTCAGCTCTGATACCCACCAAGCAAGACCTATCCAATGTCTGAGCATTAAGCTTGAAGCAAAAGTTCAAAGATTCAAAGGTTAGTTTATTGTGACGTGTACCAATCAAGGTACAGTGAAACTCAAATTATCATACAGCCATACTAAAAAAAGCAACAAGACACACAACTACATAAAAGTTACCATAAACATCCTCCACAGTGGATTCCCCACATTCCTCACTGTGATGAAGACAATAAAGTCGAATCTTCTTCCTCTTTTTTCTCCCGTGATCGGGGCAGTCGAACCATCTGCAGTCCAGGTGATCAAAACTCCCACAGCCGGCAATCGAAGCACCATTGTCGGGGTGATCGAAGCTCCCAGTTGGGGGCAATTGAAGCTCCTGCAGTTTGGAGCTCCTGAAGTTGGTCTCTAACCAGGGACCACGAGCTCCACGAAGTTAAAGTCCACAGGCTCTCACGGTTGGAACTCCTGAAGTCGGTCTCCAGCTGAGGCCGCCAGCTCCTCATTGCTAGGCTGCAGTGCAGATAGAGATAGATATAATACGGAAAAAAATTGCATCTCTGTCGAGGTAAGAGAATAAAAAAAGTTTCAATTTGCAGCAAATATCCTCAGGTGTTTGCTGTTACTTTCCCAGTTAGGGTATAAAGAAGTCAAACACAAAGTGCTGGAGTAACTCAACTGCTCAGGCAATTTCCCTGGAGACCTTGAATAGGTGACGTTTCGGGTTGGGTCCTGCACTTTGTGTTTCACTCCATTATCTGCAGTTCCTTGTGTCTTCAGAGCACAAGGTGAGTTTCGGCATGTTGGTGGATATCACTCCTCTCCTTTGTCAGAGATTAAGACGAGATTCGATAGCAGCAAAAATACAATTCACTTTCATATAGTTAATATAGAAACTTTGTTTCTTCTCATGTTATGTATTATGTTACATGTTCTGTTGTGCTGCAGCAAAAAATAATTTCATTGTCCTATCTGGGACATATCCCAATAAAACACTCTTGACTCTGGACTCTTGACTTGATAAGAAAGACCCATTTCCACTGGCAGAGCAGTTTGTAAACAATGAATGCAGTTTTATGGTAATTGTCAAAGGAATTAGAGATGAGCAGAGAATGCCACTAGTTACTATAACTTGCAAAATAAAAGATGGTGAGAGGAAAGGAAATAGTAATTGTCAAGAGAATACAGCAAGGGTCAAAGCACAAAGCATAATATTTGCATGAGTAAAGACAGCGATGGTATGTATTTACTGTTGTCAGTTAATTAGCAATTGGTCCTAGAGGGTCTGCAAGAAAAACAAGCAGGAAAACAAAACAAGCAGGATGATGAATTAGAGATGGGGAGAGCATCCCAATGGAACGACTGTAACAGTGAATAATCAGGACTGAGATTGTGTAGGACACTCAGGTTTATACAAAAAATGTAGCAGAGATCACCAAGGCCACCTCGAGAGGAATGTAGTAACAGAGGCAGACAGGCTGTTTGTGGTGCAACAAACAATCGTGGCAGAAAAGCACATTCCATTCCAGGCACAGGTGGAGGTAGGGGCAATAAAGCATTAAGTGATCCCCCAGTTCCACAGTAAAACAGCAGGATGTCAACAACAACTGGCCACAAGCTATTTTCTGTGCTGATAAGAGGATGTCCGTAGATTGACAGACGATGTTGAAAGATGTTCTCCCTTGTATCTGATTATGCATTAAAATGCCACATTCTGTACAATCAGGGAGAATGAATGGAGATGTAGGAGTGAGGTCAATGGTAATAAATTCACTTCTGTTTGACCTGAATGAATAGACAGTGTGAGTGATTTTTTTCACCACAACAGTAACTTTCAAAAGGGAATTGGATAAATAATTAAAAGAGAGTAATGTATCAGACAAGAGAGAAAGAGCAGGTACTAGGTGAATGGAGAATTTTTACACAGGATCTAGTGAAAACACAATGGGTTGATTTGGCTGCAAGATTCAAGTGGTCGGCTCCTTTAAGAGTTTTTTTCCAGATTGATGCTTAGCCTTAGATACATTTGATAGGCACAAGACAATTGCTAGTAAGAAATAAAGAACAAGGAAATATGCATTTTAAAAACTCCCGTGCTCTTGTGGAGGCCTACAACTGGGGCCTGGCATCAGGAAACATGGACGTCTACAAGGTAGAGTCCTATCGACTGCGAAGGGCGGTGAAGGACGCAAAAAGGGACAAGATGGAGTCACAGATGGAGCAGCAGGACACCAGAAGCCTGTGGCAGGGGCTATGGACTGTAACCAACTAACGGAGCACCCCACCCTCATCCGCAAGTGCCGACACCTGCCTAGCTGATGACCTGGACACCTTTTACGCTCGTTTCGAGATGGGCAACACCACCCCAGGTCTGCCGACTATCGACAATACCGACAGCGGGCTGGCTACCGAAGCTGAAGGGAGGAATGTGCACACATTCTCGCTGTCCGAGCACGACATGAGGAGAGCTCTGACACGGGTGAACACGAGAAAAGCTGCAGGCCCCGATGGCATCTCGGGGCAAGTACTCAAGTCCTGTGCTACGCAGCTAGCTCTGGTGCTCACTACAATATTCAACCTCTCCCGGGACAAGTCCATGGTCCCTTCCTGCTTCAAAAAATCCATCATTGTACCGGTACCAAAAAATGCCTCCCCAGCCTGTCTGAATGACTACCGTCCGGTGGCCCTTACCTCGGTAGTCATGAAATGCTTTGAGAGGCTGGTGAAGAAACACATCTGCGCCTTCCTCCCTCGTAACATGGACCCATTGCAGTTCACATACTGTCCGAACTGATCCACGGATGATGCAGTCTCCCAGGTCTTGCACACCGCTCTCTCCCATCTAGACAGCCAGAAGGGGGGCTATGTGAGGATGCTGTTGATAGACTTCAGTTCAGCCTTCAACATGATAGTCCCCACCAGACTGGCTGGGAAGCTACTGGAATTAGGGCTCAACACCCCCCTGTGTGCCTGGGCCCTGGACTTTCTCACCGCCAGGCCCCAGGTAGTCAAGATGGGAGGGAATACATCAAAGTCCCTCACCCTGAGCACAGGATCGCCCCAGGGTTGCGTCCTCAGCCCCCTATTGTACTCCCTGTACACACATGACTGTGTGGCTAGGTTCAGCTCCAACTCAATAATTAAGTTTGCTGATGACACTGTGGTGGTGGGCCTGATCTCAGACAACGATGAGAAGGCCTACCGGGAGGAGGTGGCTGATCTAGCACTCTGGTGCCAGGACAACAGCCTCCTCTTGAACATCAAAGCAACTAAGGAGCTGATCGTGGACTTTAGGAGGGCACATCATCCGAGAACGTACACTCCATTGAGGATAAATGGGGATCCTGTGGATAGGGTGAACTGTTTTAAATATCTGGGAGTCCACATCTCTGAGGATATGACATGGACATCACACGCCACAGCACTCGTGAGTAAGGCAAGGCAGCGCCTTTACCACCTCAGGCAATTGAAGAAATTCAGAGTGTCTCCGAGGATCCTCGAGTTCTGTTACTCAGCGACTGTGGAAAGCATCTTGTCCGGGAATATTACCATCTGGTTTGGGAATTGCTCTGCCCAGAACAAGAAGGCTCTGCAGAGAGTAGTGCGTTGGGACGAACGCACTATGGGAACTTCACTCGCCCCCCTGCAGGAACTATACAATAGGAGGTGCAACTCCAGAGCAAATAAAATCATGGGAGACCCCTTCCACCCCTGCAACGGACTGTTCCAGCTGCTACGGTCAGGCAAACGCCTCCGTTGCCATGCAGTGAGAATGGAGAGGTTGAGAAGGAATTTCTTCCCAGAGGCCATTCGGACTGTAAACTCCCATCTCACCAGGGACTAACTTTACTACGTTTTTCCTTCCAATATTTAACATGTAAAAGCATATGTGTGTGTTTATGATTGTGTTTATAGTTTGTTTGGTTGTTTGTTTGTTTGTCTTTTTGCACAAAGTCCGTGAGCATTGCCACTTTCATTTCACTGCACATCTCGTATGTGTATGTGTCGAATAAACTTGACTTGACTTGACTTGCATATGGAATTGTACAGAGATAGGCCAATCAGTTGCTTGAGCTCCTTTGCTATTAAAAAAAATAATGTCTGATCATTTACCTCAAACCCCATTTTCCTGTTCTATCCACATAACCCCTTTTTTGCTTAGTATTCAAGAATCCATCAATTTTTGTTTAAGCATAGGAAGAGATGAAAATCAACTACAGCGGGATAAACAGGCACAGATTCAGAACTTATATTGAAGTGTCCAAAGATTTATAGTCCTCCAATTCTACCTCATAGTGTGGAAGTCAGCTTGTTGTATCATCGAGCCACCTCCGAATATTTTGGCAAGTTTGGCATTCTTGTTCTGTTCAAAAGTTTCAGTTTCAGTTTAGTTTATTGTCACATGTACCGAGGAACAGTGAAAAGCCTTTGTGGCAACCAAGCTGGTGCTAACCAAGCTCTGTTTGGTTCTGTTAGCTCTGTTACGCAAAAATTATCAGTTGACAAAATTGTTGATCCAATTTCTTATAAACCCTTCAATTGCAGCTGTATTGAGTAATTTAATAATAGCAGTATATACATGTAAGGAAAATATGGAAGTACAGGGCATAGTGCTTGCCACTCTGAAATTATCATATTAAAAAGATTCATCAACTAAATTAAGAAAAAAAATTACAGTCATAAAAACCAAAAAATCTATTTAATTATTTTTGTAACAAAGACACCCATTCTGAAATTACTTTATGTAGTACTAAGTGGCACAGTGGCACAGCGGTAGAGTTGCAGCCTCTTAGTGCCAGAGACCTGGGCTCATCCTGACCACGTGCTGTCTGTGAAGAGTTTGCACATTTTGGCCTGTGGACTTCGGGAGCCGCGGTCTCCGGGAGGAAGCGGTCATTTCGGAACTCCAAGCCGCTGAGAACGTTCTTCCGATGCTGGAGCTCCCTCATCTGGTGAGATGGCCTGAAATATCGGGCCGTCGTCGTGGCAACTGCGGAAGCCTCGAATAGGCCCCAACCACGGTGAACATGAGGTAGAGGACTGAACATTGCCGCCTTCCCTCACAGTGGGAAATGCTGATTCTGCTGTGGGGGGATGGGTTTTTTTCTGTTTAATGTTAAATTATATAAAGTTGTGTTTATTTTTTTTCTGTGCTGCAATGGCAACTCAAATTTCACTGCACCTATTGGTGTATGTGACAATAAATTTACTTTTACATTCTAAAGACGTACAGGTGTAAATTACTCTTACATTCTAAAGACGTATGGGTGTGTAGGTTAATGGCTTTTGTAAATTGCCCCTAATGTGTATGATAGAATTAGTGTATGGGTGATTGCTGGCTGGTCGGTGCAGACCCGGTGGCTGAAGGACCTGTTACCACAAACTAGGTTAAAACCTGCATTCTCATATTAGTGCAGAAGATCCCAAATGTCTGATCAATATGTATAATTATGTCAGGGTAACTAAAATGTATCTATATACTTATTCTCTTACAACATAGATGGGGCCATTTAGTCCATCACATCCTTGCCATCTCCCAGAGTACTCCCATCAACAAGATGCACCCATTGACTTCCCTGCAATCAATTCTCTATCATATGCCCATCAACCATCAATTCCCTCCCCCGATATGATTCTCCAACCACCTGTCTAAAATAGGAGTGATTAACATTTGCCAATTAGCCTATCAACCAATCATAATAACAATCACAATCACAATCACAATAATACTTTATTAGCCAAGAATGTTTTGCAATAGATGAGGAATTTAATTTGCCAAGTCAGTCATACAAATAAAAAGCAATGGAACAGACAAAACACATTTTAACATAAACATCCATCACAGTGACTCCTCCACATTCCTCACTGGGATGGAAGATGAAAACATGTTCAATATTTTCCCTTTGCTCTCCCGTGGTCGGGGGCCTTGAGCACTGCATTGACGGGATGATCTTGACTCACGTAGCTGTAGTCGAGGCGATCAATTCCTGCTTCGGGGGCGGTGTCAGCTCCCCCGTGCCAGACAGTCGAACCCCGCATCGGAGTTGGTCGAACCTTCCATGACAATGGAGCTCCCGACATCCACGGCCTCTCCAGAAACTGCGAGCTCCTGATGTAAAGTCCGCAGGCTGCGGTTGGTGAGATCCCAAGCAAGGGATCGACTCCATTCTGCATTTTCCAACACTACTTAGATGGTAATGAAGAATTTTGGGACAATGTGTGAAATGCACAAAATCAATTTATTAACAAAGAGCCAGCACAGCATTCTGGTGAGACCCTTTAAGAATGTAAAGGGTTATTCCAGGAGATACACCATGTCTAATTTGGTTCTGATTAGAGAGCCATACAAAGAGATGATAGGGAAGAGAAAGGACTATCACTTAGATGGGGAGACCCAGGTCTGTTGTGATCATGTTAGATATGTGTGACCAGATGTTACCTGACTGTTGTATGCCGTTGTAATTGGCTGGATGAGATTGGAAAGCTTGGACCACCTCCTCTCATCATATATTCCACTTGGACATCTAACAACCCAACTGTATGAACATTAAATTTGCCAATTGTAGATAACAGCCCTCCCAAACCAGCCAATTTTTTCCCCCTCTCTTCCCTATTTCCCACCAGCATGCGCATTCTTTCTTTCCACTATCGCTCTCCCCTTTCCCCCCCCCCTTCCCTTTGCCCTAGTGTAATTTACTCTTCTTCTCTCCTATCAGCCTTTTTGTCTTCTTTTCATCTCTGGTCTTTGCCCACACATCTGCCAATAAACTCCCTCTCCCGTATCCACCTGTTACTTTTCAGGCCTTGGTCTGCTCCACCGCTTTACCACCTCTCTCTCTCCTAACCTCCCAACCACAATTAGTCAGAAGAAGGGTCCCTTCTTGAAATTTTGCTTATCTATGTCAGGTCGGGGGGAGTTTCCCCTGCTACGGCTAGCATGTAATCCCATGCTACCTGCTCCATGGTCGGATAGTCAGCGACTAAACGGTCTCCCCCACCTAGTTTGCCAGGTGAGGAGGGGGCTATGGACCCCCAGCAGGACCAAAAATAAGACCTGTCAAAGGGCGGATGAGCTTCTCGCGAGCCAATGGCCATTCACACTTCAGTAGAAGTCACCGTGACCATTGATGTTTTCAATTATGATAATGATGATGATGTCTTCTAGAGATGCTGCCTGACCTGCTGAGATACTCCAGCACTTTGTATCTTTTTTTGTAAACCAGCATCTGCAGTTCTTTGTATCCATTCTTCCTCTAATACTCCAGCATTTCAACATCAACCTTGATTTTGGCCTCGGGCCTCAAGACAGGGAATTGAATCCCTTATCACCGATTTATACCTTGAGAGAAGCTCCCTTTCTACCTTTCCACAATGACTGTGGTTTATCTAAAAAACAAACCAAACAAAACAGATACACAATATTTCCTTCAGCATTTGTGATTCTATCAGTCACTCAGAAGGTCATTTCCTTAATCATCATGATTGTGTATTTAGCTGAATCATTCGTTTTTGAAAGAAATTAATGTGAAAGATTAATGTGAATGGGTTTAGAAAAAAAACAGTATGGGAATATATGGCACTGCAAAAATAAATTCATAATTTTGAAAATGATGTGAAGTAATGAAGCTTTTTAGTCTATGATTTGGAGAGATTTGGGCATGCTTTATACTTATCCACTGCATTAATTGCATGGAAGAATGCACAAAACATTCAGCACACCATATTGGAGTGCTTAAAAGAAATCATTAAAAGACAAACTCTATTTTCATTTCTTTTGAGCTTGCACATTCAGCACTTTAAACATGAAAGACTTATTCAGCCTTTGCTGCTTAAATTAATATGATGGTTGCTGCAAATTACTCTGCGTTCATTGCCTCACTTTTTAATGTCTGTATATATTTGCAGTTATAATGGGATTACAAGTGTGGACTGTCAGTAGTTTTATCATCTACTTAGTACCACTGGAAACTATGTTTTGTAGTAATAAAGCATTTAATGCATTTTCATACAGTTACTTATGTTTTTTAGGTTTACAAGCTGACCTAAGATGAGTTGATATGTTTCCTTGTTCTTGCTCCTCCCAAACCGCTGTCCTTTTAATCTGTTGATCTGGATGTTCTGCACTTAACCTGGTGGAACTTTGTCAGGCGGTCTCTCTTGATATTCCCTTCCTCCCCACTTTCTGCCTTCTTCTATTTTCCTATCCCTTTTTTGTTGCCATGATCTGCTCATCACATGTCATCTATGTGATCTTCCTTACAGAAATAAGTAAGTAAGTTTATTGGCCTAGTATTCACATACAATTTTAACAACATGACATACAGTGACAGTTACGAATGACTCAGAAAACACTAAACATTAATAATAATAAAACATTAATGATTAAACATCATTGATCAAGCATGTGAACCAACAAAATACCAGATCAAAGGGAGGCTACAGATTTTTGGCTATTGAGTAGAGCAACAACCTGTGGATAAAAGCTGTTTTTATGTCAGGCTGTGGCAGGTTTGACAGTCCAGAGTCACCTTCCAGAGGGAAGTGATTCAAAGAGTTTGTAGCCAGGGTGAGAGGGGTCAGAGATGATCTTACCCGCTCACATCCTGGCCCTTGAGGTGTACAGTTCATCACTAGAGGGAAGGTTGCAGCCAATAACCTTCTCTGCTGATTGGACGATTCGCTGCAGCCTCCATGTGTCGTGCTTGGTGGCTGAACCAAACCAGACAATGATGGAGAAGGTGAGAACAGACTCTACGATGGCCGTGTGCAGTACAGTACAATACAATACAGTACTAATTTGTTGTCCATTCTATTCTAATTGCTTCAATGTCCTCATGTATCATCAAAACATTGTGCAGACACCTGTGTTCCTCAGTTTACTGATATTCACCCCTTTGTACTATCTGCTCAAGGTTCTTAGGTACCATCTGTGGGAATTCACTTTGGCTACCTTAAGTTTACATTCTACCCCTTGTGCATGTGAAGCCTCTCCTGTTGGACAAAGGATACCAAATCTTTGAAAGAACAAAATCCAACCTGCTGTTATAAGACTCACGAACAGACCTCTCATCTGCATTCCTGATCCATCAATCTACTTCGTCGTGGCCGCTGTATTTATTTTATCCTCACTTTCTCTATAGCCATAACATTATATCCTCCACTCTATTTATTTTCTCTTTTGCACTCCCAGATGTACGGGATAAATTGCATGTAAAACAAAGTTGTTCACTCTCTCGTTGCATGAGACAATAATAAACTTACCAATAATAATACGAATTTGTGTCTCTGTTATCACAACTAGGCATCAAAATCAGGAATAGGACATCAGGTGAGAATGCAATTCAAGCTTCTTCCACTATTCACATTTCACATTTTCACATTCACACATGTCACTATTCAATCAAGCCATGCTTGCTTAATCTTGTCCTGTGACCTTAGCATCCTTAAGGGCCTGTCCCACTTTCACGACCTAATTCACGACCTCTGCCGAGTTTGCCCTTAACTCATGCTCGCAGCATGGTCGTCCCAAGTTCGTAGGAGACTGTAGGAGGTCGTAGGTAGGTCGTAGCAGGCCGTGATGCTAGTTGTAGGTACTCGTGGCATCAAGACGGTTGGGGCGTTTTTTCTATCCTGATGAAAAATGTCCACGAGTAAAAAAGGTCGTGGATTAGGTCGTGAAAGTGGGACAGGCCCTCTAACGGCAACACATTTGATGAAAGTTCACCGATCCAAATCTTATAAGAACAAAAATTGCTGAACATAAACAGCAAATAGGGAGAGAATAATAGTTAATTTTCCATTTTACTTCGGAGTCACATGAGGGACGTCGTGAAGAACCCCGCCAGGACGCATGTGTGTCATTATCGCCTCACGCTATGCAATGAGTCAGCACGGGAGAGGACGTCTCCCTCAAGCGGCAGTATTTAAAAGCCGACAACAGCAGGTAAGGGACTGCGTTTTTCAACTTATTTTTAGGTGAAAGATGGACAGAGTAACGAGGAGAAAGGTTGCGAAGAAGCTGGGGTGGGGGAGAACCGCGGAGTTGCGGACAGCCAGCAAGAACAGCAGCAGCCGACGGCACGGGAATCTTCTGAATTGGAGTCAGCTGTGCCCGACTTCACTCCCGCTACGGTGAAATCCACTTCTCGGCCGGGCGGGAAAGTGAAGAAAAAGACCCCACGAATGCCGGACTCAGATGAGTCGGACTTTGAGGACCCGCGAGCGGCCAGTGCCCGTGAGCACCGGGGCCGGTTCGAGCAGATGGGGCAGTACGAGCAGCCGGGAGCGGCCAGTGCCCGAGAGCACTGGAGCCGGTTTGACCGGCTGCATGACGAGGAGCACCCACGAGCGGCCAGTGTCCGTGAGCATGGGGGCCGGTTAGAGCGGTTGCTCCAGGAGATGCTCCAAAGTGGCAGACTCCGGGAGAGGGAGGCTAGCCACAGTGGGCACCCAATAAGCCCCACAGTGGTACCCCTAGCGGGGCTGCATAGTGTCTCCTCCTCATCAGAGGAGAACACAGAGGATCTGTTCTGGGTAGACTCTGAACGGGTCACAGAACCACATACCCCCAGTAGCCCTGGGGTGAAAGAAGGCATGTTGGATATGGTGAACCAATTCTTCCACCCAGACCTAACCGGGGAAGACCTGGAGCCCAAAATTGCAGCCAGTGTGGACTATTTGTCTAGTAACAAACTACAGACACAGGCTATGTCTGACGCCATTGCACGGCATTTACCCCCAGGTAACTGCAAGGCATTGCAAGTGCCTAGTGTTAACCAGTGTATCTGGAGACATATCGGGACAGGTATCCGCAATACTGATCTCAAAATCCAAAATGTGCTCAAGCTATTGACGGCGGGAATCACAGCATTTGCCCGAACTTTAAAAGAATCAGACATGAACCAAGACCACAAGGATGCACTGGCTCTACTGTGCAATTCACAGTATGAACTCAATTATATTCGGAAAAGTGCTATACAACCTACATTGGACCCCAAATTTGCCGGCCTTTGCAAACCAGGCACCTCAAAACAGCCAATGCAATTTTTTGGAGGGGACTTGCCGAAACAAGTCAAACAACTCGATGAAGAGTCTAAAGCATTAGGGCTTATAAAAGCAGCCACCAAGACATACTTTGGGAAGAGATACCAAACCTACGGACCTCCCAGAAGGGCAACATATAGCGCAGGGAGCACTAAAACCAGGAGCACCCAACAGCGGTCTTTTTTAGGGCATGTCCCAGGACGACCGCCCGGGAGAAAACGCCAGCCTCCAACCCAACAGACCCAAACAACAACGCCTCAACATCCTCCGAGAACAACAAGGAAGTAACTCAACCACCACTGGTAACCATGGAGGTAGGTGGGTCTGGCTCCTCGAAAATAAATAGGAGCACTAAAGTTGGGGGAAGGTTACGGTATTATTTGCATGCATGGAATGAAATAACTCTAGACACTCACATTCTAAGCAGTATCCAGGGTTATACAATAGAGTTCATACTAAAACATAACCCTCCCGTACAACATGCACCGAACCGAACGTTCGTGCTTACAGGCATAGAAACATCTAAAGCACATACTGAACCACAACGACTACATAAAAAAGGAGTAATTGAACACACCAAACACAAACCACAGGAATTCGTGTCCAATATTTTCATAAAAAACAAGAAGGATGGTGGTTGCCGCATGATCATCGATTTGACTACATTAAACACATTTGTACAATATATTAATTTCAAAATGTTAACCTTTGTTACTGCCAAGGAATTAGTTTCAGCAGGCTACTATATGGCAAGCATAGATTTAAAAGATGCTTACTATACAGTGCCCATCAGAGGTGACCACAGATGTCATTTGAAATTTTATTGGATGGGACAGTAATGGCAATACAGGGCATTACCAAATGGGCTAACTTCAACACCCAGGTTATTCGCAAAAATTTTGAAACCGGCATTGGCATTACTGCAAAAACAAAAACATATGGTAATGGCATATCTGGATGATATATTTATTGTTGGGAAAACATTGGAATTAGCTAAAGAAGCAGTAACAGCCACAAAACAGCTGTTCGAACACCTGGGTTTCATTATCCATCCAATTAAATCCCAATTAACGCCTTCAACACAAATGGATTACCTAGGGTTCACCATTAGTTTGATTCACCTGTCAGTGACTTTGCCAATAGAAAAAGCTACAGCCCTACAAGAGGCTTGCAGCAAAATCATTGACATCACCAAACCCTCCATTCGACTGGTAGCCAGGATAATTGGGAATATAGTGGCCACATTACCAGCCACACAATTTGGATCCTTACATTATTGAAATTTACACAGAGCTAAAATTAGAGCACTCAAAATTAATAGGGGCCATTTTGACAGGCCAATGGAACTACCTACAGAAGCCATTATAGAATTAATATGGTGGATATACAATATCACGGATTGTTCCAACCCACTAATCATTAGCAACCCGTCTATGGTGCTACAAACTGATGCAAGTGCACTGGGTTGGGGAGCCACCAATTCCATCTCCAGCTGTGGAGGGAGATGGAATGCACAGGAAGCATCATTATTAGAAACGCAAGGTATAAATTACCTGGAAATGTTAAGTGCATTCCATGGCCTTAAGTCGTATTGTTTGGGATTAAATCACCAGTATGTTAGACTACAAATAGACAACGCCACGTGGTAGCATATATCAACCATATGGGTGGAAACAAATCGACATCTTGTGACAATCTGGCCAAAACAATTTGGGAATGGTGCATCCAGAGGAATATTTGGATATCAGCTACCTATTTACCAGGTAAACTAAATTTAGTGGCAGACACCAGGGCACGCAAATTCAAAGAAAACACTGAATGGATGTTGGATAAAAACGTATTTGCTGAAATTACAGCATGATATGGAACACCGGATATCGATCTTTTCGCATCCAGGCTAAACCACCAGGTACCAAGTTATGTTTCATGGGAACCAGACCCTGGGCAGCAGCTACAGATACATTTTTGCTGCATTGGGGGAAATTTTTCTTTTATGCATTCCCTCCTTTCTGCCTCATCAGTTGGGTATTGAGGAAAATCCAACAGGACTCTGCATCTGGGATTCTCATAGTACCCGATTGGCCAACTCAACCATGGTTCCCAGTAATACTAGACATGGCACTAGAACCATGCATCACTGTTCAACATGGACCTAAATTGCTGGTAAATCCAGTAACACAGGAAAGTCATCCCTGTCATAAATATACTAACTTGTTAATTTGTAGAGTTGGATGGCGCCTCTACAACACATTGGACTGACGGACCGAACAATTGACATGATTGCATCGGCCCACAGACAGTCCACCAAAAAACAGTACTTGGTGCACATCAAGAAATGGGGGAAGTACTGTCACAACAATAACCTCAACCCCAGATCCAACCATATTCCGTCTGTTCTGGAACTTTTGGCCAGTCTACATTTCGATGAGGGACTCAGCTACAGTGCTATCAACTGTGCCAGAAGTGCTCTGTCCAATTACTTGTGGCAAGGAACAGAGCGACATTCTGTAGGGACTCACCCCCTGGTGACCAAACTTATGAGGGTTTTTATTTTTCACCACCAATCCCCCTAAAACCAGGTACACCCAAATTTGGGATGTGAGTGTAGTTTTGACCATGTTAAGAAACTGGTCTCCACCTACAACTCTGTCCCTACAGAAACTCATTATGAAGATGGTCATGCTGATGGCGTTGGTCACGGCACAAAGGGTCCAGTCGCTACAAAAACTAAGGCTGGACAACTTGACCATTTCATCAGGCAACATGATTTTCATTATACATGACTTGATTAAACAGAACAGACCAGGAACAGCAGGGCAGAGAATAGAATTCAGGGCCTACCCGACGGATGACCGCCTCTGTGTAATAAATCATTTACAACTATACATAGAAAAAACCAGGATCATCAGAGGGAAAGAAATGGCACTGTTAATCAGCCACAAACACCCACATAACAAAGTGACTACTCAGACCATCTCTCGATGGCTGAAACAGGTTTTAATGAAGGCAGGAGCGGACACTAATATTTTTAAATCTCACTCCACCAGGGCTGCTGCTACATCGGCAGCAAAACGTTTGGATGTTCCTATGGACCAAATCCTCTGAACAGCAGGATGATCAACGGAAAGGACGTTCCAACAATTTTATCATAAACCGGTCATAGAACCTGGAAAATTTGCAGATACAATTTTAAGTTCTGTAATATGATTTACCCACAAATAGGGGTTATGATTTGAATTTTAATAACTTTCGTTAAATCAAGATCTTATTGTTATCTATGATGTTAACATTATTCTCCCCACAATCAAGGCAGTAGTGAAGCATGGACTTGTTCCACGGCATGGAATCACAGGGCTTTAAAATCTTCACGAAGTCCCTCACGTGACTCCGAAGTAAAATAGTAAGATTAAACGAGAACTTACCAGTTTGAAGTTTGATCTTTATTTTATGAGGAGGAACGTTGAGGGAATACGAGCCCTCCGCTCCCACTCTTGATCATAGTCTGAACTGGTATCTGTTGTCTAATCTTACTATGTTTAGTCATTATAGTTATCTGTGATTCCACACCACTGCTTTGAAGAATGACACGCATGGGTCCTGGTGGGGTTCTTCACGTATTCCCTCAACGTTCCTCCTCATAAAATAAAGATCAAACTTCAAACTGGTAAGTTCTCGTTTAATCCTACTATTTTATTCCATTCATTCATTTTCTGTTGGTGTCTCCAGAGAAGGTGCTTGACCTAGTGATGTTGAGAATTTCCAAAATTCTCTCTTTTTATTTCAGCAAAGCTTCAGTTTGGTTCAACCCTCTGGGATCTTTTAGAAGAAAATGTTCCAAATTTAAACATCCTATGTGAAGAGTGATTTCTGACATCCTTGAGTTAACCTGCTTTTAATTAAAAGCTGTATTTCCCTTGTTTAATTTTCCCTCCAGAGGAACAAATTTATCTTCTCAACTCTTTTGATCACTTTGAATATCTCTCTTCAAGATAGTTAAATACAAATTTAATTAACATGATGTGACCTTGTAACGATTTTGATTCTGGTTTTCTGTCTGTTACATCTGAACTCCAACTCTCTAAGACATGTGATAGACTCAAAATGCTGGAGTAAATCAGCAGGACAGAAGGAATGGGTGACGTTTCGCTGGATAGAAGGAATGGGTGACGTTTCGGGTCGAGACCCTTCTTCAGACCCCTTCTCTAAGACTTGTGCTGCCCAGGTCATTCCTTCTGCTCCCAGCTCCCATCTAGCAGAAGGTATAGAACTTGAAAGTATGCACTGCCAGAGTTAGGAACATTTCATTATAAGGCTTCTGAAAGGTTCTTCCATCAGCTGGAGTACCATTGCATTCACCTCTACCCTATAAGGATTTTGGACATTATCTAAGGAACTAATGCGCTACAATGAACTACAATGCCGAGAACTATATTCTGCACTTCACTTTTTCCTTTGCTCAATCTATTGTTCTTCAGTTTGAACTGATTGTATTTATATTCCGTATATCTGAATAGCCTGCAAAAGAAAACTTTCTACCGTACCTCGGTACATGTGACAATGATAATCCAAAACCTAATCCTCTTGGTGTTGGACAATAGCTGTTGTATGTTGCCACTGGGAGCGAACCCTTTGCCATATCCAAACATGTTTATGTTACAGTGATCTCACGTAATCTAAGTCCTGGTTCTTGGAACTGGCCCTTTATCATTATACCCTTTGGTAGTTCTCCAAGATTTTTCATCAAATGGGAAATATTTCTCCAAATCACTCAAAACATTGCAATAAAATGTGTAATTTCTAATTGTATAGTTTGTAAGGAAATGTAATGTAAATTAAACATTACATATTTTCTGCACTGTGCCATTTTTCTGGTCCTTTCATAAAATTAGTGAAACATAATGCACTTTATATGTAAAAAATAGCACATAATTGATTCATGCCTGACTAAGTTATATCTACATTACAGTATGAAGTGTTGCAATGGTTAAATTGTATAATATGTGAGGACAGTATCTGCCAGTTATTTCCAGAACACCTCTCTAAAACTGTCTAATTTGCGATATAATTTCCATCCTTTTGCATTCCCTAACCCCTTGAGCTTAAGGCCACACTCCACCAGTCATTTTGTTGAGTTACACGCCCCTGAGAAACAAGAACCAATAATACTTTTCCAAACTCTGAAGAAAGTAATACTTTGGTTTAAGGAAACTAGATCAAATGAAAGGGTGGCACGGTGGTGCAGCAATAAAGTTGCTGCCTTATAGTGCTTGTAGTGCTGGAGACCCGGGTTCAACCCCAACTACGGGTGCTGTCTGCACCGAGTTTCTCCCCGTGACTGCATGGGTTTGCTCCGAGATCTTCGGTCTCCTCCCACATTCCAAAGGCATACAGGTATTTAGGTCAATTGGGTTTGCTGTATGTGTAAGTTTGTCCCTAGTGTGTGTAGGATCGCTGGTTGGTAGAAACTCGGTGGGCCAAAGGACCTGTGCTGTATCTCTAAACTAAACTATAAACTGAATTGGGAATACATTTTTCATTTAATGTTAAATGGACCATATGGACAAAATGCTGAGTGTTATGTTAGCTTGCAGAGACACCGCTGGCCTTCTCATATCACCTGCTCGTAATCCACTGCTGCATCTCATTGTCTCATGATTGGAATTGAGTCAATGTTGCACTATTTTTCACATAGGAACTACATTGTATTTTTGTGGAAGAAATTAATTTAAAGGGATATTAAAGGAAAATGAAATGTGGAGACTTTGCAGGTTTGCTTCAAGAAACTATCTTTGTCCTATCTTTGTTATGTTTACATTCACCATTCCCAGACAAGAAGTAATGAGTCTAAAGCTTATTTTGCCCATCTCATGATCCTCTTCTGCACTTAGTCAATGAGAAATCCCAATTGCTACATCCGCACACCCTTTTGTTACCTTGTTCAATGCCAATCAAAATTAAGAAAGAAAGGATATTAATATTTTTTTCCACAGTTCCATCCTTGTTCATCTTTATGATCAACACATATTATAGTAAGAAAGGATTTTAATATTTTTTCTCATTGATCAGTTGCAAAAATGGAGGCATACGTGTCCGATTATAATTTGGTTGGAACCCGTCCATGAGCTCACAAAGGCATACCTCCACCAGCATACATAGGGATATGGGCACAAACCCAACATCCTAATCATCTCACTCAGATAAGGAAGCTTGTTTTCCTCTGTAGGAAGTTACAGTAGACCACCATGCCCACTTCCGCTAGTAGCATAGACTTGTGGCAGTAAATGGGGCGTTTATGATTGGCTCGGAGAGAGGATGGTGGCGCGGCCTGCCTAAAAGTTGAGATAGAATAACGTCAAGATGCCCTTGTATTACGTTTGATGTATCAAATAACCAGAAAATGAGATGAATCATTGAGTCTCAGAAATATATTGTCATTACATTTCTATATTTATTTTTTTTTTAAATAGAAACTTTGTGGGAATGAGTTTTGCCTGAGGCATAATGGTTCTGACCCAGCTCTCAGAGTAACCACTGGGGATGTTGGTATGTTCACAAGAATGTAAGTAGAATCAGTGCCTTGGATATGACCAGTCTATGTTCTTCAAATGTGAAAGATGCCCAGTTGCCTTTGATAGTTTACATCCAAACAAACCAAACACTTAAAAAAATTCCAATCCCCATTCTTCTGTTTAGATTTATTTTGATTGTAAATAGGTGTATTCTCTGAACTGCATAACAAAAAGTAATTTAGAAATATAACCTGCCTTGAATCATAGAATGAGTAGTGACTGGAATGTGTTCAGTTCACCATCAGTTCACTCAGCCTAACAATTATATTTCAAGACCAATAACAGTATATTAATGGTTTTAGTCTGATAATAAAAAATATATATGGCAGGATTATAAAATATGTCTTGCTAATTTGTTTACAACAATGAAAAAAACATGCAATCAAGGGTATTGGAAACACATTACCTATTAGTAACAATTTCTAGTGCAGAGGTTCAAAAGGTAAGATGCAGGGAACATACCACAGCAGATGAATTGATCCCAATGAAGACAATTTACCATTTGCAGAATGGAAAATTGTTAGCAGAGCATTATTCAATCAATAAATAATCAAAAAATGGAAAGAGATCCCATCACCTTGTTTTAAATGAATATGTGGTATGATGAGCCAGACTGCTATGAAGTTGACCTGCTGAGGTAGGTTGAGAATATGCAACAGCCTCTGATTTCAGAGTGATCAATAAAGGAATGGAAGTCTTTCCGTTAAAATTAAAAGAAATGCAAGATCAAAGGGCAGCAGAAGTACATTGTTTAATAAATGAGATGCAAAGACCCTTATTACGGAGATAATGGAGGACAACGTGTAATCTGCAAACATTGCCAAGATACTGTATGTGACCCATTTAATTCACTCAATAACACGCGTTAAATCAAAAATGAATGCACATATAATCTTTGTGAATAGCTCACAAAAAACTGAGTACATTCTTTGAAAAGTGATAAATTATTTATGAATTAAGGTGACATCATTTTTATATGTTAAAAACTCCTATAATTTATAATTTGAAAAAAATCTGTGCCAGCAACCTTTGTAAAATGATGGGTTCTGTGATACCACTTGCAACTCATGTGGTGCACTGCCATTATCAGTAGGGTGGCTAATTCTGTCAGGTGAGGCAAGATCCCAGAGGACTGGAAAGTACTCAAGTAGATAGTGGGGTTAAGGAGGTACAGTATATGGTATGCTTGCCTTCATTGGTCTGGGCATTGAGTATGTCAGAAAGTCATGATGCAGCTTAATAAAACTTTGGTTAGGCTGCATTTGTAGTTTTATGTGCAGTTCTGTTTGTCACTCAATAACAAGGTTGAAGGGAGACCAGAAAGAAGTTTATAAAATTATGCAAGGCATGGATGAGGGAGTCTATCAGAAACTTTTTTTTTGCAGGGCGGAAATGTCAAAGACTAGAGGGTAAAGCTTCAAGGTGAAAGAGACAACGTTTTTTACATGGAGGGTAATGAGTGCCTACAATGTTCTCCAAGAGCGATGGTGGAGGCAGATACAATAGTCACATTTAAATTGGCACATGGATATGTAGGGAATGGAAGGATATGAATCCTTTGCAGGCAGATAAGGTTAGTTTATCTGAGCATCATTATTACACAGACATTGTTAGCAGAAGGACCTGCTCTTTTATACTACGTTTCTCAGTTTTCCGATTGCTCTAAAGGCACTGGACTGGGAGAGGAAGGGGGAGGTGAGAGGGGGAGGGGGAGTGGGGGAGGGGAAGGGGTAGAGGGGGAGATGGGGGGAGAGGTTGAGGGGGAGGGGGAGGAGAGAGGGAAAGGGACAGAGAGAGGGGGGGAGAGAGAGAAAGAGAGAGACACAAAGAGAATTGAGATTTGTTAGTTTAACCTTGACTTTTTCTCATTGACCTTCTGATTTTTGACTTCCCATAAAGCTCCTAACATGACAATATTATCATCATAAAACCCCCCCCCCCCCCCCCCCACCCCCCCCCCCCCCCCCCCCCCCCCCAGTCTGAACCTGCCTCAGAACACTTAGGAATGTTAATAATCAAAATGTTACCGATTCAGTTCTTATAATAAAATCAGTTGAGTACAACAGTATTTCATGCCAAATTGTAGTATACATAGATTGAACCAAGAACAATCGCTAGATAATTAAAAATATATATTTTATCCATCTCTCATTGGCCAATTCGCTTCTCCTACCTGAAGTGAAGTAACTGCTGTTTTCATTGGTATTCAGTTGGAGCCACCTGAAGGGCAGCATGGTGGCACAGCAAATGCAGCGCCAGAGACCCAGGTTCGATCCCGACTATGGGTGCTGTCTGTACGAAGTTTGTACATTATCCCTGTAATCTGTGTGGGGTTTCCCCGAGATCTTCGGTTTCCTCCCACACTCCAAAGATGTGCAGGTATGTAGGAGAATTGGCTTGGCAAATGCAAAAATTGTCCCTGGTGCATGTAGGATAGTGTTAATGTGCAGGGATCGTTAGTCGACACGGACTTAGTGGGCCGAGGGGCCTGTTTCCGTGCAGCATCTCCAAACTAAACCAAACTAAACCTGAAATGTTATTTATATTCGACTTAGTAATATCTTAAAAATTGACACAGATGCTTGTTGGGAAGAGGTGTAATAATTAGACAGTGTTTGCTCACGCCTTAAAGAAAATGGAGAGGGAGGGGAATGGTAACCTAGTCAGTCATGAGAGGAACAGATTTTGTTAAATTGTGAATGGATAAGTCATAAAGAGTGTGTTTACTTTATGTGCAATATGGACAAGTAGAGCTAAGGAGAATGATATCCGAGTGTCCGCTGTCACAATAAGTGCCTATATACTATAGTTGTATCCCTCAACATCAAGTAAAAGTGTTTCACCACAGAAAAAGTTCAGGCCCTTTGACATTTACTGAATATTTCCTATCTGGGGTTCTGCACAGCCAGTGATAATGGGATGGGAAAATGGGAACTTAGTAGCTGCAAAATAAACAACAGCAATTTGTATTTGGATAGCGAGTTTACCAATGACTTTAATGTGTCTTCATAGTGCAGAGGAGTAAAGTGGATTAGGAAGAGAGTTCCAGTACTTAGGATCTAACCTCACGAAGCATGCCTGGCTATAGCATGGGAAATTGGGAGGAAATATGGACGATGAAAGGGTAGATAGAGAGCTCAGGGGAATTGCAGAGAAAAGAGTACGTGACTACAGAAACAATATTTTCCATGATGTGAATGTGCAAATTTGATGACATCTGAGGTCAAGATCATACCCAGGTCTCTGGTGCTCTGAGAGAGCATTGCTGTGCCAAATTGTTGCCTTCTAGGACAGATGAAAATTGTTCAACCTGTGTCACCTGGACTCCAGATCAAGGTTCCCTCGTGCTCAAGCTTCAAACTACAGGCAATGGTTACACATGCACACATTCAGCAGCTGAGCCCTAAGTTATCATTGGCTTGTCTATTGAGATGTACAGGAGAATGGGTATTTTACATGCAACATCCAAACAATAAACTGGAGTAACTCAGCAGGTCGGACAGCATCTCTGGAGAAAACCATCACCTATTCCTTGTCTCCAGAGATGCTGTCTGACCTGCTGAGTTACTATAGCTTTTTGTGTTTATCTTCGGTTTAAACCAGCATCTGCAGTTCTTTCCTACACATCCATAAATTAAAGGTCCTCCACTAAATTGCCCCAGTAAATAAAACCACTCTCAAACAATAGGGACCTCAACAAGATCTCAGAAAATGTGGAATTACTACAGTTCAGAGCCACCCCTAGGTGAAGGCAGACATCAGTGATGAAATTCAGCATCACCTTCGATACATCAGCGCAGCCTTCAGCGGTCTGAGGAAGAGAAAGAAGATCAAGCACGTAAATCTTGATCTTCACTCCCATGGTTTGTCAGGCATTAATGATCGCAGCTCTCCTTTATGTTCCTGAGACATTGATGACCACAGCAGGCAGCTCAAAGCACTGAAGAGATAATACCAAAGCTGTATAGCATCATACAGTGATACAGTGTGGAAATAGGCCCTTTGATCCAACTTGTCCACACCGTCAACAATGTCCCAGCTGCACTAGTCCCACCTGACTACGCTTGGTCCATATCCCTTCAAACCTGGCCTACCCACCTACCCATCCAACTGTTTCTTAAATGATGGGATAGTGCCAGCCACAACTACCTCCCCAGCACCTCATTCCATACACCCACCACCCTTTGCGTTCCTATGAAATCTTTTCCCCTTCACCTTAAAACTATGTCCTCTAGTCCTCGATTCCCTACTCTGGGTAAAAGAGTCTGTGCATCTACCCAATCTATTCCACTCATGATTTTATATACCTCTATAAGATCTCCCCTCATCCTCCTGCAGTCCATGGAATAGAGACCCAGCCTACTCAACCTCTCCCTATAGCTCACACCCTCTAGTCCTGGCAACATCCTTGTAAATCTTTTCTGAAAACTTTCAAGCTTGACAATATCTTTCCTATAACATGGTGCCCAGAACTGAACACAAAATTCTAAATGTGTCTCACCAACATCTTATACAACTGCAACATGATCTCCCAACTTCTATATTAAATACTCTGACTGATTAAAGCATATTTGACCACCTTATCTACCTGCAACTCAATCTTCAAGGAACCATGCCCTTGTTTGATGTCCCAAAATGCAATACTTCACACTTTTCTGTATTAAATTCCATCAACCATTCCTCTGCCCACCTGGCCAATCAATCCAGATCCTGCTGCAATCTTTCACAACCACCTTCACTATTTGCAAAAGCACAAACTTTTGTATCATCGGCAAACTTGCTAATCGTGCCATGTATATTCTCATCCAAATCATTGATGTAGATGACAAACTGTAACAGACCCAACACTGAACCCTGAGGCACACCACTAGTCACAGTCTGAGAAGCAACCTTCCACCACCACCCTCTGCTTCCTTCCATGGAGCCAATTTGCTATCTATTCAGCTATCTCTCCTTGGATCCCATGCGATCTAACCTTCCAGAGCAACATACCATGCAGAACCTTGTTGAACGCCTTACTGAAATCCATGTACACAACATCTACAGCTCTGCCCTCATCAATTTTGGTCACGTCTTCAAAAAATTCAATCAGATTTTCTGAGACATGACCTTCCACATACAAAACCATGCTGACTATCCCTAATCAGCCCTTGCCCATCCAAATGCCAGTATAATCTATCCCTCAGAATACTCACCAGTAACTTACCAACTATAGATATTAAGCTCACTGGCCTATAGTTCCCAGCATTTTCCCTACAGCCCTTCTTGAAAAGAGGCACAGCATTTGTCACCCTCCAATCTTCCGACACCTCTCCTATATTGAAGGATAACTCATAAACTTATATATTCAAAATTCTCCAAATTCACAATAAGCCAATAAGTGCCAGCTTCCTTTCCCAGGCCAACATCCCCAACGCTGTGGTCCTCTTTACACTCAGTTTGGCAGGTCAAATACTCACATGCCAGCACAAGATCCCCAGAACACTTTGTATTGCGAGATCTGTCATGAGAATGGAAATTATCAGGTGGACAAAGGACACAGCTCAAAATGTTCTCAAAGCCTCCTTCAAGAATTGCACCATCCCAATGACTTGTGGGAATTCCTTCTCAAAATGGAGAAAGAGCATTTGGGCTTTGCCCATGGAACTTTATCTCTATCTCTCTCTCTCTCTCTCTCTCTCTCTCTCTCTCTCTCTCTCTCTCTCTCTCTCTCTCTCTCTCTCTCTCTCTCTCTCTCTCTCTCTCTCTCTCTTTCTTTTTTTCTTTTTCAAAGACTTTATTCAACATCAAATAATACAACATCAAGCCATACACAAAACGAACTTACATTATATTGTGTCATTATAGTGCAACATTACAATCTCTCCCTCTCCCTCTCTCACTCCTTCTCTGCCCCCATCTCCCTCTCTTTCTCCCACCGTCCCTCCCTCTCCCTCCCTCTCCCTCTCCCTCTCCCTCTCCCTCTCCCTTACCCCCCTCTCCAAATTGGATGTCATTCCTGGTGTCCTGGTCGCTATTGATTTATCCCTCAGCTGACTATATTAAAATGAATTTGATTATAATGTGTATTGCAACATTCTACAATTGAAAGGAGAGTTTATCCCCAGACTAATTTTGATAACAGTCATTTTGTGCCGCTCTATAATCTATAATCTTGACTGGGCACTTTCCATTGGGAACTGTGCTTGTGTGTTTGAAAGGACTTCTCTTTGAGTAATGCCATTCTTGGATAATGTTTTCTTTTGGAGAGTCTGGGACCTCACATCTCCACATCTCCGAGGATATGACATGGGCATCACACGCCTCAGCACTCGTGAGTAAGACAAGGCAGCGTCTTTACCACCTCAGGCAATTGAGGAAATTCAGAGTGTCTCCGGGGATCCTCCAGTGCTTCTACGCAGCGGCGGTGGAAAGCATCTTGTCCGGGAACATTACCATCTGGTTTGGGAATTGATCTGCCAAGGACAAGAAGGCTCTGCAGAGAGTAGTGCGTTCAGCCGAACGCATTATGGGAACTTCACTTGCCCCCCTGCAGGAACTATACATCAGGAGGTGCAACTCCAGAGCCAACAATATCATGAGAGACCCCTTCCACCCCTGCAACGGACTGTTCCAGCTGCTACGGTCAGGCAAACGCCTCCGTTGCCACGCGGTGAGAACGGAGAGGTTGAGAAGGAGTTTCTTCCCAGAGGCCATTCGGACTGTAAACGCCTATGTCACCAGGGACTAACTTTACTGAACGTATTTCCTTCCATTATTTATTATGTAAAAGAATATGTGTGTTATGATTGTGTTTATAGTTTGTTTGGTTGTTTGGTTGTTTGTCTTTTGCACAAAAGTCCGCGAGCATTGCCACTTTCATTTCACTGCACATCTCGTATGTGTATGTGACAAATAAACTTGACTTGACTTGACTTGACTTGACTTGACATTGTTAAAAAGGGGTTGTGCATGGTATATGAGCATTGCTTTAATAACTGATTCTATCTCCGGGGTGCAGAGCAGCAATTGCGTGTTCACTGTTGTATGGTCAAAGTAAAATACAGTGCTTAGTAGTTCAAATCTGGAGGGGTGAGGTGGTCGAAGGTTGTTTTACGGGCAAGAGGGCTAGTGATTAATTTACCTTCCTTCAGATTACAGTCTGCTTATCTGAACAAGTTCTGTCTCTGAGCTACATACATTAAGTGAGATTAAGATAGATGGCTGAAAGTGGAAGGAGAGATAGGGGACAGAGGGAATTGACAGAGACAATGTCTGTGGAATTCTCTGCCTCAGAGGGCGGTGGAGGCAGGTTCTCTGGATGCTTTCAAGAAAGAGCTAGATAGGGCTCTGAAAAATAGCGGAGTCAGGGGATATGGGGAGAAGGCAGGAACGGGGTACTGACTTGGGATGATCAGCCGTGATCACATTGAATGGCGGTGCTGGCTCGAAGGGCCAAATGGCCTACTCCTTCACCTATTGTTTATTGTCTATAATTCCAGAGCTTAGGAGCTTTGTCAGTTGCAGTCAATGATGAAATTATTAAATTTAGCGAATCTCCGGAGGTGCAAAACTGCAGAAAGCAATGTCACTGGTGCATAGGTAGGAAATGAAGTCAGACAAATCAACAACAACAGAGGAGCAATAAGGTCACACACTTACAGGGACAAACCCCAGGCGGTTAAATTCTGCATCATACTGCATTTCTGGTCTTTGTTTCCCGAAACTGTGAAAGCAATGCAAAAGTAATTGTGTAATTGCCCCAGAGAGGTGCAGAGATTATTTACTGGAATGAAATCAGTAGAACATAGTGGAAAGGGAATTGTCCTTAGAGCAGTGAAAGTTAAGGAGAGACGTAAAGAATTATTCAAAATCATGAGCAGTTTTATAGGAGCTCTGATTAAATATGCAATAACCAAACAAAATTACACATATTAAATGTGTAGAATGAATCTGCGGATGTTGGTACATACCAAAGGTAGATTCAAAGGGCTGGAGTAATACAGCATTATTTAAGGGTCCCGCCCCGAAACATCACCCATCCTTTTTCTCCAGAGATGCTGCCTGACCCGCTGAGTTACTCCTATACTTTATTTATATCTTCTTTTTACATAAATCATATATTGCAAATTTTATTAGTATTAATGAAATGGTTGATCACAGGAAGCACTTATTTAACAAACAGCAGAAGTTCAAATCGCAATATGATGGCCAAACTATAGAAATTCATTTAATTATAAAGGTGAGAACAACAGAAAATGTTTAAGTGTGGAAACAAAAAACAGTTGACGTTGGTTAATAGACAAAAGGACAAACTGCTTGAGAAACTGCAGGTCAGTCAGCATCTCTGGAAAACAAGGATAGGGAACGTTTCGGGTCCAACCCTTCTTCAGACGTTGTTGTGGGGGGGGGGGGGGGGTGGAGCGGAGAAGGGGAGAGGCAGGACAAAGCGTGCTGATTGGGACGGCAGTGTGAGAAAATTAGCAGTGTAGGGGAGAAATAGATGACAGTCCAGGTGGGGACAGGGGAGGGAGGGGGGGGTGGTAGAAAGATGATGTGTGGGGGACAAAGAGGAGTGTTTGGGAGGTGGAAGAGTTAGTTAGAGGTTATCTATAATTGGAGAATTCAATGTTCATACTGCTTGGCTGTATACTGTCCAAATGGAATATGATATGCAGCACTTCCAATTTGTGTGTGACCCCCACCCTAGCAATGGTGGAGTCCCTGCACAGAAAAGCCAGTGTGGCAATGGTAAGAAGAGTTAAAATGGCTAGCAACTGAGAGATCCATTAAACCTGGGCAGAACCAGCACGTGTTCAGCGAAACAGTGCCCGAGTCTCAGATTAGACTCGCAGATGCACAGAAGGCCACATCGGGAACACCAGATGCAGTAGATGAGCTTAGAAGAGGTGCACATGAACCTCTCTCAGGTCTGGAAGGATTACAGGGGTCCCTGGATGGAGGTTAGGAAGTATAGAGATAGGTGTTACATATCCTGCGGTTGCAGAGGAAAGTATCTGGGAAGGTGATGGTTCGCGTGGGGAAAAAATGAGTAAACCAAGGAGTTGCGATCTCTGCGGAAGGTTGAAAGGGGTGGAGATGGGAAGATGTGACTAATGGTAGGAACACTTTTAAGGACTGCTTAAGGTTTGGTTCTCCTAGTTTCATTTTTTAAGTGTCTATTAAGAGAACAGCTGTGGTATTCAGTGTAGTGATATGGTCCTACTGTCAGATGTGGGCAAGCAGGGAGCAATCAATTGTCTCTGACAATTATGTCTGCAGGGGATGTGTCCAGCTGCAGCTCATCTCAAACAACATGGATTGGATGGAGAAGCAGCTGGACAACCTTAGGAGCATAAAGAAGCAGGGAGGGTTTTAGTAACTTCAGTGAGGTGGCCACATCAAAGGTTCTACCAGATAGATGGGTTACCACCATGAGAAGTGAGCAAGGAGTGCAGGAATCTCCTCAGTCTTCATATCGAGGCCACAGCACAAGATAAGAGATTGTTCAGTCGGAGTTGAACACATTTCTTGGCATCTTCATTGTAGGCACCGAGATCGACAGCTGTGCATTGGTTTTATATCGTTGGAGTTCACTCTGCCAACACCAGTTCTCAATCAATTGAGGCATTTCCATCTGGTCCAACTTGCGTCTGCACCAGGAGGGAGCTGCTCACTTGCCGTTAGTCCCATGGTAGCTGAGGGAGGTGTAGTGGATATTCTATCACCCCATATGGAGACTCGTGCTTCACTTGTTGTAATGCCAGCCTCAAGAGGAGTCACACAGCTAAGAAAACGTTTCCTCAGATTTAGGCGGCTCAGAAATGGTGTCTGACCAAACATTGGATGTTGTTCATCTGTTATCTGCCGTTGGTGCTCCTTCATGCGGGCTCCTGCTCTTCTGATGTCTGGGGGGGGGGGCTATGCCTGCCAAGAGGTAGAGGCTGTCAGTGCTTCTTGGCTGTCAGTGCTTATTGGCTTGAGATAACCTGTGACAAGTCTGCGGGAAGCATTGAGGGCTGGGTCCAGCTTCTTGGCATGGGTGGATCTTTCCCATACAGGGCATGCATACTCAGTAGTGGAATAGCAGAGGGCTAACGCAGTGGAACATAGGAACTGTGGGCTAGCACCCCATCTTGTGTTGGTGAGCTTAGTAACAACATTATTGCATGCGCTCACTTTTGAATTTGTCTTCTCAATATTGGTCTTGAAGGTAAAACATCGGTCAAGGGTTACACCAAGGTAAACCTGATGCTCACAGTGCTCCAATGTCACAATCACAATAATATTTTATTCTACAATACTTATTCTACAATTATAGGGTATTGTTAAAAAAAATAGCAGGTAGACATGTTAAATACTCAACGGCATAGCTTTGATGTGGGAGGGGGAAAGTTTAAAGGACATGAGGGGGCAATTTTCTTTCTACACAGAGAGGTTGGTGTCCAGAATGCATTGACAGGGATAGTGATGGAACCATTGCAATGTGGTGGTTTAGAAACATTTGGATGGGCACATGAATATGCGGGAATGGAGGCATATGGTTCATGTTCAGGCTGAAAGGAGTAGTTCAACTACATCATGTTTGGCACAAGTACCGTGGGCCAAAGGGCCTGTTCCTGTGCTATGCTGGTCTATGTTCCATGTACTAACAATATCTGGAATAAATATAAATGTCAGTAATGGTAACAAAAGAATGGTCATAGAAGCCCATCTAGTTCATCGGTATCCACTTGGGTAGGAAACTCTCTCCCCGTATTGGGTCTGCTTCATAAGCGACACCAAACCCATCAATAAATGATGACCTCCAGCAACCCATGAATGACTAAACAATTAGAAAATATAAATAAAAAAACATTTCATTTGGTAAATTTTTTGTGACTAGATGCCAGTGATCTAAAATATCAGGCAAACATGTTTGAAGGGATCTAAGATTTATTTTTTGCACATATCCTTGTTTAAGATAGGATTCATTAATTAAAGAGTGGTCTTCTTCTTTTCATGTCCATCTTGTTACAAATGTTGACCTTGCTGTCATCGTCCGACCTGAAAAGGATGCAAGCTTCTGGCGACAATCAGTGGAAGCTATCACTTGTCGCAATAGATGATGGTGGTAGCAGAATTAGCTCAGGATACTTCCAGTTTCCAGCCCCGCGATGTGGATGCTTCTGCTATGGGGCCATTAAAGAATGGTAGAACCGAGTTATATCGGACCTGTCAATGAAGAATTGAATAATTGGACGTACATTAAAATGTGTAAGGATGTGGGATTAAAAAAATAGCGGTTTGGAAATTATTTGAGAAAGTTTTTAAAGACTCAGCAGACATTTCAAGCTGAATAGTATTTCTGTATTATAAGACTCTGTGAAAGATGAAAAAAACTTTCTTTGAAACTGAGCAGTTTTATTTCTTTAAGAATTGGCTCCAAGTAGTACAAATTGAGCGATTATCAATAATTTTCAGTAAAAGACCAAATCAAAATCTGCAGCGTTATTCACATTCTGATTATATTCCACTATCTGAGCATATCATTATCATGGAATACTTTGCAATTGCGTGGAAGAGAGTAGCTTGAGCAACTTTCATGTTTTATATCATCCACTCCATACAATTGGTTTCCCATCAACTACCCTTCAAATTGATATCCTCCACCATTTGCACACAGTAGTTGCAGTATGCACCATGTACAAAACACCCAGCGGTAATTTATTTGCACTGTTATGAGAGAACCTACCAAACCTGTGACCTCTAACACCAAGGATTACAAGGGTAGTAGGTGCATGCGAACACCACCACCTACTGGTTCCCTGGATGCACACCATCCAGATTTTGAAATATATTGCTGTTCCTTCATTGTCACTAGATGTAATTTTCGGTAATCCCTTATTACCAAAAATATATATGGGCAGTCCATTACCAGAAAGATAGCAGTAGTTCGACCTTATTTTCTTATTTTTTTAAGTATTTAGAGATACAACATGAAAACAGACCCTTTGGCTCACCGAGTCCCTAATGACCATTGATCACCCATTTACACTAGTTTTATGTGATCCCACTTTGCATCAACTGCCGAGACACAAATGGTGATTTACAGAGGGTCAATTAACCTCCAAGTCTGCACATCTTTGGGAAATGTGAGAATACCAGAGTACCTGGAAGAAATCTATGTGTTCACTAGGAGAATGGGTAAACTCCACACTGACATGATCCGAGGTCAGGATTGAAGCTGGACAATTAGAGCTGGACAATAAAGCCTGGCCTTGCCAGCAAAGCCAATATATTTAATTAAATAGTGAACAAAAAAATGTTTGATCCAAACTGATTTGGTTATAAAACAAGATGCTGTGATTTACATGTTAATTAATTAAGTTCTTGTACTAAACCACTTAGCAGCTATTTAGAATTAATTGGTACTTAGAAGGAAACCATCACCATGCAATTCCAAGCCAGAAGTAATATTATTGTTTTCTAAATTCTAGTATATATATTTATTTGAAATTGCACTGATCTAATACAGCATCTTCAGGAACATCTAAATGTGGAGATTAGCATGACAGGAAGCTCGTTCTTTTGCTCTCCTACAGCAGACTGTGTCTCATCCACTTGAATCTGATTTAATCCCATGCAGTTAGATTTCTGTCTGATAGCTCATTTTCCCTAGGATGGGTTTGACTGTCTGCAACCAATGCTCTGTGCATAGCTGAATTTAGAGCTTGCAGTCAACATGAAACAATAGTATTGCTCTGACGGCATAGCAATTGAGAGTGGAGAACTGAAAGAGGATCCAGGAATTGTCCATCATCAATACTGCTGCATTCGAGAAAGAAGATGGTGTGAAATGTGCCTTGGACTGTACTTAACTTTTAAGTATTTGAAAGACTCCATTTTGCAAAGCAATTTAAATGTTTGTCCTAATTGTGCTCATCCTTCATAGCTTTTGTGAAGACTGTAGGCAACCCTGAAAATTTGACATGGTCATTTTAGTAAAAGAGTAAAGGCATCGTTGGGCATGGTAAGTCTGCATTTGGAACATTGTATATAGATCTGACCTTTTCACTTAAGGAAGGATATTTTTGAGATATAAGTGGCAGAAGATTCATCAGAAAGATTCCAGAAGTCAAGGATGTGCCCTGTTAGAATCGTTAACAAATCTGGATCTATAGTCTCTCCAATTTAGAAGAATGTAAGATTTGATAGCTTTGACGTAAAGGTGGTAAGACCCCGGGATGAGATGTACAGATGTAGGTATCACAGCCCCATGGCAAGGATGTGTCCATTCAGCACAGACATGAGGAGAACATTTTTCAACGCAAATCTTTGGAATTCTCATTTGAATAGGACCAGGCTTTCAGTCGCTTGGGCATTTATAGATTACAATGGGAATTGTGGTTTAGTGTACTACTACTACTACAGGAAAGTGGTTTTGAGGTAAAAGATTGAATAAATATCAAAGAAAGTATGATGACAAATGCAAGACCCTGCGAGCCGATCCCGCACGGCTGAACACATGACCTGGCGGATCATGGCCTGCAGGGGGAAGCCACCGAGCCAGCTCCTACTCGTAAGATCCGGAGGATCTCAGCCTGGAAAGGGGAGACAGCAAGTCCAGCCCCTGCTCATTCCATGAAGACCAGAGACTGGGTGGATGGAGCTGGTAATGATGGTGGTCACAGTCGGTAAGGAGCACGGCTGGTAGCAGCGGTCTGGCCTACCATGCTCTCAAGGTCGGCTGGGTGAGACGCCCCTGGGGTACAAAGATGGACGGACTTAAAGAGGACGTCGGTTCACAGGTAGATTCACACATCCCCCGAACATGATGGCTGTAACCCTGCAGCAGCCTAGGGCTTTCCCGGAACGGGCACTACTCACAATAACTAGAGCGCATACTGGACTTTGATAATGGCATGACAACATGGCGCCCCTTGTATGTGGAATCAGCATCATTGAAACATTGAACCACTGATCTAAATGGCCCACTCCTGCCTCTATTTCCTATGCTCTTATGAACAACAGGCATGTTCTTATGATATTTACCTGCCTTATGCAGAACTTTATTATCTTGCCTGTTGTTCAAAGATTCAAAGATATGCATTGCATCCATGCGTACAAGAGTTAAGAGTCAAGACTGTTTTATTGTCTTACGTACTGCAACGCAAAAATGAAATTCTTACTTGCAGCAGCAACACAACAAGATTGTAATCACACTGCTCAATTGCTAATATAATCAATATACATTTATAAAGTTAAATAAAGTCCCCAGTTCGCAGTTCAGAGTTCAGTTTAAGATCATATTGTTCAAAAGCCTGATGTGAAGAAGCTGTGCTTGAAGAAAAGACACGAAGGGCTGGAGTAACTCAACAAGTCAGGCAGCATCTGGAGAATGTAGATAGGTAACGTTTCATGTCACCCGAAACATAACCTATCCATTTTTTCTGGGCATGCTGACTGACCTGTTGAGTTACTCCAGCCTTTTGTGTCTTTTTTTGTAAACCAGCATCTGCAGTTCCTTGTTTCTACACGTTGTTCCTGAACCTGGACGTTCAGATTTCAGACTCCTAAAACTTCTTCCCGATGGTAAAAATGAAGCTAGAGTGGTGGGGATACTTAAACTTGCCGGCTGGCATTTTGAGACAGCACCTCATAGATCCCCTTGATGTTGGGGAGATCAGTACCTGTGATGGACTGGGCAATATTCAACTTAGAATCATAGAGACATTGCGTCATACACCATGGAAACAGGCTCTTCAGTCCAACTTGCCTATGCTGATCAAGCTGCCCCTTCCATACTAGTCCCACCTGCTTGCATTTCGGCCATATGACACCACAACTTTCCTGTCCATGTACTTGTTTAAATGTCTTTTAAATTATGTACTTCCTCTGGCAGCTCATTCCATTTACCCACCACCCTCTGTGTGAAGACGTTGCCCCTCAGATTCCTTTTAAATCTTTCCTTACATCTTAAACCTTTGTCCTCCTTTCTTGATTTCTTGATTCTTGAGTTACTGAACCAGGCTGAGATACAACCAATCAATATGCTCTCTATTCTAGACATGTAGAAGTTCAAGAGAGTATTTGTTGACATACCAAATCTCCTCAATTTTCTAAGGAAGTAGAAGCATTGAAGGGATTTCTTTGTGATTGCGTCAATGTGCTGGGTCCAGGAAGATTTTCAGAGATATGCACCCAGGAACTTGAAGTTGTTGACTCTTTCCACCACCGACTCATTGTTGAAGGCAGATGTGTGGCTTCTCTGATTTCCTCTTCTAAAGTGAATAAACAATTCCTGGTTTTATTGACGTTGAGAACAAGGCTGTTGCTCTGGCACCATTCAATCAGATAACCGATGCACCTCCTATACTTGACGCATTGTTATCTGTAATTTGTCCAACGCTGATGGCGTTGTCAGCAAATTTAAAGATGGAACCATGTTCAGCAACACAGTCATCATGAGCATAGAGTGAGTAGACAGGGGGTGCTCCTGTCCCAATGGTTATCAAGCAGGAAGTGTTGCTGCTAATTTTTACTGATTGTGTACTGTTGACGAGAAAGTCAAGGATTCAATTGCAAGGATGGGCAGAGCGCCAATTCCCTGAGCTTGTTAACAGGTTTGGAGGAGAAGATAGTGTTGAACGCCAAGCAGCAGCTGATAAATAACTCCTGTATGTGCTTTTATTGTCCAAGTCGTCCATTGCATTGTGGGCAGCCAGTGAGATCACACCCCCCATTGGCCTATTACGGCAATATGCAAATTGTAGCAGGTCCAGGTTCTCAGTGAGTTGATATGTGCTATAACCAGAAGGTTATAGAAGGTCTGAAGAAGGGTTTCAGCCCAAAACATTGCCTATTTCCTTCGCTCTATAGTTGCTGCCGAACCCGTTGCGTTTATCCAGTAATTTTGTCTATGTGCTATAACCAACTTCTCAAAGCACATCTTCACCACAAACATAGTGCCAGGGGATCAGTAGTCATCGAGTTAAGGGCCTGTCCCACAGTACGAGGTAATTCAAGAGTTATCCCGAGTTTCCCCTGATTCGAACTCGGAGAATTACGGTAATAAGCATTCGTAGATACTCGGGGCTCTCGTGGACAATTTTCATAGTGCTGAAAAAACTTAGAATAGAATGCCTTTTATTGTCATTCAAACAGCTTGGTTTGAACAAAATTGCATTTTCTACAGTCTTAACAATTACAAAAAAAAACAAGACCCACACATAACACACTTTACACAAACATCCATCACAGTGAATCTCCAACACCTCCTCACTGTGATGGAAGGCAAAAGTCTTATCTCTTCCTTTGTTCTTCTCCCATGGTCCAGCAGTCCAACTGCAACGTCAAGGCGAACTGGGGCTCCTGATGTTAAAGCCCCCGTTTGACAATGGTAAGTCCCGCGGCCATTTAAGCCACGCTGGGCGATGTTAGACCCCTCTCCAAGTCATTTCACCCCGCGATTCCAGCGGGAAAAGTTGCCGTGGTGGGTTCTCCGAAAAGCAGTCTCCCACCATGGACCTGCGAGCTCCCGATGTTACCGTCCACAGGGCCTGCAGCCGGAGCCTCCGAAGTTGGGTCACAGTCGTGCGCCACCACAGAGCCACCCGCTCCGAAGTCAGTCAGCTCCACGATGGTAGGCCCACAGGCTCCGTGACTGGAGCCCTCAGGTTATTTCCGGTTCGAGGCTGCCACTGGCTCCCCGATGTTAGGCCCAACGACAACGGAGACCCAACAGGGAAAAAGTCGGGTTCCCGAACGGGGGAAGAGATTAACAGTTTCCCCCCACCCCCCACATATACACAGCTAAAAAATAATGAAACTAGAATCAAACATATATTTAACAAGACAAAAATTTTAAAAAGGCAGACGGACTGCAGTCAAACCGCTGCCGTTAGTTGCCGCCACACCACACCTTCTTCTTCACGAGTTCACGCGTTTCCCGAGTACCTGCCATTAGCATTACGAGCCGCTACGGGACATCCACGAGCACTGACGTAGCCGCTACATACATTCTACATATTTACCATGAGTTTGATTTTTTTAAAACTGGGGAGAGCTCTTGAATTACCTCGTACAGTGGGACAGGCCCCTTATATCACCTTACTCTTTTTGGGCACCTGTGTTATTGATGTCCATTTAAAGCATGTGGAAACTTCAGTATTCAGTATTGAAGATGTCCGCAAAAACTCCAGCCAGTTGGTCCATGCAGGTTTTGACAATGTAACCAATATACCATCAGGGCCAGTGGCTGTTCAAGCGTTCACCCACCTCGAAGTTCTTCTGATGTCAGCCTTGGTGACTGAGATTTATATACAATAGGGGCTATAAGGGCCCAGGAAGGCACCTAATTGTTCTCCCTATCAAAACTTGCAGATAACTCATCTGGGATGATCCTGCATTTCCATTTGAGCTGCTCCTTGACTTTGCCTTGCAGAAAATGATGGTGTGCAAGCCTTGCCACAGCTGCTGCACATCAGTCTTGTCGTCCAGTTTAGAACATGTCCCTTTTAGCATTTTTAATAGCTTTATCTAGGTCATATTTGGAATTCTTATGCCATGATATGAATGGTTCGCAGAAGATCTATATGCAGGAAGAAGGACCACAGGTCAAGTGGTTTAATTTCCCAAAGTCAGGACGAGAGATGGAGAGATAGGCATCTTTGATGGTAGAATAACAGTAGCTTAGGGTGTAAGTGTTTGTGTGTGCTTGTGTATATGTGTTTGCATGTTTTTGTACACTTGTATGTGTTTTTATGTGGGTGTAAGTGGGTATTTGCATGTATGTGTAGGTGTGCGTGAATTTTGTTTGTGTATTTATGTTTCAGTGGGTAGATGAGTGCGTATAGATTAACATGTTAATGTGACCCATTTGCTTCTAGAAGTAAAAGCTTTAATTTCATGGCATATTGTACATTGCTTAAAATGTCAAATTTAACACTGCAAGTGAACAAAATGTCACACAATACTGACGCAAAATCTTCATAATCACCTCACACCCTTTATTACCTAGAAATGCACCTGCACCTGATACATGGACATTTTCTCCACACTGGAGTAGAACACCCTCTTCGTATCTACACATGACCTTTTATAGTTAGTCGATGAAAACTCTGGATCCGTTGACTACACTGTGGGAGCACCTTCACCAGAAAGACTGCAGCATTTGACAGAGCTTCACACCACCACCTTCCTCAGGGCAATTTCAGATTGGTATTAGCTGTTGGCTTGCTAATGACAGCAGTATCTCGTGAAAATATTTATAAAACAAAATTGTAAAAGGTAAATTTCTGAAAAGCCATGATGAGTGTTCAATCATTTTTTTTAATCTGCCACCATTTGAACATTCTGTTCTATGAAAATAAATTAAACAATTAAACAGGTAAACAATTTAGGCGCCATGTTTTAATTTAAATTGTTGATCTTTATGAATGTGTCTCAAAGCAATTCATAAACTTGAGCTTTTGTGAAAAACTAAAAGCAGAGAATTAGCATCAACCATGACATAATGCATTGTTTTTTAATTCCATCTGCTGTGCTGAAAATAAAACCAAGTTAATGAATCCTATAGATTTTTAAACATGACTGCTCACTTCTGATTTAATAAGGAATTGATGAAATTATACTCATCTGGCGTTGCTTTGGGAGTGAGGTGGAGGTGGAGGCGGGGAGGAGGGGTGCAGTTAAGGGGGAAAGTCTAGAGTGATAATACACATTAAATAATTCTTACTGCTGCACACTCTCATGGCTTCCCATTAGGCCGTTATTCAAGCATGTACCAACTCAAAATTAGCAAGAAAATATTTATTCAATCTTGACTAAGTTTGAGTTTCCTGTGCAATATTAAACGCCATTTCCAAATGGGTAAAATATTGATGTCCAGATGTTAAAGGCTCTTACTGTATTAATGAGTTTATAAACGTCCCTTATTTTTGAAAGGTTTGCTTCAATTACTGTTGTGATGCATAATAGATCATCGAGTGGAAGACAGGAGGAAGAGAGAGAAATCTTTATAAAGAAAGGTATTGATCAAACCTGCAATTAAAAAGCTTTAACTGAGTGGTACATGTGTGTTTTTTTTGCAATCTGACATGTGGTTATCAGCTTTTATTAAATGCTTGGTGCTGATCTAGATTTTGCAGGGAAATTTTGACATGTACCCAACTAAATGTGAACATGTCCCCATGTAACTGTCACACAAAGACTGAATTCCCAAAGCTGTAGCGAGAAGTTCACTGCTCTCTGAGCCTGGAATTGCAAAAACCATCTAGATTTCAAGCTGGGGAATCCCAACAAATATCCCGTGCTGTGTTGGACTTGTTATGGTTATAGATATTCACAAGTTCACAATTTCACAAGTTATAGGAGTAGAATTGGGCTATTCAGCCCATCGAGTCTACTCTGCCATTCATTCATGGCTGATCTCTGCTTCCTAATCCCATCTTCCTGCCTTCTCCCCATAGCCCTTGACACCCATTCTAATAAAAAATGGGTCTATCTCTGCCTTAAAAAAATATCCATTGGTTTGGTCTCCACAGCCCTCTGTGGTAATGAGCTCCACAGATTAATCACCATCACCTCTCTTGTAAAAGAGCACCCTTTAATTCTGAGGCTATGACCTCTGATCCTAGACTCTCCCACCAGGGGAAACATCATTTTTACATCCACTCTATCTATGCCATTCATTATTCTGTATGTTTTAACCTTCTAAATCCAGCGAGTAGAGGCCCAGTGCTGTCAAGCATTCATTTCTGGAATCATTCTTGTAAACTTCCTCTGGACCCTCTCCAGAGTCAGCACATCCTTCCTCAGATATGGGGCCCAAATTTGCTACAAAGGAATATTCCTTTGATTCCAATGGAGCAGATGATTTACCAAGGACTAAAATGGATTTCACCATGTGTTGTTCTTATTGTTTGAGTTTATTTAAATATTTAGTGTTTTTCATGTTTATATCTGTATGATAATAATATATAAATGTTTTTCAAACTTTAAATAGTTTTTCATTGCTTTTGAATGCCAGAAATATTCAGAAATTATGACAGTTTCTTATGTCTAATACAGCTGGTGCTAGATGTCAAAGATCTTTATGTGCGTGAGCTTTGTCCTCCAGCATTCTCTCCACCTTCTGCGTTACTAAAGGCTCAGTCAATACAGAGAGTCTAGCTATGAAAAAAAAGATGGCGTGGTCCTGTCCAGTCGCTGTCGTGGCAGCTCTGCGGAAACTGGGCGTATTTTTAACTTTCATGTTCCTTTTTAACTTATTTCTATGTTCCAACTCCCTAGTACAAACAAAGTATGGCAGGGAAACCCTCTTAAATCTAAACTCTAGCGTAAATGGAGACTTTTTAAATGCTATACTTACCGATCCAGCATGGCCAACAGAGATCAACAGAGAGCACCGTGGCAACAACAATGGGGGAGCGGCTACAAGGAAAGCCCAGAGAAAACATCGGGCCAAGCGGGGGGGATTCGTAATAGGCTGAGAGCCCAAGCCTTTCGTCCCCCTCTGCCCAGCATTCTTCTAGCGAACGTCCAGTCCCTGGAAAACAAGCTGGATGACCTCAAGGTCAGATTCCAGCGGGACATAAGGGACTGCAACATCCTCTGCCTGACCGAAACATGGCTGACCTCGCTGGTTCCGGATCAGGTTTTGTGCCCAACCGAGTCCTTCACTGTTCCACCGTGCTGACAGAACAGAAGAATCTGGGAAATCCAAGGTTGGAGGAGTCTGCTTCATGACCAATAACAACTGGTGCAACCCTGGAAATATCAAGGTGCTTTCCCGTTCCTGCTCACTGGACCTGGAGCACCTGACGATCTCATGCCGCCCATTCTACCTTCCCCGGGAGTTTGGCTCAGTGATCGTCACAGCCGTCTACATCCCACTGCAGGCGGACAATGTCATGGCACAATCAGCCCTACACAATGTGCTATGTCGACATCAAAATAAGAACCCTGATAAGGCTATGGTGGTGGCTGGAGAATTTAATAAATCACATCTCAAGAAGGTCATGCCGAGCTTCTACCAACACATCATGTGTGCCACCAGGGGGGAAAGAACTTTGGACCACTGCTACACACCGTTCAGGAAAGGCTACAAGGCCATTTCACTCCCTCATTTAGGAAAATCTGACCACGCTGCCATTTTCCTGCTGCCAGAATATAAACAGAGGATAGTTCGGGAAGCAGCAGTGATGAGGGACGTAAAGCGGTTGTCCAACCAGTCAGAGGCCATGCTGCAAGATGCACTGACAGATATCGACTGGAATATGTTCCAAGCAAGTTCCATTGACGTCAGTGAGTTCGCGGAAGCGGTCACGAACTTCATTGCAACAATAACGGACAACATCGTCCACATGGTAAGGGTAAGCACCTTTCTGAATCAAAAACCCTGGGTACACAGGTCAGTTCGTGTTGCCTTGAATGCTCGCACCGCTGCCTACAACTCGGGCCTGGCATCCGGAAATATGGATGTCTACAAGGTAGAGTCCTGCCGACTGCGAAGGGCGGTGAAGGATGTAAAAAGGATGTACAGGGACAAGATGGAGTCACAGATGGAGCAGCAGGACACTAGAAGCCTGTGGCAGGGGCTACGGACTGTAACCAACTACCGGAGCACCCCACCCCCCACCATCATCCGGAAGTGCCGGCACCTCTCTAGCTGATGACCTGAACTCCTTTTACGTTCATTTCAAGAGGGGCAACACCACCCCAGGTCTGCCGACTATCAACAATACCGCCAGCGGGCTGGCAATCGAAGCTGAAGAGAGGAATGTGCACACATTCTCGTTGTCCGAGCATGACGTGAGGAGGGCTCTGACACGGGTGAACACGAGGAAAGCTGCAGGCCCAGATGGCATCTCGGGGCGAGTACTTAAGTCTTGTGCTACGTAGCTAGCTCCGATGCTCACTACAATATTCAACCTCTCTCTGACCAAGTCCGTAGTCCCTGCCTGCTTCAAAAGATCCATCATTGTGCCGGTACCTAAAAATGCCTCCCCAGCCTGTCTGAATGACTAACGTCCGGCGGCCCTCGCCTCGGTAGTCATGAAATGCTTTGAGAGGCTGGTGAAGAATCACATCTGCGCCTTCCTCCCTCGCAACATGGACCCGCTACAATTCGCATACCGAACAGATCCACGGACGATGCGGTCTCCCAGGTTCTGCACACCGCTCTCTCTCATCTTGACAGCCAGAAGGGGGGCTACGTGAGGATGCTGTTCATAGACTTCAGTTCAGCCTTTAATACGATAGTCCCCACCAGACTGGCCGAGAAGCTACTGGAATTGGGGCTCAACACCCCCCTGTGTGCCTGGGTCCTGGACTTTCTCACCGCCAGGTCCCAGGTAGTCAAGATGGGAGGGAATACATCGAAGTCCCCCACCCTGAGCACAGGATCGCCCCAGGGTTGCGTCCTCAGCCCCCTACTGTACTCCCTGTACACACATGACTGTGTGGCTAGGTTCAGCTCCAACTCAATAATCAAGTTTGCTGATGACACTGTGGTGGTGGGCCTGATCTCAGACAATGATGAGGCCTACCGGGAGGAGGTGGCTGATCTAGCACTCTGGTGTCAGGATAACAGCCTCCTCTTGAACATCAAAAAAACTAAGGAGCTGATCGTGGACTTTAGGAGGGCACATCATCCGAGGACGTACACTCCATTGAAGATAAATGGGGATCCTGTGGATAGGGTGAACTGTTTTAAATACCTGGGAGTCCACATCTCTGAGGATACGACATGGACATCACACGCTGCAGCACTCGTGAGTAAGGCAAGGCAGCGCCTTTTCCACCTCAGGCAATTGAGGAAATTCAGAGTGTCTCTGAGGATCCTCCAGTGCTTCTTGACTTGACTATGAGGAATTGCAGTGCTACCAAAGTAGGTAACTAACTTTCTCTGGTTGTTGGTCGGAAGCTTACTGACTATTAGCTGCAAATTATGCGTTGATCGCCACATCACCAGCAGCCCTGAATATCCACAGTCGAATGGGCTAGCTGAGCGGGCTGTCAAGAGTGCCAAACAGCTCATGGAATGTTCGTATAGAGCTAATTCCAATGTGTTCCTGGATCTACTCAACTAACGCAACATCTCTCGTGACCCCATTTTGGGTTCACCTGCTCAACGTTTATTGTTGAGGCAGACCCGAGCCACGGTGCCTGTGGCGGATCAGGCATTGATCCCACAGGTGGTTCCACCATTGGAAGTCCAGTGCAGGTTACAACAAAAGCGTGACATTCATAAACAGTGGTATGGCAAAACAAGTAGGCCACTGCCACCATTAACCAAGGGCCAGGTAGTTCGTTTGCAAATTAACAAAGGCCATAACCGTATCGGTGTTATTTCTGGAACTGTTTCTGAGCCACGCTCATATCTGGTAAGTGATGATGGCGGCACTTACAGGCACAACAGACACCATATCCTGCCTGTGAATGAGCCAGCTCCACCTCTGTATTATCCAGACCGTATAATTGTCCTTCTGTTCGTGTCTAGCTGCATTAATCCGCTTACACCAGCACATCAATCCACTACTGGAACAGCTGCTTTTCCAGTGGCGACACCCCCTCTGTTTGTGCCACAGTCCCCTGTTTCATTACCGGGAATACTGGTTCTATCTCCGTCACCTGTGAAGCCACCGGTTCTATCCCAGTGGGGAAAAACAGAGATGGTCTTTATCACACACGTGCTGGTCATGTTTGCAAGCCCACCGTGAAGTACCTGGGCTATGTTTGACTTTCCTCTAGCTTATTATCAACTGCTATGCGTGTCTTATTTAGTCAATGGTTTTGTACTGACATTTAATTCTTTAAGAGGGAGGATGTAGATTAGTGCTACTCATGTTATATCAAACTTTGTATACGCCCGCTAGTTTAACAGAAAGCTTCCCTGCCATTTCTCCCTCACTTTTGGAGTTACAAGCTAAGATGAAGTTGCCTATGCTGTAACATTAATAAAGTCTTTGGATCTTAATCACTGTGCGTGACTTAAGTTATTCCTACAGCTGAAGCTCAACAGTGACTTGGTGGGTAACCAAAAGATGATGATGTTTCCTGATGTATGTTGCTCTTGTCCTTCTTGGTGGGAAAAGTTGTGAGTTGGGAAGTGTAGTTGGAAAAACCAAGGGGAGTAATCCCAGTGTATTTCATAGATAATGCACCTTTGTGAAGTAATGGTGGAAGGGATGAACATTATGGTGATGGAAAGGCAACAATTTAAGCGGATGCTTTGGCCTGGATGGTGTCAAGCTCCACAAAAGTTGTAGTCACCTTGCATGAATTAATCATGTACATTCAGGATAGATTCTTGCAGCAATACAAGATGGAGCAACCATGGAGCAGGCTGTTTTGGTTCAAATTATGTAAAACAAGGCAAGTTTAATGAAGATTTCTGGGTAAAAGATGCCCCATAAATTATCATTGATACAATGACAAAATTTAGCATTCCATTTGAATCATTTAAATGAAGCAACATTAGTATTAAACTTTATCAATGGGAATTATAAAGCATTGAAAATAAGATGGTGAAAGTAGTTTTGCAAATAAATTAGCAGGTAAGAAAATAGGTAAGCATAGGCAACATGGAGACACATGGAAACAGTGACAGTCATTAAAGAAAATTATACATTATACTTGACAAGATGTATATCCCCATAAGAAGTAACTGTCTTAGGAGAGGTTTTATCAGCTCAAAGTGAGGAAAGGGGAAAAGTTGGGAGCAGTAATGATCTGCCTAACCCAGGAAGTTGAGGAAGGTATGAGATATTACATTGACAGAGGAACCAGACAAGGTGCCAAAAGTTAGTGATTGGCCTGAAAATTCAAAACAAATCAGAATTCAAAATAGGAAGGTTAAACATTATTCAAGTATAAATAATCAAGCAAAAATATTACGTGCCAATGAGAACTTAAAAATGATAAAAGGTGTCAGAGTGAGCATAAATCCCTTTGAGAATGAGCCTGAAGAATAAGGAAATGGCAGATGAATTACACTAATATTTTGCTTTAGTCTTCAAAGTAAAAAATGGGGAAGGTTTAATTACAGTGCTCCATCAGTAGAGAATTAGCATTAGACAAACAAATGACACTGAAGATTAAAATGTCCTCTGGAACTGATGGCAGCATCCTAGAATCCCAGGAGAAGGAGCTGCAAAGCAATTTATGCAATCAATGCTATTTTCCGAAAATCTTTTAAATTCTGGAGAAGCACCACAATATTGGTAAACTGCCAATGCAATATCCCTATTCAAAGCAGTTCAAAGGCTAGTTGACCTGATGACTGGTATTGAAAAAAAATGTTAGAATACATTATTCAAGAGTCGATGGCAGAACATTTGGAAAATGATAATCGAGTCAAGCAGAGTCAGCATGGCACCATGAAATGGTAAATCAAACCTGATGAATTGACTGGAGTTCTTTAAGGAAGTCTTGGCCAGAATCAGAGAGGGAAACAGTGAGTGTAATATGATTAGATCTTCAAAAGGCATTCTTCAAGGCACCTTGCAAAATAGGTTATTTCTCAAGATAAAAGTTCATGATGTTGGGAATAATAATATATCAGCATGAATGGGTTGACAGGAGGTAACTAAAAGAAAAGGGTTTTATTTTCAAGTTGACAACTTATATCCAGTGAGATGCCATAAGAATCAACACTGGGACCCATGCTGTTTACTGTATATATGGGAATTCAGAGAAAGGAAGCAAATGTACCTGGGACAAATCTTCAAATTATATAAATCTCAGGGGGTGGCAAGATGTGAGGAGGATACAAATGGTTCATAGTACATAGATACATAGACAATAGGTGCAGGACTAGGCCATTCGGCCCTACCAGCTAGAACTGCCATTCAATGTGATCATGGCTGATCATCCACAATCAGTACCCCGTTACTGCCTCCTCCCCATATCCCTTCATTCCTCTAGCCCTAAGTCCTCTATCTAAATTTCTTTTGAATGCATCCAGTGAATCGGCCTCCACTGCTGCCTGGGCCACAGATTTCCACAAATTCACAACTCTCTGTGTGAATAAGTTTTTCCTCACCTCAGTTCTAAGTGGACTACCCCTTATTCTTAAACTGACGCCCCCTGGTTCTGGACTCCCCCAACATCGGGAACAAGTTTCCTGCATCTAGCGTGTCCAATCCCTTAATTATTTTAAATGTTTCTATAAGAATCCCTCTCATCCTTCTAAATCGCAGTGACTACAAGCCAGGTCGTTCCATTCATTCATCATATGACTGTCCCACCATCCCGGGAATTAACCTTATGAACCTATGCTGCACTCCGTAAATAGCAAGAATGTCCTTCCTCAAATTAGGAGACTAAAACTGCACACAATACTCCAGGTGTGGTCTCACCAGGGCCCTGTACAACTGCTGAAAGACATCTGTGCTCCTATACTCAACTCCTCTCGTTATGAAGGCCAACATGCCATTAACTTTCTTCACTGCTTGTTGTACCTACATGCTTACTTTCCGTGACCCAGGTTTCATTGTACTCCCCCTTTTCCTAACCTGCCACCATTCAGATAATAATCTGCCTTCCAGTTCTTGCCACCAAAGTGGATAACCTCACATTTATCCACATTATACTGCATCTGCCACGCATTTGCCCACTCACCCAACCTGTCCAAATCACCTTCCATCCTCATAGCATCCTCTTCACAGTTCACACTGCCACCCACCTTTGTGTCATCTGCAAATTTGCTAATGTTACTTTTAACTCCTTTATTTAAATCATGAATGTGTATTCTAAATCGCTGCGTTCCCTGCACCGAGCCTTGCGATACCCCTATAGTCACTGCCTGCCACTCTGAAAGGGACCCGTTAATCCCTATTCTTTGTTTCCTGTTTGCAATCAATTTTCTATCCATGTCTATACCCTACCCCCAATACCATGTGCTCTAATTTTTCCCACTAATCTCCTGTGTGGGACCTTATCAAAGGCTTTCTGAAAGTGCAGGTACACTACGTCCACTAGCTCTCCCTTGTCCATTTTACTTGTTACATCCTCAAAAAATTCCAGAAGATTTGTCAGGCATGATTTCCCTTTTGTAAATCCATCCTGACTTGGATTGATCCTGTTACTGCTATCCAAATGTGCTGCTATTACATCTTTGATAATTGACTCCAGCATCTTCCCCACCACTGATGGCCAGCTGATTGGTCTGTAAGTCCCTGCTTTCTCTCTCCCTCCTTTCTTGAAAAGTGGGATAACATTAGCTACCTGCCAATCCACAGGAACTGATCTAGAATCCATAGAATATTGGAAAATATTCACCAATGCATGCACAATTTTTAGTCACCTCCTTGAGTACCCTGGGATGCAGACCATCAGGCCATGGGGATTTATCAGCCTTCAGTCCCATCAATCTATCCAACACATTTCCTGACTAATGTGAATTTCCTTCACTTCCACCATCACCCTAGGTCCTCTGTCCCCTAGTACATCTGGGAGATTGCTTGTGTCTTCCTTAATGAAGACAAAACCAAAGCACCTCTTTAAGAAGGAACTGCAGATGCTGGAAAATCGAAGTTAGACAAAAGTGCTGGAGAAACTCAGTGGGTGCAGCAGCATCTATGGAGTGAATGAAAGACCTGAGTCTGAAGAAGGGTTTCGGCCCAAAATGTTGCCTATTTCCTTCACTCCATAGATGCTGCTGCGCCCGCTGAGTTTCTCAAACACTTTTGTCTACCTTTGTAAACCAAAGTACCTGTTCAACTTGCCTGCCACTTCCTTGTTCCCATAATAAATTCACCTGTTTCTGTCTTCAAGGGAACCACATTTGTCTTAACTATATGTTTCCTCTTCTCATACCTAAAGAAGCTTTTACTATCCTCCTTTATATTCTTAGCTAGCTTACCTTCGTACTTCATCTTTTCTCCCCATATTGCCTTTTTAGTTACTTTCTGTTGTTCTTTAAACGTTTCCCAATCCTCTGGCTTCCCGCTCATCTTTGTTATATTATATATCTTCTATTTCATTTTTATACTGTGTTTGACTTCCCTTGTCAGCCACAGTCGCCTCTTACTCCCCTTAGAATCTTTCTTCCCCTTTGGAATGAAATGATCCTGCATACTCCGAAAATACCTGCCATTGCTGTTCCACCATCATCCCTGCTTGGGTCCCTTTGGCCAGCTCCTCCCTCATGCCTCCATAATCTCCTTTGTTCTACTACAATATGACACTTCCGATATTACCTTCTCCCTCTCAAATTGCATATTAAAACATCATATTATGGTCACTACCATAATATTGTGGGATTCCTTTACCTTGTGGTATTCCTTTACCTTTAAAGGTATTCCTTCACCTTGCGTTCCCTTATCAAATCCGGTTCACTGGTAGGCTCCACTACAAGCTGCTCTAAGAATCCATCTTGGAAACACTCTACAAACTCCCTTTCTTGGGGTCCAGTACCAACCTGATTTTTCCAGTCCACGTGCATGTTGAAATCTCCCATAACCACCATAGCATTACCTTTGTTACATGTTAATTTTAACTCCTAATGCAACTTGCACCCTATCTCCGGGCTACTGTGTGGGGGCCTGTAGATAACTTCCATTAGGGTCTTTTTACCCTTACAATTTCTCAGTTCTATCCACAATGACTCTACATTTTCTGACTCAATGTCACCGCTCGCAAGGGACTGAATTTAATTCCTTACCAACAGGGCCACCCCACCCCCTCTACCCACCTGTCTGTCTTTTCGATAGGAGATATACCGCTGAATCTTCAGTTCCCAGCTCTGATCCTCTTGCAGCCATGTCTCTGTAATTCCCACAACATCATACTCACCAATTTCTACTTTATTTCTAATACTTAGCACATTCATATATAACACTTTTAATTCGGTATTCACCTCTCCTCTCACATTGGTTCCTCTTTCAGCTGACACTCTCTTATCCCTTCTTGAACTTTCCATCCCATTAATTCTGGTGTCTTTCGTAACTTTTCCTGGATTTTCTTCCCCTTTAACTACACACTTATACTCCCAATTTGTCAATCCCTCCTCCCCACTATTTAGTGTAACCCGTCCCTTTTGTACAGGTCACCCCTACCCCAGAAGAGGTCCCAGTGGTTTATAAGACTAAATCCCTGCTTCCTGCTCCCTGCACCAGCCCCTCAGGCACACATTCAGATCCCCTATCTCCCTGTTCCTGCGCTCACCAGCATGAGGTACTGGAAGCAATCAGGAGATAACCACCATAGAAGTCCTTCTTTTCAGCCTTCTTCCTAATGGACCTGTCCCACTTAGGTGAATATGTAGGCGACTGCAGGAGACTATGCCGTCGCCACATGGTCACCACATATTCGTGGGTGTTTCCCGGGGAGTAGCCTTCATGGTCGTGAGGAGTTTCTGCATTCTGGGAACTGGTCACAGCCGCGTTATATAAAATGAAGCTGCAAGAAGAGTAACGAGAATTCTCGTGCCGTGGTTGGGTTGCCAGGAGATCAAAGGTTCTCGTAGTTTCTTGCAGGTTGTAGCCTGTGCTGACCAGTGAATTTCATTGGCACATTGGTGGAAATAAAATGTAAGCAGTAGTTTTCAGAACCAAGGATAACCAACTGGTAATGTTAAATGTCTGCTGAACTTCACAGCCGTGTATCTCTGGCTTCTTAAAAGTTGTCTTGCTTCTTAAAAGGTGTCTGGCTTCTTAAAAGTTGTCTCCACTCCTGCTCCCTCCTCTCCCCCCTGTTCTCTCCACTTCCCCACCCCCCACTCCCAGCTCCCCCCCTCTCCCCACCTCTTTTAAAGGACTTACTGTACATTGTGCTTTAGCCATCTTAGTTACAGCGCCAACCTTCCTGTTCATTGCGGTGTGTGTCTGTATCACCTTGCCTTTGCACTGTGTGAATTTCAGACAGAGCTCCCCCTGCTTGCCTTGTCCCCACCTGCAATGTGTTTGTGTGTGAGTATATGTGTTCCACTCTTGACAATTGCCAGCAGTCGCCTGGTAAATCACCTGTGGGACAGGCCCATAACTCTCTAAGCTCACGTTACAGAACCTCCTTCCTCTTCTTTCCAATGTCTTTTGAGCCCACATGCACAACTACTTCCTGCTGCTCACCTTCCTTCTCGAGGATGCTCTGAAGTCGGTCCGAGATATCTTGAACCCTGGCACCAGGGAGGCAACACACCGTACCAACTTGTCCGCCATTTCTTCAGTGGACATAAATCACAAATTTCGATCAAGTGTAGCCTCCTTGCCTCAGCCTCCTCGCCAACGACTCTCGAGCCAAAGACTCACACTTTACCCACTTAGTCAAGATTCTTGAGCCAAAGACTCACACTTTACTCACCTAGTCAAGGCTCTTGAGCCAAAGACTCACACTTTACTCACCTAGTCAAAGCTCTTGAGCCAAAGACTCACACTTTACTCACCTAGTCAAAGCTCTTGAGCCAAAGACTCACACTTTACTCACCTAGGCACTTCATCTCAACAAGGCCGCTCCCCCTAGAGCAACCCCTACTTTTATTTGCTGTTTAATTAACTAACTTCTGCAGCCAATCCCCCGCACTTGCTCCTTCACCTGCCGTTCCTCTGCCGACCTTGAAGGTATGTGTTGCAGGCTGGCCCCGACCGGTTTTTCAATTATTGATAGGTTAACTGAGTCGGCAAAATGTTGGCAAGTGGAGTCCTGTGGGAAAATTAGAAGGTGTTCACTTTGTATGGAAGAATGGTAAAACATTACAATTTAAACAGAGAACAATTGCAGAGAAGTGCAGGATAAAGAGATTCAGTTGTCCCTCTTGAAAAAAAGGACGGTCACATTCAGCTGTAGAGGTAATCAGGAATGCCAGAGGAATGCTGCCTTTTATTTCAACGGATTTAGATTATAAAGTAGGTGAGGCTTATTACAATTATACAAAGCACTAGTGAGGTCACAGCCAGAGCAGGGTAAATACTTCCCCACAGGACTCCACTTGCCAACATTTTGCCGACTCAGTTTAGGTCCTTTCATTGAAGGAAAGATGTATTTATTTGGGGGTAGTTCAAAGAAAGATCAATGAGATGATCTTGGGAATGGAGGGATTGACTTATGAAGATACTTTCCTGTATTCACTGGTTTAGAGAATGAGAGGTAATATTAAAACACATGATATTTCAGGGGCAAGTAACGGTAAATGATGGGAGGGTATTTGCTCTTGTCTGGACTCCCGAAACAGAGGACATGATCTAAAATAAGATACTAATTTACGGTTAACATGAGGAAGAGGGAGGAATGTGAGTCTTTGTAGATCCTTGCTCAAAAAGCTGTGGGCTGTACTCTTGAATAAATTTAAACCTGAGATATATTTGAATCGCTTACAGAGTCATGAGCTAAGAAGACGGTGAGAAAATGAACTTGAGGAAATTTGGATCCGCTCTGCTCTCATTAAATGGCGGGGCTGGTTTGAGGGAACAAGTAGCCTAAACATTAGTATCTTACAGTCCCAGGGTCTCTTGGTCATTCAGACATGTGGAAAGTCCACTATTACAAAACTGCTCAAGCTTTGAAGTGAATCGATTGTCATGCGCCGTAAGTCTCCAACCTGGTCTTAAAGTCACAGTCATTATTGTTCTATCTGATGATGTTGGAATGGTGATGACGCAGAATTGAATGGAAAGGAGATGATTGATGTAGCACCTAAAGATGACTGAGCCTGATATCTTGGGGCTGTGATGATTGATCAGTAACAGGCGAGTCTAGCTGCTACATCAATAATCTCCTTTCTATTCAGTTCTGCTTCATCAACAATCTTCCTTCTACCTACACGTGGCTACAACCATTGGATTATTTTCCCCCTGCTGTATAATGTCTTTACTTATGCTATGACTGCTTAATGCTACACTTGGTGAAGTGTTGGCGTGAGATTGAGCACAATCATTCTCGCCTTAGCTTTGGAGTTCAACATTTTAGTCCATGTTTGGGCAAGGCTCTGTTCTGTGTTTCTGTGACAATAATAGCCCTGGGGAACTGCAAACTGGACATTATACTTGATTACACCATTGCTGACACCTTGCAGTGGTTAGCGAGCTGATTGGTTCATTTTTAATTAACTACATTGGATTTATTCCTGTTTTTGTGAATAGAATTGTCTCTATTATCAGGTAGATGCCAGTATACTAGCCATGCTTGAACAGCTTGGCTGGAGGCATGGCTAGTTCAGAAGTGCTAGTGTTCAGTTAGCTCTCAGCTGTTTCTAGATATCAGATGGAAAGAATAGAATTGACTGAAGATTGAGATTTCCGCCCTTGTGGTGGAGTTTCATGCACGGCACTGAAATCTTTCCTCTTGTATGGAGGCTTTCTCCCAGTCCTGAGATTCTGCAGTTAACTTCGATGATTCGCTTGATCTTTGGGATAATCCTCTGGGGTTTTTTTTCAGTCTTCTCTAAGAGACCAAGCAACAGCACAATCAGCTTGATATAATGAAGAATGACACTTGTTTATTATTTTTAAATAAGTATGATGTATGTGATATTATAAATGGTTTAACTTGAGTGCAATATTCAGACTCTATTCTTGAAACTGTCATTTTTCATTGAATATCTAATACATGCAGTGAATGTAATCATATGTTTTGCAGTTTTAGAGTGGTAATCATTGCTTTTGTGGCATAAGGCCAGGAATGGATGATTTAACCAAACAAATATGTTCTCTCTTTCAGGTCTGTCAAGGCTTATCTTTTAGTTCAGCCCATCCCTTCAGTCCATATCCTCATCCTAAGACAATCAGTCTCATTTCTGAAGATTTCTGCCAATTCAGTACGTAGATCCTTGAGACACACTTGTTTGAAATCTTCACTCGTGAAACAATTGGTTTTCTAACTCTTTCCATGTACTTCAACAATAGTGATCATGATAGGGACACCATGGCACTTGGAGGGAATGAATAAGATGTGAAAGCAACATGAAGAAGTACGAAAGCCAGGGGCGTAACATTTTGAGTTCCTATATTTATCTTCTCTATTGTCATAGGTTTGTGCCCTCACGTAATTCTTCCCCTCATGAGAATAAATAAATCCCTTGGCAGTGAAAAGGGAAATATTTGCCCGGTTATGGGTCAAAGGTCCATTGCCCTTAACATATATGACATCTGGAGTAAATGTGCCAGGCCAGTGCACTGTCGGTCCTGTTGTTATTGGCAAGAGTTTTGATTCTTTGAACTCAGAGCACAGAATTGTTAAATGTAAGGAATATAAGGGGATCATTAGACCCATCATCCCCTTGCTGGTGGAAAAAGAGCTCTTTAGACTAACCCCACTGTCAAAGTTTGTTTCTTAAAAAGCAGATAGAAACAAACGTTAAAGGTAAACCATGTCAATCTTTCATTGATTTGTCAGAAAGGAGTGGCAAAGATCTACAATGAGCACAAATGTTGCTCAGTGCTTCTCGGGCTCCACTCACAGAACAAAGGAAAGTTAGCACAATTATTAATTGTTCTTATCAATAAAACAGTCCTACCACCAAGTCTGAATATGGCATCTGAAAGATTCTATAGCCTTTCAGAATATATGAAAAGCTGGGTCCAAATCAAGCTCATCCAATAACAAGTTATTACTTATCTCTGGAGCTTCAGCTTTTTTTTCAATCTTGGCTTCTTTATGGTCTGACAGAAGAACATGTTGTTATGCAGGCTGCCATCTTAATGTCTTTATTGAAAAGACAACCCGTCCTCCATATTGTGTTCCATATAATTTGCAATGTCATTCAGACTTCGCACCGAGCCATTCTTTTGTTCCGCTGGTCCATGCTTTTGTAGAAGAATGACTCCATTTTAGATTTGACTATTAGCTCTTTCATTCCCTCCTTTTTATCAAACATGATAACATTCACAGTCCTCGGTAGGTGCACACAATGGTTGCAAGCATTAGAGCAATCATTAGCAGGATGATAGAGCCATAATGCATCACAGTATCACAAAGTCCACCAAACCAAATGTATGGCCACCAGTTCAATAGTACCCCAAAGTCCATCAAACCAATGGTATGGCAACCAGTTCTCACTCTCTTCATTGACAACCATCCTGAAGAAGCTTGTTTAGGGTCGATGGATCAGGTGCCACCTGTAGGCGGTGTAATCCTTTCAGCCGATATTGGGGTTGTGCCTTAAAGTTCTCACCTGTCCGAGGGTGTTGCCAGATCCTTCTTAGATTGTTGCACAGGTGCTCCCCCCTCTCAGCCCGTGGTGGTGTTTGCCACCTTGATCTAGATGCTAGCGTATCCATGGGTTTGAATAGCTTCCCCACCCAGTAGGTTTGGGTGGCCTTCTTCCACATCACCATATAAAAGCGGCTGCTGTACTGGAAGCCAGAGACAAAGCCATCGTAGATTGTGGTCTGTAGTGGCGTAGAAGGTGCCACTGAAGTTGATGGCATTGAACTCAAATCCGACAGCAAGGCTAGGGTCAGAGTTGGCAGTCTGCAGTAACTCCCTGCCCTTGTTGCGCACTACCCAGTTAGGAACGATCTGCATCATCCCGTTTGGAACTTCCTCAGGTCAGTCTCACTGATGGAGCTGTTCTCGGGGCACATGTCATAGATATCTGGGATGTTGTTGTCAAAGTCACTCTTGCAGTTGTCTCCTCTGCTGTTACCATCGGCATCGATCTGGTCAGGGTTGGGAACAAAACGGTAATTGTCCTTCTCATCAGAAACGCCATCATTGCTATCCTCATCAATGTCCTGATTGTCATCACACTGATTACCCACCAGGTATGAGTCATTGTCTTCCTGGATAGGGTTATGCATAATCTCTTTCAAGAGGTCCATCTGTTTCAAAATGTTCAGTTTCTCTCTCTCTAGATGCTTGGTCATACGATAGAGATCAAAATGCTTCAACATTATTGATCAAATGTGGTTTTTCTTTCCGAAGTTGTGACCGCTTCCTCCTGATCTGTAAAGATGTTCTTTCTTCTGTATGGGTCAGCTTTACATGGCGCTGCAGGTAGTGATAAATCAGAAACACTTTATTACATCCTGGGTGGATCAAGGTCTTTCACGCACCTCTGCATGCTGCTCTTTTATGCATTTCTTAAGTCCATCAAGTCCTCTGTAAACAACACAACAACCCTTGTATCTACTGACATCGATACATGATGGGGGAAATCTTCCCTTTCCATGTTTGACTTTGGTTTCCGGCCACGTTTTTGTCCAGATTGTTTCTTCATATCCCTAATATTGCACTTCTTAACTGGTAACTTACTCTTCTTCTTCCAATATGGTTGAAAAGACTCATCTGAAGAGCCATTCTTAACTTTTATTTCTCTGTCATCTTCACTTGATAAATACCTTTCAGAAAGATCACTGGACTCAACACAACATAATTTCTTATAGAACAAGATGCTTCATTGCAGTTAACTGTTTTTTTCACATTTAATGGTTGAGTTGCATCTTGTACCTGAAGCTTTTCCCAAGAGCACTCTGTATATTCAGGATCTGAGCACAAAAACATAATCAAGCTAATTCAATAACAAGTTATTACTTATCTCTGGAGCGTCAGCTATTTTGTTCAATCATGGCTTCTTTATGGCCTTGAAAAGAAGCACATGTTATTATGCAGGCTGCCATCTTAATGTCTTTATTGAAAAGACAACCTATTGTGTTCCATATAATTTGCAATGTCATTCAGACTTGGCACCGAGCCATTCTTTTGTTCTACTAGTCCATGCTTTTGTAGAAGAACGACTCAATTTTAGATTTGAATATTAGATTTAACTATTAGCTCTTTCACCACATCCCAGCGGTTGGTGAGTAACTTTGTAGATTGTAACATGTATGGCATTCATCCAGGTATCAAATGAATCAAAATATAATGAGGGTTTCCGACTCTACCAGCCGTGTGATTCAGAGCCCAAACATTCATGAGTGAAATTATTTTTCTTCAGCCCCTTTCTGTTTCTGAACTGTTGAAGATTTTCAAAATATTGCATTCCGCACTTCTTCCGCTCTTCTTCCTGTTCAGAAAGAAACCCAGCCAATCTCTCTTCATAACCATAATTCTTCAGCTCTGCCAACATCATTGTAAATCTCTTCCACATCCATCTGATGCTATTGCATTTATCTCATGGCATGTTGGCCAAATATTTAGCAAATACTGCAGCGGTGGCCTTAATGGTGCTGTGTATAGTTTTAGCAGAGCTTCCTGTTCTTGTATTTCATGTCCAATTATAAAAGCTGAGGACCCTGTGTGTCCTTTTTATCATTACCTTAACCACAACACTGCTACCTTTTGGATTGTGTGAATCTGCACGCTGATCCCTTCATTCCTCTACATTCGTTAGAACCTGCTTCTTTATATTTTCTGTGTTCAGTAGATATGATCATTTTGAAATGTTATTTGGAATATACTGCCAAAATTAAATATGTTCCACAGCACAAATAAAGTGCTGACTAATAATGCAATCCATAAACAAGTAATTCCTTACTCTCACTTTAATTATAATTGGAAACTACTGTATCCCTGCTGATGTCTTTGGTTGTGCGATTTCCTGTCTGGATGCATAAATTTATGTTTAAAGTGTCATGAATATTTTATTGTATGCTGCATTATTGCTTTCAATGCTTTCAACTTTAGAATGGGAGGTGTGTCTGGCAGGTTGTCAAAATTTTTAAGCAAAAGGGTATAACAATAAAAGTCCCTGCAGATTTTCGGGCCATTTGATGTATCTTGTGCACATTTTGATGCTATATTTCATTTCTCCTGAGCTGTCAGTCAATTACATGCATTTAAAGTATGCTTGGAAGATTAATACAAATTTACTGCTGGGAAATCATTCAATACCTCGGGCCCTATTCAGTTTTATTAAGAATGCCCATTTAGGAAATAGTGTTTTGCCAAATCTTCTCAATTCAGATGTCAAATGAAAACTGGGGAAGCAGATCTGCTCAACACCAGCTTAGCAGCTAATGAAGTACAGAATGTCATTGTAACGGAAAGGAGGAAAAAGAAAAAAAGAAAAGTTAGGAAAGGATAGAAGCAAAGAAAAGGAAAAGATAAATAAAAATGAATGGAGGAACAAAGGAAAGAAAGAAAGAAAGAAAGATAGAAAGGAAAAGAAAGGAACAAAAGAAATAAAGAATTAAACAGGGAAAGGAAAGTTAAGGAAAGAAAGAAAATAAAGGAAAAAAAGATGAGTGAATTAATGAATTTTAGTCAGATACTAGGCTAGGTGTTCACACGGGAGGGCTGGTCCCCCAATGCAATATTTGATTTCCAGAATTCCAGATATGGGGCCATTGGGTGGGGCAAATGGGGGGGGGGGGGGGGGGGGGGGGGGGGGGGGGGGGGCTTTCAGGAGTGCTAGCTGGTGTTGTGGGCAGAAGGGACTGATTTCCAGAGGGCTAGAATGGACATTTTTGGGGCAAATGGATTCTTGGGCTAGCAGCTCAGTCACTCGGGCCTGGTGGGCTGGCAGCTCAGTCACTCGGGCCTGGTGGACAGGCAGCTCAGTCACTCATGGCTGGTGGGCTGGCAGCCCACTCACTCACAACTGGTGGGCTGGCAGTTGACTCACTCATGGCTGGTGGGCTGGCAGTTGACTCACTCATGGTTGGTGGGCTGGCAGTTGACTCACTCACAGCTCATGAGCTCACACACACCCCTCATCACACATGCACACAAACACTCCATCTCACAGACTCTCACACACACACACACTCTACACACTCACATCACACACACACACACACACACACACACACACACACACACACACACACACTCACATACACACCCTCCATCTCACACACACACACGCTCCATCTCAAACACACACACGCACCATCAAACACACATGGGCTGGCAGCTCAGTCACTCGGGCCTGGTGGGCTGGCAGCTCAGTCACTCACTCACACACACACGCACACCATCTCTCACACACACACTCACACCATCCATCACACACTCTCATGCACTCACACACTCACACACAACATATATATGACTGTAAAACTGTCTTGAATCTACTCTCGCAGTTGTGCGCAGCCTCTCCCCTGAGCGGGACTTCCGGAATGAGTGCGACATTCAGTTCAAGCAGCACAGTGCAGATCAACCCTTCAAATCAATTCAAATGGCACAGTGCAGTCCAATCCTTCAATTCAGTTCAAGCAGCACAGTGCAGACCAACCCTTCAATTCAGTTCAGTCGGCAAAGTGCATATCAACCATTCAATTCAGTTCAAGCAGCACAGTGCAGACTCACAGTTCTGTTCACTCACGGCATAGACTCACAGTTCTGGACTCAACTCTCACTCACGGTCTTCCAGGGTGACTGACTCACATCCGGTCTCTGGTGCTTTATTCTCCTGGCCCCCCGGAAGGAGCATTACCTTCATCATGGTGACTGACAGGCGAGAAGACCAATCTGCTGATCTCATGATTTTTTAAACATTCATACCTTTTTTTATTACTTCACTGATTGGAAAAAACCTTGGGGCGGTTGGAGGAGAGGAGGACGGTGAGTAAGATGGTAAAAAAAATCATAGCGATATAGGGTAGCATTTTTCTAAAATGTATTTACAATGTAGATAGGAAGTGTTGAAGATGAAACTTTTTGTTGTAGTATAGATTTCACAAACTCAGGATATTCTAAAGAACTCTACACCTGATGAAGCACTTTGGAGCTATAAAATGTAGTGTAACAGGAAAAGCAACTGAAGCTGCACTCTAAATGCTCCATAAACACCAATGTGATAATGAAAGGATAATTTGTTTTTGTGACATGGTTTGAGAAATAAACAATGGCCATAGCACAAGATAAAAACCTTGGTTCCTCTCTAAATTAATATGATGGCATTTCCTTTACATCAATTTGAGAGTTAGACTCATTGGAATGTAAATTCCTTGGCAGCACCATACCCTACATTTTACGGCATTGAATCTTGGCTTAGGTTTTGTAGGCAAGTTATGGTGTCTAGACTTTTATGAAACACATGGTTGTGAGCATTATAAATGTACAGCAGAAAGAAATCCACACAACATAAGGGTTCAAAGTGGGTAATTCGTGATGATGACAAAATTAAATACATCACCTAAATGCTTCAAGATGTGACAACAAGTTAGATGAATTAGTGGCACAATTGGAAGTGAATGGGTGTGATTTCACTGTCATTAAAGAAGTATCTTTGCAGGTTAAATGAACCTGTGAACAGACTGTTCAAGGATATCTGGCATGTAGAAAGGACAGGCAGAGGAGTAAGGGATTTCATTGGAGTAGTAACTATTGGCTCAGCTCAACATAATATAGAATTGCAATCAATTTGTCTTGAGGGAATAAATAGCAAAGGGTAGAAACATTGTTTGCTGTTAGTTATGAGTAATCAAACAATATTGTAGTACTAGATGACATAAATCAGGGAAATAGTAATGTATGTAACAATGAGTGTCCAATCATTTACAGTGCCAGAGACCTGCATTTAACCCTGACTATGGTTGCTGCCTGTATGGTCGCTGGTCACGATTTGGAAATAATGAATCTCAGCAACCTAATAAATTCAGTGGAAAATGCCTAACAAATTGGCATTAACTAGCTTTAATTTGCACCATCAAATAGCGAACGCTTTCACTCTTGACTTAAGCAATGTATAGATGATGACAACGCAGTGTATATGTCATTGGCCTTGTAATCTAGTGGTCTGGAATAAAGTGAGCATCTTGGAGGATTTATGTCACCGAGGAAGATGGCTAGATTATTAGATACATTGGGTGTAAAATGGCTAGATGGCTAGGTCATTAGATACAGTGGGTGTAGATAAATGTTTGCAAGTCTGAGGAATTGGTGTTTATGGGGATCTGGTACAGAAAAGAAGATGAGGCCATCATAGAGTAGCCAGGATCACATTGAATGACAGGACTGACTTGAGTGGTCTGTTGACTTCCCCCTGCTCTGATGTTCTTCTATTTGTGGAACAAATGCTGACCATAGATTGGTGTAACAACTCGTCTGGATCACTAAGGTACTTAAGGAAAGATGTCTGCTACCTCTACCCAGACTATCTAATGTACCTACCAAAACGAACACTTGAATCTTAGCTACCCTATGAAGCAGCCCAGCCGATCATTCAATTGTACCAAACCCACCATGATAGACTCATGCTTGCAAAATAATGATGGGAAACAAATATTGGTCTTTGTAGAGTTATTCACATCCTGAAATAACGAATATAAAGAAAACTATAAACACAATAAAACACATTTTGTTCAGATAGGAAACCCGAATTAGTACTGATGTAAAAATTGGTAGGTGCGTTTCCTTTTTTTCACAATATTTTTATCTCCAACATTTGAAGTGACAATTCAAAACTTTATAATTCTCACTGTGTCCCATTTAACAATGCTCATCCTGGAATGAGTGGCCTGTTGTCTGAGCCTGCTACATTTTGGCTCAATGACTCTGGAACAAACAGAGGGAAACTGACTGGTGGTTAGAACAAAGAACACAGAGCACTACAGCCCAGGAACACACTCATAATGCCAGTTCCCAAAATGATGCTTAATTAAACTAATCCCATCTGCCTGCACAAAATCCTTATCCCTCCATTTCTTGCATATCTATGTGCTTATCTAAAAGCCTCATAACACAGCACAATCACATCTGCCCACCACTGCCACAGGTAGTGTGCTTCAGACACAACATCCTCTGTGGAAAATAAAACTTGCCCTCACCCCTCATTTAAAATGTGCCCCTCTAACCTTAATGTTAGTCTCTTAGTCTCTTACATTACACTGATGACCTCTGGTCACTACTGCAAGACAAAATGAAGTTATGAATTTAGCAATTAGCACAGTTACCCTACAAACCCTATCTATTTCACAGAACTGGACAGAATTATAAAGAAAGGGCTTTGACTGCTCACAAATGTATTCATCCCTGTTTTACACAACAAATTGCAATATTATTCATTTTCTATCTAAAACAACCATCACTAATTATTGTTGCATTACTCTATTGTTATTCCGTTCCAAGATGGCGCCGGTGTGTGTGGCCTGCCGTCAGTTGCTCTCGGAATTGTGTGTGCTGTTTGTAATTGTTTCGATTCTTACCCTGGATGTCGACTCTCTGTTGGTCTATGATCGCCAAACTCTGCTGGATCTTTGTTCAGTGGACTTGGCTGGTGGTGGCCGCGGTACGTTACCCCCTCTTCTGGCAAGGGCCCCGGTTCGCCTTTGCCTTGTCCTGGCTCCACTTCCTCGGCGTAAGCGTAAACGTCGCCGGGGTAAACGCGGCGGCCGGTTGGTGAGGCTGAAGGCTTGTCTAGCGAGTTTACCTGTGTCTTCCTGGACTGGGATTGGTCGTTCTCTTATTCTTCCTCGACGCTCGTTGGACCCTGATGGCTGCTGCCTGCTGCCTGCCGTTGGCCCGGAAGAACTGCTCCTCCGTTGTGGCCCCTCCTCTCCTCGACCCCGCAGGCGTGGTTTAAATCTCCTCAACTTGCGGCCCTTGTGCCGGGCTCCCCTGACATCGGACGCCGTGGACCAGCCTGTTCCTGTCAAGATTGCCCTGGTGAACGCTAGGTCGCTGGTGAACAAGACTTTTATTTTGAAAGATTTTTTTGAATCCAGAGGGTTAGATCTCCTCTGTGTGACTGAGACATGGCTGGGTGTTGGTGAGTCCAGCGCTTTCGCTGAGATGTTACCCCTTGATTGCTGCTATCTTAACTCCCCGCGGACGTCGGGCAGAGGTGGAGGACTAGCTACTGTCTTTAGGAGTCATTTTAAATGTAAACAGCTATTGCTTTCATCCTCTTTAGCAAGTTTTGAATTAAGTTTGTTTGAGCTGGTTGGCTCTAACACAGTGTTGTGTGCTCTGGTCTATCGGCCTCCAAAGTATAATAAGGACTTTTTAAATGACTTTTCTATTTTCCTGGCTGAAATCATGCCTAGATATGACCGTGTACTTATTGTAGGGGATTTTAATGTTCACGTGTGTTGTCCTGAAAAGCCTATGGCAAAGGACTTTTTGAACCTCATTGATTCATTTAGTCTTGTACAATCTGTGTCAGGACCCACACAAGAGCATGGTCACACGCTTGATCTTGTCCTATCATATGGTTTGCCCGTTTCTAATCTAGTGATTTGTGATGCCGTGTTTTCCGACCATATGCCTGTGTTATTTGAGGTTATTATTGCACCTACAGCAGTTCGACCTCGTGCTCCTGCTCGGCACTGTCGCGTTATTAGCCCTTCCACTGCTGTTCAGTTCTCGGCTGCTTTTGCTCTGAACTCCATCGTTCCTGAGTCTGTGTGTGATACAGAGGAGCTTAGCTCATGGCTTCACTCCACCTGCCAGACTGTTTTGGACACTGTGGCTCCATTGAAGTTCAGGCAGCCTAAAACTAAATTTGAGCCCTGGATGAATGACACGACTCGTGCTGTCAGGCGCGAGTGTCGTAGAGCTGGCGGAAGTGGAAGAAAGACAAACTGCAGGTGTCATTTCAAATGTTGAGGGAGAGTTGGTGCCATTATCAGAAAGTTGTGAAAGCTGCTAAGAGGAAACATTTCTCAGGTATTATCCTCTCTGACTGCCGCAGCCCTCGTGTTTTGTTTAACACCATTAACACAGTTCTTAATGCCCCGCAGGCAGTCTGTATGGAGGCGTCCCCTGCTGTGTGTGAGAACTTCCTCCGCTTTTTTGTTGATAAGGTCGCTATGCTTAGAGCTCTAATCCCACCATCTGCTTATGACCCCTCGGTATCTGTTCCATGCACGGCTGTATTTGATCATTTTAAGCCGGTGTCTCTCTCCTTTTTGCATGAGATTGTTGGTCGTTCAAAGCCCTCAGGTTCTCCGAATGATGCTGTTCCTCCTCGGCTGTTTAAGGAGGTGTTGCCCACTGTAGGACCATCTGTTATCGCTGTCGTTAATAGCAGTTTGTCCTCGGGTGTTGTTCCTGCACTTTTTAAACATGCAGTAGTACAACCCCTGATTAAGAAACCTGCTCTTGACCCTGCAGTTCTTGGGAATTTCAGGCCTATCTCCAAACTGCCTTTTTTATCAAAAGTCCTAGAGAGGATCGTGCACAGGCAATTGATGGCCTTTTTGGAGGAACATGACGTTTTGGAGGTTTTCCAGTCCGGTTTTAAGTCCCGGCACAGCACAGAATCGGCCCTTTTAAGGGTTTTTAATGATATTTTTTTGGCTACTGATCAAGGTGACTGTGTTGTCCTCGTGCTTTTAGATTTGTCAGCTGCCTTTGACACAGTGGATCATGAAATTTTGATCTCCCGTTTGGAGCAGTGGGTGGGTATCAGGGGCATAGCACTGGAGTGGTTCAGGTCGTACTTGGCTGATTGAACTTTTTGTGTCAGCCTTGGGGACTCTGTATCCTCCTCTGCTCCTCTGTCGTGTGGGGTCCCACAGGGCTCAGTTCTTGGCCCTCTCCTCTTTTCACTCTATTTGCTCCCACTCGGTTCCATCCTTAGGAAGCACGGGATTTCATTCCACTTTTATGCTGATGACAGTCAGCTTTATGTGCCTCTGGGAAAGGGGGGTGTACACTCTGTCGGCCTCTTGCTTGAGTGTCTCAGTGACATAAAGGCCTGGATGTCACTGAACTTTTTAAAATTTAATGATGACAAGACAGAGGTAATGATCTTTGGTGGCACCTCTGGGGCCCCCCCTGTTGATCTAGGCTCTTTGTCTGCATATCTCAAACCTAACATCACGAACCTGGGGATTAAAGTGGACCCTGAGCTTAGATTTGACTGTCAGGTAAGGGCTGTTGTTAAATCTGGTTTTTTCCATCTGAGGCAGCTGGCAAAAATAAAGCCGATTTTGTCAAGGAAGCACTTTGAGACGGTAATCCATGCCTTTGTTACCACCCGGCTGGATTACTGCAATGCACTGTATCTGGGGGTTAGTCGGTCCTCCATCGCCCGTCTCCAGATGGTACAGAATGCAGCTGTTCGTCTCTTGACAGGCACACGAAAGCATGATCATGTTTCTCACCTTTTGGCCTCTCTCCACTGGCTGCCTATTCAGTATAGGATTCGTTTTAAAATTATTTTATTTACTTTTAAATCCCTAAGTGGTCTTGCCCCGTCCTACCTATCTGAGCTTCTTCACCCTTATTCGCCCTCCCGCTCTCTCAGGTCAGATGATCAGCTGCTCCTGATTGAGCCAAAGACTAAGCGGAAGCTCAGAGGGGACCGTGCCTTTGCTGTGTCGGCTCCGAGATTGTGGAATGAATTGCCTCTGCACGTTAAACAGGCCCCTTCTCTAGCTGTTTTTAAATCACTCCTGAAGACATATCTATTCTCCATGGCCTTTGTAGACCAGTGAGGTGTCGAATTGTTTTTTAACTTTATTTGCTTGGTTTTGCTGCGTTGTTTGTACTTGTGTTTTATGTTTTTTAATTTATTGTTTGGATTTTTGTATGTAATTTATGCGCCTCGTGTTAGTTGTATGTTCTGTTGTTCTGCCTGTTTTATGATGTCTTGCTTGTTTTCTTTTTTCTGTACAGCACTTTGGTCAGCTTTGGTTGTTTTTAAGGTGCTTAACAAATAAAGTTATTATTATTATTATTGTCACAACAACATAGAAACTTCAGTTTTAATGAAAGACGTCCTAAGTGCATTGTACATGTACCAAGAACATGTCACGTCTGCCTATTTCAATGGCATGTTTTCTGTTCTGGTTTCGTACTTCCTCTTGTTTTATTTACCAATGTTTCAATTGCCTTGCCTGAAATTTTCACTTTCAAAAGCACAATTTACATTCTGCCGAATCGTTACATGGAAATATTCCTGTAATGGTTCTTGTAGTTATTCACCAGAATTTATTTTTGGTAAACATAAGAAAAGTGATGGTTAAAGCATGTAGGTATGGCAAATTCCTGAGATTACTTGAGGCAATTAAAAAACAACAACATCTTGCTTATTTACAGAGGGAAAGATACTGAAAAGCAGAGAGCTCATGTTAAACATTGGTAAAAAAAACAAAAACATCTCCATGTTATAAGAAAGATGTAGATGCCCAAGTCAGAAATAGTGGAGTGAGTTATCAATGATTTAGACGAAGGGATTCAAAGTAACATTGGCAAATTTACAGATGACATAAAGCTGGGTGGCAGTATGAACTGTGAGGAGGATGCTATGAGAATGCAGGGTGACTTGGACAGGTTGGGTGAGTGGGCAGATGCATGGCAGATGCAGTTTAATGTGGATAAATGTGAGGTTATCCACTTTGGTAGCAAAAACAGGAAAGCAGATTATTATCTAAATGGTATCAAGTTGGGAAAAGGGGAAGTGCAACAGGATCTGGGAGTCCTTGTTCATCAGCCAATGAAAGTAAGCATGCAGGTACAGCAGGCAGTGAAGAAAGCAAATGGCATGTTGGTCTTCATAACAAGAGGAGTTGAGTATAGGAGCAAAAAGGTCCTTGTGCAGTTGTACTTGAGATGTTGGGGGATTCCAGAACCAGGGGCCACAGTTTAAGAATAAGAGGTAAGCCATTTAGAACGGAGGCGAGGAAACACTTTTTCTCACAGAGAGTTGTGAGTCTGTGGAATTCTCTGCCTTAGAGGTCGGTTCTCTGGATACTTTCAAGACAGAGCTAGATAGGGCTCTTAAAGATAGTGGAGTCAGGGGATATGGGAAGAAGGCAGGAACACGGTACTGATTGGAGTTACACAAAAAAGCTGGAGAAACTCAGCGGGTGCAGCAGCATCTATGGAGCGAAGGAAATAGGCAACGTTTCGGGCCGAAACCCTTCTTCAGACTGATCGGGGGCGGGGGTGGGCGGGGACAAGAAAGGAAAAAGGAGGAGGAGCCCGAAGGCTGGGGGATGGGAGGAGACAGCAGGGGGACTGAGGAAGGGGAGGAGACAGTAAGGACTAACAAAATTGGGAGAATTCGATGTTCATGCCCCCAGGATGCAGACTCCCCAAACGGAATATGAGGTGCTGTTGAAGTTGATCAGCCATGATCACATTGAATAGCGGTGTTGGCTCGAATCGCCGAATGGCCTACTACTGCGCCTATTGGCTATTGTCTATTTCACAATTAAGGAGAGGGGAGATCTCCACAAAATGCTGGAGTAACTCACTGGGACAGGCAGCATCTCTGGATAGAAGGAATGTTAGTGATGATTCGGGTTGAAACCCTTCTTCAGACCCAAATGATTTCAGCTGCCATCCAAGACTCTTGCACATGTTGCTGACCTTCTACCGCTCGTCCATCGAGAGCCTGCTGACATACTGCATTACAGCATGGTATGGCAGCTGCACCATGGCAGACAGGGAGAGGCTTCAGAGGGTAACCAGGACAGCGCAGAGGATCATTGGCTGCCCTCTCCCCTCCCTGATGGACATCTACACCTCCCGCTGCCTTAGCAGGGCAAAGAAGATCATCAAAGACAGCTCCCATCCTGCGTTTGGACTGTTCGACCTGCTGCCCTCTGGAAGGTGCTATAGGTGCATCAAATCCAGGACAAACAGACTCAGGAATAGTTGCTTTCCGAGAATTATATCTACTATAATTTCAAATTCACACATGCATTGACTACACCGCGCAACACGGACTTCCATCTGTATATATGTATGTAGCGCCACAGAATTTGTGCACCTATTCCCCCCCCCCCCCCATCTCCCTTCTGTTTTTGTTTTTTCTGTTTCTTGTTTTTTGTGCTAAATTGTATGTATGCACTGAGTACGAGCAGCTTTCAGTTTCACTGTACATGTATAGTGACAATAAATGGCATATCTATATCTATCTATATCTATATCTATCTATATCTATATCTATATCTATCTGGTGTTAAGATTCAAAGATGATGTTTTGCTCCACCCTTAGGAGAAAGAATGACCTCAAGCCAAGGCATAATGTAATGCCAATAAATCCAAAGGGAGCCTTAAACACAAAATGATTAAATAGTGGAGGTCACTGCCAAAAAATAACAGTTTATCCTGGGAATTATTGTCACTATCTATTAACAATCAATAATTGATTATTATTTACTTTTAATTACATAATGTTTAATTAATTAATTTATTTTTTACCCATAATCCAAGGAACATTTAAAAGGAAGAGTGACATTCAAATGATAAAGATAAGAAACCAAGAATATGCTGATGAAATTAGACAATGAGTTAGAAGAGGTTAGTAGTTTGTCTTTTTATGTTGTTGAGACAATGCTTGCTATGATAAATGAATCTGTTTATTATTGAATGCCAAATATATATTTTTAACCACACTCTTTTTAATTTCTGTATCTTACTTATTGCTAGCAATTTTGTGCCATTGCATCCAAGATAGTTTTTCATCTTTAAATGTGCCACTGCGATGGCACATTTCCAATAAGGGAGGCATTGCCACCAATAATCACAACAGCCCATTGAACTACATCGATTCCCTTCCCAACAATGCCTCAAGTTTAAAGATGTCCTACATGTTTTCAACTCCATCCTCAACCCAAGTTAATTCAGTATTTCCCTCCAGTCTTATAATATTGCAGGATATTTGAGATCCTCCAAATTTATTTTCAATTTTTCATCCGTCCTTTCTTTTTCATTTTGCATCAGCAACTTTTATTTGCCTTAGCACTGTACTCTGGAATAATAAATCTGTCCTATTCTCTCTACTGTTTTTAGATACTCTGCTAAAGTGACCTTTTTCACCAAGGTATCCAGCTTGAACTGTCTTTTTCCGCGTTCTTCCAAAATGCACCTGTGAAATGTCCAGGAAAGATTTATTGCATTAAAGATACTGTGCAAATACATATTATTCTTGCATGAGCAGAGCTGTTCTTTCTTCGCAACTTTTTCCTGGATGTGTATCCCGTCATTTTCTTTGCTCACACTCTCAAAAGGACAGCCCTCAAAACCTTGTTAATAATTAGCTAATTATGTTAAAAAGTCATGCAATGCGTAAACTAATTTTTAGATTCTGGGTAATTTATGTATGCAAACAACTCCATTAGCTGCATTAAAGTTTGATGTGGCATTATGCCAAGTCTTTCATGAATAGCAATCATTTCAGCACAACCACTGATAACAATTCTGAGGAGACACAAGGAACCGCAGATGCTGGTGTACAAAAAAAGACACAAAGTGATGGAGTAACTCAATGGGTCAAGCAGCATCTCTTGAGTACATGGATAGGTTACAAAAAAAAAAGACACATAGTGGCTGGAGAAACACAGCAGGTCAGGCAGCATAATTTCTGAATTTTAACACAGGGTTTTAACCAAAATGGCCAGCAATTCCTTTGCCTCTACAGATGCTGCCTGACCCATTGAATTCAGTTTTTTTTGCTCAAGATTCCAGTTTGCAGTCTCTTGTGTCTCCTCAGTATTTTGCATTGTCATCACTATGAAAGGTTGATTCACCTTGTAGTTTTTTTCACTGACTTTGGAGATGGAGATGAATTACATCGTGAACGTACAGTCTATATGAAGCGGGGAATATGGTCACACCGAGGGAACGTTTATTATTAGTTTATTATTCTCAACTGCACTAAGATACAGTGAAAACTTTGTTTTGTGTGCTAACCTGGCAAATCGTAACATAGATCCCTGCATTAGGTAGTGCAAATAGAAAATAAACATAGTTCAGAATATAGTGATACAGCTGCAAAGAAAGTGCAGTTAAATAGAAGTGCCACTGCTGAAATTAGGTTAATTGAATGTTTGGGCATTCACTGTTAGCATATGAGAGGTCTTTTCAAGAGTCTGAAAACAGTGGGGCAGAAGCACTTCTTGAATCTGATGGTATGTGCTTTCAAATTCTGTACCTTCAGCCCGACAAGAAAGGAAAGAAGAGATAATGAACATGTGTGAGTGGTCCTTGATTATGCTGGCTGCTTTCCTGAGGCAGCATGAAGTGTGGAGTGCATAGGAGGGAGGGTGGTTTGCATGATGAATGGGTCTGTATTTACAATTCTTAGTCCAAGATAGATTGTTCGTATTATTAACATAAAGGATGTTGAAGTTCTTAACCATTTCCACTTCAGCACCATTGATGCTTATTGGGGCATGTACTCCACTATACTTGAAGCAAGTTGATGACTAGCCCTTTCATCTTGCATGACATTGAGGGAGAGGTTGTTGTCCTAACCATGTTAATACATTTTTTATCTCCATCTTGCACTCTGTCTCATCATTGTTTGTGATCAGGCCCACCATAGTAATGATACTGCAAACATAGATTGAGTTAGAGCTGACTTTTTCTGCAGAGTCATGAGTGCTTACAGCGTATAACACGTAATTAGGAACACATCCTTCCGGGGCACCAGTGCTGAGAATTATTGTTCACCTATCCTCACACATTTTTATCTGTGGGCCAGAAAGCCAAGGATCCCGGATCCAAAGGCTGAAGACGGTGCTTATTGCTAGGTCTGGGGTTTGGAGATGAATTTGCATGGGATTATGGTTCTGAAGGTGGAACTTGGCCCAGAATACTGTCTTGATATATTTAAGGCTCTGTGAAAGTCCTAAATAGATTACTTGTACTGCTTGAGATCATTTGACTTGAATACTGCAGACTTGGACTTCACCTGGGAATGGACATTGCGGTTCACCCATGCATGTAGGGAGCACATGTATCGTTTTTTAGTACACAATCCTCTATATACTTAGAAACATAGAAACATAGAAAATAGGTGCAGGAGTAGGCCATTCGGCCCTTCGAGCCTGCACCGCCATTCAATATGATCATGGCTGATCATCCAACTCAGTTTCCAGTACCTGCCTTCTCTACATACCCCCTGATCCCCTTAGCCACAAGGGCCACATCTAACTCCCTCTTAAATATAGCCAATGAACTGGCCTCGACTACCCTCTGTGGCAGAGAGTTCCAGAGATTCACCACTCTCTGTGTGAAACAAGTTCTTCTCATCTCGGTTTTAAAGGATTTCCCCCTTATCCTTAAGCTGTGACCCCTTGTCCTGGACTTCCCTAACATCGGGAACAATTTTCCTGCATCTAGCCTGTCCAACCCCTTAAGAATTTTGTAAGTTTCTATAAGATCCCCTCTCAATCTCCTAAATTCTAGAGAGTATAAACCAAGTCTATCCAGTCTTTCTTTACTTGTTGATGAAGTCTCTGACAGAAGAGCAATATTCATTTAGGTTAGCCGCAGAGTTCTTGAATATGCACCAAATCAAAGAATGCGCAAAGGATCTCATCTGTTTTCTCAGACCAGTACTCCATGGCTTCCTGTACTGCATCCTCCCGCTTCAGTTTCTTCTTGTTAGTAAAGTATCTTTTATTGTCATTCAGACATTTCAGTCTGAACAAAATTGTATACCTTACAGTCATAATATAGAATAAAATAACAAAACACACCCTTAGCACAGTTCAACATCCACCACAGTGAGTCTACCAGGCACCTCCTCACTGTGATGGAAGACTCCCTCTGCGTTTAGGCGATCCAGCTTTCGATGTAGGGACCCCGCCGGGTGATGGTAAGTCCTGCTGCCACATCCGAGCTCCGCAGACAGGCTGGTTCAAACTCCGCGGCCCGGGGCGGTAGAAGCTGCCAAAGCTGCCACCCTCCAGTCCAGCGGACGAAGTTGTCGTTGCAGGGAGTAGTAGCACATCCAGTGTTGAATCTTCTGAGGAATTAGAGACATTGGGGTGTTTACTTAGATGTGAAGCAATGTGGTTGGAATAAGACAATTTATTGATGATATTTACTCTGAGGAGGCTCATGACCATCTCCACTTCAATACCATTGATACATTGTGGGGGATGTTCTCCACCCTGTGTCCTGACCTCGATGACCAGCTTTTTCATTTTGCTGACCTTGAGGGAGAGGTTGTTGATTTGACACCACACTACTAAGATATCAAGCTGCTTCCTGTATTCCGTCTCTGATTGTTCGAGATCTAGTCCACAATGGTAATGTAGACCTACAAGCCTGTAAATGGAGTTAGAGCAGAATTTGGCCCCACAATCATGAGTGTTTAGGAAATGTATTAAGGACTGATAATACACCCTTGTCGAGAATTATGAACACTGTTAATAGTTGACTTTTAATAGCTGGTGGGAACCTCAGGATGAAATAGGTAGAGATTAAGAATAAGGGGTAGGCCATTTAGGACTGAGATGAGGAAAAACCTTTTTTCACCCAGAGAGTTGTGAATCTGTGGAATTCTCTGCAGTGGAGGACAATTCAGTGGAGGTTTTCAAGAGAGGGATAGATATTGCTCTTAGGACTAACTGAATCAAGGGATATGGGGAGAAAGCAGGAATGGGGTACTGATTTAGGATGATCAACCATGATCATATTGAATGGCAGTGCTGGCTTGAAGGGCTGAATGGCCGACTCCTGTGCCTATTTTCTATGTTTTTATGTTTCTATGTTAAAGATGTCTGAAAATGCTCCTGCTACTGGGTCTGCACAGGTTCTGAGGACACAGCTGGGAAGTCCATCTGGACTACTGTGATTTACTCTCACGAAGGCCGGTCTAATGTCTCAGATGGTGACCGAGGGTTCAGGTGTAACCAAGGCTGTCGGGGTGAGTGACATCATTCCACTGACCTTCTGATCTGATCAAAATGCATTGAGCTTGTCAGAGAGGGATGCATTTTTACCAATGATACTGTCCAATTTCACTTCATAGTCCATTGGGACTTGCATGCCTTGTCACCAATGACGCGTGTCCATGAAGTTATCTCAGACTCAAGCTTGGTCCGAAATCTTCTCTTGGCATCTTTGATGGCGTTGCATAGGCTTGTATGGATTTTGAGTACAGGCTAGGATCACCTGACTTGAACACCTCAGACTTGGTCTTCACCTGGGAATGGAATCATGGTTCATTTCTGTTTTCAGGCTGGGTAACACTTGGATTGTCTTCCTTAGCATACAGTCCTCTATGCACTTTCCAATGAAGTCTGTAACGGCATTGGCATTTTCATTTAGATTGGTCGCAGAATCCTTAAATATGGACCATTGAACATGGGTTCTTGAATATGATTGGAGTAGGGAGAGGTTAAAGATGTCTGCAAATACTCCAGCCTGCTGGTCTGCATTAGTTTTGAGTGCACCTACAGTGACTTAATTTGGGCCAATATTTTTCCAAGGGTTTACTATATGGAAGGCCAACGCTCTTGAATTGATATTAGCAACATCCACTGAAGAGGCAAATTGCCAGCTGAACTACTTCAGTTCTGTTAGCTTCTGAGCTGACTTGGAAAGAATTGGCACTGGCTGCAATTGAAATGCATTAAACTCACATGCTACAATCACCATGGAGAAACATTTACTTCACCTGCACTAGCTGTGATAGCGATGTTCTAATCTCACTTTGAAAGTTGAGGGGCGAATGAACAATTGGACATATTTCTACGACAGAAGACATAATCCACTTAACACATTCACTTGGCGACTCCCATTGGCTGTGAAACTCACTGAAAATGGACAGATAAGTGAATTTCGCACTGACTGCACAATTTATCATTTACAACCTCTGAAGTAACAAAGCTTGAACACCATCCAGGTAAGAGTTGATTAAGGTTTAGTAGCAGGAATTGATTATTAAGCTTCTCAAACCCAGTCCATCATTCAAATAGATTGTGGCTGACCTATTATCTCAGTGTCACTATCTTGCTATACCCATATCTCTCGATTCCCTTCAATCCAAAAATCTATCGACCTCAAATATACTCAATCACTAATTCTCAACAGACTTCTGCTACCTAATGGGTGAAGAATTGGTGTTACGGCAAGGTGTGGATGAGGGACAAATGGAGTCAGGAAGGTCAGAGAGGAACATAATTCCTCCCCTCCATAGTTCAGAGTTCAGAGACCATGGTTAGTAGATGATAGGTGGAAGCAGACAAAGAAAATAAAATGAGCAGATTGAACCAGCAGATTGAAAGCCGCTGGACTGGAGGGCGGCATCTTCGGCCTGAATCGGTCGCCTCGGTGCAGAGGGAGAACAAGCAGGGAAAAGATGGAGACTAAGACTTTGCCTCCATCACAGTGAGGATGTGCTTGGTGAACTCACTGTGGTGGATGTTTAATTTGTGTTTATTGTATGTTTTGTTATTATTGATTCTGTGTATGACTGCAGGCAACATAATTTTGTTCAGACCGAAAGGGCTGAATGACAATAAAGGAATCTAATCTAATCTAATCTAAGGTGGGAGGGAGAAGGTAGGGTTAGAGCCCACCCTTCCTATCACCTCACTCATCTGGTTCCACCTGCCCATTATTCCTCCCTTATCTGGGTCCATTTATCTTCCTCTATCCTTTGTGTCCACATCCTATCATCCTTTATCCTCTTTTCTCTCCTTATTTCTCGCTACCCACCACTTACCACATCCCATCTCCCAACTCCATATCTCTGTCTGCTTGAGTCAAGGTGCTCAAGAGTTAAGAGTGCATAATTGTCATGTGCATTGGGAAGGAAACAACAATATTTTGATGGGCTGCAGTTTTATAGGCACATTAATGCAATAATGTATAAATAAACATCCAATAAACACGAATGCAAAAAAAATGATCACTTAAACCAGGTAACCAGACCATTCTAATGCAAATCATAAGGCAGGAGCAGAATTAGGCCATTTGGCACAACGAGTTTGCTCTGTTACTCGACTGTTTGATTTTTCCCTCTGAACCCCATTCTTCTGCCTTCTCCCTGCAACCTTGGATGCCCTTACTGATCAAGCATATGTCAATCTCTACTTTATAAATACCCAATGAGTTGGCCTTCACAGCCTTCTGTGACAATAAATTCCACAGATTCACCATCCTCTGGCTAGAGAAATTTGCCTTTATCTCCATTCTAAAGGTATTTTATTATTCGATAGATTGCAATGAGATTCTCCCCTCATCTTTCTAAACTCCAGCGAGTGCAGGGCAGAGTCATCAAACACTCCTCTTACGTCAACCCGATGACCCTCGGGATCATTCTCATAATTCTCCTTGATACTTCTACAACACCAATACATCCTTACTCAGGATGGGGTCGAAAGCTGCTCACAATACTCCAAATGTGGTCTGGCTACCACCTTATAAAGCCTCAGCATTATATCCTTGATTTTATATTCTAGTCCTCTCAAAATGCATACTAACATTGCATTTGCCTTCCTTATTACTAACTCAACCTATAATGTAACCTTTTGGGAATCCTGCACCAGCACTTCCAAGTTCCTTTGCAGCTCCGATTTCTGAAACCTCTCTCCACTTAAAATATAATCTGCGCTTTTATTACTAAACTACCAAAGTGCATGACTATACACTTTGCTCTGCTGTGGATAAACAAATTACAGATGATAGTATATACCGAAGATAGACATAACATGCTGGAGTAACAGGTAGCATCTCTAGAGAAAAGGGATGGGTAACATTTTGGGTCTGAAGAAAGGTCCCAACCCGTAACATCACATTTTTCTCCTGAGATATTGCCTGGCCTGTTGAGCTTCTCCAGCAATTTGTGCCTATCTTTGCTATGCTATATTCTATTTACCACATTTTTGCCCAAGTCCTTCCGCAGACACCCTGCTTCCTCAACGCTCCCTGCCCCTCCACCTATCTTTGTATCAGCCACATATCTGGCCACAAAGCCATCAATTCCATCATCCAAATCATTAACATATAATGTGAAAAGTAGCAAACATAACACCAATCCCTGCTGAACACCATTAATCACCAACACAAAAACGGTCTTCTTTATTCTCATGCTTTGTCTTGTGCCAGGCAGCCAATGCTCTATCCATGCTTGTACATTGCCTCTAATACCATGGATCTTGTTTAGTAGTGCGGCACCATATCAAAGGCCTTCTGAAAATCTATATAAACATAAAATCTACAGTATATAAACAACATCCACTGTCTCTCCTTTGTCCATCCTGGTTATTACTTCTTCAAAAAATTGCAACAGATTTTTCAGGCAAGGTCTCCCCTTAACAAAACTGCTGGCTTCGGAAAGCTTTATCATGTGGTTTCAAGTATCCTGAATATGAATACTAAATAAATATTAACATTGCATTTGCCTTCCTTACTACTGTCTCAACCTACAGATTAACCTTTTGGTAATCCTGCACCAGTACTCCCAAATTCCTTTGCAGCTCCGATTTCTGAATCTTCACCCCACTTAAGACAATGGCTTAATATTGGACTCTAAAATCTTACAACCACTGAAGTCAGACTAACTGGCCTATAATTTCCTTTCTTTTGTTATCTGGACCACATCCGCTCCCAAAGATGCCAACCCACTCCTCTCAAATTCATCCCTCATCTTAGCAGCAGATTTCACTCCCATCCCAGATTCCATACCAAGTTATATTCCCGAGACCATTCCCTCTACAATTCCCTGGTTCACTCATCCCTTCCCACCCAAACCACCCCCTCCCCAGGAACTGTACCCTGCAACCACAGGAGATGCAAATACCTGACCATATACCTTCTCCCTTGACTCTATACAGGGACCCTGACAGTCCTTTCAAGTAAGGCTGAGGTTCACTTGCAGCTCCTCCAACCTCATCTACTGTATCCGCTGTTCTCGATGTGGGCGAGAACACTGTACAGGGCATTCTCCATTGCCAGCGTGAAGTGATATGCAAACTGGAAGGATAGCATCTCATATTCTGCTTGTATAGCTTGCAACCCAATGGTATGGACATTGAATTCTCCAATTTTACTTCGGAGTCACGTGAGTGATTCCGTGGAGAACCCATTCAGCACGCATGCGCGACATAGTTTCAGCCTATTATCATCACTAACCTTACGTTAGTTATCCAAACTGTTGCCAGTGCTCAAAACTGGGGAGCAACTAACTCTATATCCAGCACAAGTAGTAGATGGACTAACCCAGAATCATTGTTACCACTTACACTGGGCATTAATTATCTAGAAATGTTTGGGTGACTTTTTATGGTTTAACAGCATATGTATAAATATGGTCATAAATAGATAATACTACGGTGGTGGCCTACATTAATCATATGGACGGCATAAAATCGGTATCATGCGACAAGTTGGTCAACACAATTTGGCAATGGTGTGACCAAAGATATATTTGGCTATCAGTAACTTACCTGCCAGGTAAGCTAAATACAGTGGCAGACACCAGATCACGTAAATTTAATGACAACATCGAATGGATGTTAAAACCCCAAAAATATATATTTTTCACAAAAGTTATCAAGCAATATGGCACGCCAGATATCGATTTATTTGCATCTAGACTAAATCACCAGGTACCTATGTATGTCACTTGGGAACCAGACCCTGAGGCAGCAGCGGCAGATGCGTTCGCGCTGGATTGGGGAAATTTTTCTTCTATTCATTTCCTCCCTTCTGCCTCATCAGTCGGGGGCTACGCACAGTACAAATGGACTCTGCTTCAGGTATTTTGATAGTACCCGACTGGCCTACACAGCCATGGTTCCCAAATACTCCATGACATGGTTGTTGGAACTCCGATGGTATTCCCCAGTGACCCAGAATTATTAACATTCGTAGTCGGGCACAAGCCACCCGTGCCATGAGAAAATCAAACTCCTGGGTTGCAGATGCTGCACAAACCACTTCTGGGACTGGGATTATCATAACAAACCATCGACACCATGTCAGCATCCCTCCGAACATCCACTAAAAAACAGCACTTGTCCAGCATCAAAAAATGGGAGAAGTACTGATTCGATACAGGGACCACCTACTCAACCACTACAGTTACCAACGTACTGGAATTCCTGGCAAACCTTCACCACGATGAAGGACTTCAGCTACAGAGCCATCAACACAGCTAGAATTGCCCTGCCTGTCTATTTAAAACCAGCTCCAGGACAACAGGCCATGGGGTCCCACCAGCTGGTGGTCAAACTATGAAGGGTATTTAGAACTCTAACCCCTAGACCAAGGTACACCCATATATGGGATGTCAGTGTGGTCCTGACATACCTCAGGGGATGCCCACCAGCCAGATCCCTTAACCTGAAACCATCTATGCTCAAAACACTCATGTTGATGGCACTTGTAGCTGCACAGAGGGTCCAGTCACTACACCTATTGCGACTGGACACCATGCTCACAGCTCCAGACCAGATCTCAGTCGTTATCCAGGGAATGATCAAACAAAGCAGACCAGGAACACCTAATCCAGTCGTGGAATTCTGGGCTTACCCGCCGGAAACACTGTTATGTGCCATGACCCTATTATCCCACATAGACACAACCAAAATATTCGAGGGAGATGAAAAGCCTTGTGGGTCAGTCATAAAAAACCTTATGGTCAGGTGACGAGCCAATCCGAGATGGCTCAAGCAGGTGCTAAAATCTGCTGGGATAAAAACTAACATGTACAAAAGTTTATTCCACCAGGGCAGCATCCACGTCGACGGCTAAAAGAATGGACGTGCCTATAAACCACATCCTGGCTACAGCAGGATGGTGGGGGGAAAGACCATTCAGAAATTTTATAATAAGCTGTTGGCAAAACCTGTTTTATTTGCAGGAAAGATTTTACAGACTGCAAATATTCATTTAAGCCAAGGGGAACAATTTAATTTCTTTGTTTGTTATTGTTAAAAAATACCATTGTGTTTTTCTACAAACAGATTAATTGGATGATTACGATAACACACTTCCCCCCTCAAAGACATCGGCAGTGATGTAGTAATAACTGTTACACGGTTTGAAATCACAGAGCTTTGAAATCTTCACGGAATCACTCACGTGACTCCGAAGTAAAATAGTAAGATTAAATGAGAACTTACCAGTTTTAAGTTTGATCTGTATTTTATGAGGAGTTACGATGAGGGATTACGTGCCCTCCGCTCCCACCCTCAATAATATGGGTCAAATTCATAAACTGATGCCTCCTTATATTTACTATGTTTACTTCAATAACTGTGTCTATCTGTGATTCCACACCGCTGCTTTGAAGTATGCCGCGCATGTGTGCTGAACGGGTTCTTCACGTAATCCCTCATCGTAACTCCTCATAAAATACAGAACAAACTTCAAACTGGTAAGTTCTCGTTTAATCTTACTATTTTACTGTAACCTACATCCCCCTGATCTTTTTCCCTGATCCCCTCTCTTCCCTGTACCTCACATGGATGCAGATCAATTTCTCCCACTATCCTGTCCCCCCTCCCTTATCCTCTTTTCCCTTCCACCTGTCCCCTTTCATCTACATTCCTTCCTCTGACCTCATATTTCCAGCCTCTTGTCTCACAGTTTTTTGTCTCATTTTCATCTTTTGCCTTTGTTCACACATCTGCCGATCAACTCCCCTTCACCTATACTCCATTTATTGTTTGCCAGGCACACTCTCATCCCAGCCTCTCTTTCAGCTATCTCCCCTCTACTGCAATTAGTCTGAAGAAGGGGCACAATCCAAATAATCACCGTCTATGCCCTCCAAAGATGCTGCACGAACTGCTGAGTTACTCCAGCTCTTTGTGTTTTTGCTCAAGATTCCAGCATATGCAGTTACTTGTGCCTTCTTTCTCCTGATGATCTTCATGGCAAAGAAAGCAATGGGTGTAAAAATGGTGCAGAGCCCAAGTATGCAGCATTTTACCAGCACACAGTGTGAAGCCTTAGTTCCAAACATGATCCATACCTTAAGGAAATGTGATACATGGTGATTTGGAAATTAGCAGCAAGTGGCCAATGAGTAATGGGTAGCAGCTCGATACCTTTAAAGAATTTAAATAAAATAAAGAATTGTTCCAGACCAATGGGAAGCTTATTTACTTGTTGCTTTAATGATGAATGTACTCAACTAAAGGAGACCTGAACTAAGTACATTGGAGATTTATTGAAAATATACAGTTGAGTTAGATCTTGGAGCATGTCATGTTGCATGTCATTACGTTGAATAAACATTGTTATTTTATCCTATTTCACTGATGTAATAGGTGGGATAATTTTGAAAGGTGACAAGGGAATCTATAGAGGATGGTGTTTGCACATAATGGTTGACCCTTTCCTTGAGGGTGATAGAGACTGCAGATATGAAAGCTAACAAAATCTGAGAGCAAGTTGCATCTTGTGAATGGGACACACTGTGACCACAAGACAGCCACGTTGGAGGGAAATGACGTTTGAAGTGGTGCATGAGCTATTAGCAAAGCAAATAGGTTTGTACTAGATGGTGTTGAGATCCTTGACTCTTAATGTACCTTCAACATGTCCAAGTTATTTTATTTTATTTCTGATTTGGATCCTGACAGCCAAATGAGTATCGCATCAAAATACACAGCCTCTTATCTGCATTGACTCCAATTTCTCCCACGTTCTAGTTCTCCCCATCTCCTTCCACCTACATCGGTTTCTCTGGCCTCATAATTTACGCACCTTCTCTCCTTATCTCACAGTCTTTTGTTTCCTTTACACATCTGGCCTTTGTCAACCCATCAGCCAATTAACCCCCTTCACCTCTATGCATCCAGCTCTTGCCTAGCTTTGTCCCACCCTACTTTTCTTCCAGCTTTTCCCCCCCCCCCCCCTCCCATTACACTCAGTCTGAAGAAGGGTCATGATCCAAAACATCACCTATCCATATCCAACTGAGCTGCTGCCTGACCCACTCAGTTACTCCAGCACATTCTGTTTTTGCTCAAGATTCCAGCATCTGCAAGTCCTTGTGTCTACTGTGGCAACATTTCATCCTCCTGCAATCAAAATTTACTTTCCTTGTTGCTATTAAGCCTTATGGTGTGGATGTTAATTGATAAATTAAAATCATGCAAGAGGAGTGAGTGTTCAAGTAGCAGATAACCTTGTGCTCCAATTTCCTGTTGAAAGAGGTAACCGTCGATGGACTCGTTAGTTTGAGATAATGATTTGTTTTTCTACTGTTAATTCTGTCACATTTGAGCAATCATCCAGTTAGAAAAAAAAATCATCTGTAAGGATATGAAAACAGAAAGTGCAAGGAAGGCACAGCAGGGACTATCCTCCCCATGGGAGAGGTGGAGAAACCCTGTTTCTTCGGCAGATATCAACGATCTCTTGACACTTAGCAGCAGAGAACAAGGAAGGTTCCCAGTCACCTTTCAACACTTGATCCACAAGCAACATCATTAAAACTGGCACAACTTGTCACCACTATGTCGGACATATTTTGTGAGGAGTAGCTGTTAAGATTGGTTGCATAACTACACTTTGGAAGAGTCATTGTGGTTTATTAGAAAATATTATCCTTAGGATTCTGCACAGAGGTAGAACTCACACAACTGCTGTTTCAGTTCCATCAGAATGGGTTTCATCCTGACCTCTGGAGCTATCTACATGCATGTATTGCTTCTGATTAAACATGGTATCCTCTATGTGTAGAAAAGAACTGCAGATGCTTGTTTAAACCAAAGATAGACACAAAATGCTGGAGTAACTCAGTGGGACAGGAAGCATATCGAGAGAGAAGGAATGGGTGACATTTCGAGTCGAGACCCTTCTTCATCCTCTGGGTGCTCTGCTTCCCTCCCCTATCCCAAAGCAGTGTGCACTGGTAGGTTAATGGGTCAACTGAATGGCCACACTCAGAGGGTATGGAGCAGCCTTTACAGCCACCATTTAATTTTTGGGATGTGACCATCTTACAAAATGCTGAGCACCTGGAAGATATGCAACTGTCACAGAGAGAAAATGCAAATTCCACACAGATAGCACCAGTGATCAGGAGCAAAGCAGAATTACTGCAGTTGGGAGGCAGCAGCACTTACCTGCTGCAACATCGTGCCACCCTTATTCATCTTCTCATCTTATATTTCTGGTGTATTTCTGATTAACCATCCTGCTTAGCTATTTAGGATGTTTTACTTGATAAAAGGCAATGTTTACAGGCTGGGTATTGGTAACTGTGATAAGGGGAAGTCGTTTTTATCGTGAAAAAAAACAATTACACTTTTTGGTCTCTTGAGGTCTCACCCACCACTTTACAAATGATTAATTATTTTCTGAACCTCACTAAATACTTTTTTTGCAGCCAAATATGATAATCCATTTCTCTGCCATGAAATCCCACCGGCCACAATTAAATACAGGGCAGTACTTCTTTGAAAAATGATGTGTTTAAAAACATAATAAATTAAAATAATTTTCGAATTATTCTTTGCTATTGGCAACATTGGTTCTCCTCCTTATATGTAATACACCCATTTTGTCCACATAGTCAGAGTGGCACTGTCCCTTAGTCCGATTCAGGACACACTGCTTCACATATACACTATGAATGCACTGTATGTACACTCGTCCTCTTTATTTCACTGGGAACACATCCATTTTGAAAAGTGGTGGCTAAAGAACCATGAGCGGTTTGTAATATTTTTATTTTTATTTATTTTTTTTTAATTTTTATTAGAAGTACGGTAAATTACAATTCTACACAACACATATATCTTGATACATTTTTTATACCGCTTCATATTTTTTTTTTTTTAGAGCTTTAAGAAAAAAAGTAGAAATTAGGAAAGTAAAGAAAGTGCAAGAGAATCGTGCAGTGCGAGAGTGTAAGGAAAAGAAAGCCCCTTAGGAAAGAAGTTAGAGAAGGAAGTAAAGTGAGAAAATAGACCCTAGAAAGGAAAGAAGGAGAAAGTAGAAACAATCGCTCTATTATAACATTAAACTCCGCAGAGAGGGGACTACCAACCAAGTCTGTTTTTGTTATTTTACCTCCCGTTATCAGGTCCTGATTCCGCTTATTTATATATTTGTTTTTTTTAGATTACTATTGCACCTCATACTTGTAATAGGTCCAGAAACATAGACCACGTCTTTTGGAATTGGTCTGCTTTACCTGCTAGGAGGAATCTCATCTCTTCCAGGTGTAATGTTTCAAACAGCGGTTTGTAATATGATGTGGTTTCTACTGGGAGATTAGGTGAAACTGCCAAAAACTTCCTTTACTGGTAGACATTCTAACATATATCAGATGCAGAGGACATGCATGTGGACTAAAGTCAACCTGCTATCTAGGCTTAATTTAGCTTAGTTTAGATTTACAGCACAGAAACAGGCCCTTCGGCCCACCAAAACCATGCCAACCAGCAACCCCCACACATCAACTCTATCCTACACACTAGGGGAAATTTACAATTTACAGAAGTCAATTAACCTACAAACCTGCACGTCTTTGGAGTGTGGGAGGAATACCTGAGCACCCGGATAAAACCCCGCACGCACGGGGAGAACGTGCAAACTCCGTACAGACAGCACCCGTAGTCAGGATAGAACCCAGGTCTTTGGTGCTGTAAAGGGCCTGTCCCACTTTCACAGACTAATTCACGACCTTTTTTACTGGTGGACATTTTTCATCAGGCTAGAAAAACGCCCCGACCTACTTGATACCATGAGTACCTACGACTAGCATCACAACCTACCTACGACCTACCTACAGCATCCTACGACCTCCTATGACCTAGTGACGACCATGCTGCAAGTATGAATCCAAGGGCAAACTCGGCAGAGGTTGTGAATTAGGTTGTGAAAGTGGACAGGCCCTTAATGCAGCAATTCTACCACTGCGCCACCATGCCGCCCAAGGCTATGGAACAGCAACTGCTGTAAATCTGATTGTCTTGGAAATTATCAATACAAATAGTGATAATTGGAGATAGTCTTGATATACTTGTCTTGCATTCCTTGCGCCACTTACATGAAGCTCCATTATAAAAGACCCAATATATATTATCCTACTAAATATATATTTATGGCAACAGGAGGAAATGAAAATTTGTACAGAGTAGATATTTTAATAATAGCCGTAAATATAGAAGCAAAATACACACAACACTCTCATAAAATGCAGAAATCTTGCAGAAGTAAAGATTTTTGTTCTACATGTTTATTATGATTACCAGGGGGATATTATTGCTCGATTTTTAATTTATTATTTGTTATTCTCATTTGCAGACAATAGGCATCACTGATCCTGTATCCCAATGTGGCCTTGAAAAGTTGCCAGTGAGGCAGCTTCAAACTATTGTCTTTGTGACACAGGGCGACGTACTATAATCATACATCATGTAGGATATTTACCTAGCTAAATCTAAATTACATTGCTTCCTGGATGGGATTTGGACAGGACTCCAGATCTTTATCCCTCCACATCACCATCTATATCTCTCGTTTCCCTTTTCTCTACCCAGTCTGAAGAAGGGTCTCGAGCTGAAACGTCACCCATTCCTTCTCTCCAGAGATGCTGCCTGTCCCATGAGTTGCTTCAGCTTTTTGTGCCTTTCCAGATATTGTTACCTACTGTAGCACCTCCTCCAACCTCATCTACTGCAGCACCTCCTCCAACCTCACCTACTATATCCTTTGTTCAAGATGTGGACCCTTATACATCGGCGAGACCAAACGCAGAGGGTGCGATCGTTTTGAGGAACACCTTCGCTCAGCAGGTGTGAACCAACCTGATCACCTGGTTGCTGGACACTTTAATTCTCCTTCCCATTCCTACACAGACTTTTATATCCTCGGTCTCCTCCATTGTCAGAGTGAGGCTAAACGCAATTGGAGGAACATCATGTCATATTTCCCTTGTTACAGCCCAGTGTTATAAATATTGATTTCTCTCACCTCAGGTAGCCCCAGCATTCCCTCTCTCTCTATCGTTCCCCCACCCAAGACACACTAGCTTCTCATTTTCACACTTTCAAGAGCTTACAATGGCCTGTTTCCTTTATCATCATAACGTTTTTGCATACCTTTCATTCATTGATCTTTATCTCTCCACATCACCGTCTATATCTCTCGTTTCCCTTACCCCTAACCTGTCTGAAGAAGGGTCTCGACCTAAAACATCACCCATTCCTTCTCTCCAGAGATGCTGACTGTCCCACTGAGATACTCCAGCTTTTTGTGTCTATCTTCAGATATTTCAACCTGGTTCCAGGATGGCAGATTGCATAATAAAATCACTATGCTGCCATCCGCAAGGTATAAAAGTAGTGATGATAATCATGAGCTCAAAGTGTGGCAGATAAGAGTCGTTCTTGTAGAATATTAAAAACGCGTTGTGAGCATTCGTCGCAAGAAGGCAATTTTGGCAACTATGTCCATGTTGCTGCAAACGTAAGCAATTTTGCTTGCTCCCACTTCCCAGTTCCAGTCTCACAATTTGTTCTTCTGCCCAGAAAAACTAGTTGAGCCCCTAAGAAGAAATGAGGTGAGGGTAGAAATCCTCATAACATTATAAAAGCATCATGAAGAGCCATCAACTACAATGTTAGAGTCTGGTGCTGGGAAGCAGGAACAACTGCATCTGCAGAATGACATGCAGATCCATGACCCTCTGCATGGATCTCATTCAACAGGACTTTGCCCTAATTCCAACTGTACTTGACCCAAACTGCTGGCGATCAACGAAAGAACCGTCGAACATTTCTGTCTCTGGAGGAAATCATCGGATAGTGATGACTAAGGGGGAAAAAAAATAAAAAACTCAAACTTTTTGGAGCCAAGCATTCTATGGTTATTGCGCAAACACACAGCTGCTCAACCTCATTAAGCTGTTTCCAAAGATGTAGAATGACTATTCCGTAACTTTATTAGTAAAGCTAAAAGGAAGTGTTGGGAATAAGAAGAGATAAATCTTTAATGATGAGAGAAGTTGCATTGGACGGAGGAGGATAAAAGGACGTACTTAAAAGCATAAATCAAACCCACAGACCAAAGAGAAGCAATTAAAACACAACATCTGACACCAGCTTTTTATTGTGTCAACACCATAGTTGGCGAGACTGATTACGGAAACTATAATTCATTCTGTTTTACACTTCGAAATGAGCCAAGGTTTGTTAATCTTTTGCTTCAGATTACAATAATAATACCTCGTGGGAATGTCTGAAACCTACAGCTGTTATGCAAGAAATTAAATGACACAAAACACTATCATTAAGGTAATAAACACAGGTGTATTGTACTTCTTTCCAGTCAATTATTGTGTCAAACTACTGTTTTCATTCCATTATCTTTTCAATAAATTAGCCATACCACTCTGCATCTACTCTCAGAAATATGAGTACTTTTAAGAGGGCCCTTCTCAGTAATTCTACATTTAATCTCTCTCAAGCGTTGGCATGATGAATATACGATGGAGTTGTTATTCCATGGGGACTTCAGGTTTTATTCAAAGAGTGTTTGTGACTGAACATGGGTCATATCTAACTCTTTTTCAGAAGTCATCACATGGCCTTTATTTCAAAATAAAATTATGTTCCAAATTATCAGAATGCTTTTTATTTTTTCTTTATTTGAGAGAAAGAATTCATTTAAGCTAAGAAGTTTAAACATATGGATTAATACCTTTACACAAAGGCTGGTGGGTGTATGGAACAAGCTGCCAGAGGATGTAGTTGAGGTTGGGACTATCCCAACGTTTAAGAAACAGTTAGATGGGTATATGGATAGGACAGGTTTGGAGGGATATGGAGCAAGCGCAGGCAGGTGAGACTAGAGTAGCTGGAACATGTTGGTTGCGTGGGCAAGTTGGTTGTGTGGGCAAGTTAGTTGTGTGGGCAAGTTGGTTGTGTGGGCAAATTGGGTCGAAAGGCCTGTTTCCACACTATATCATTCTATGACTATGACTCAATTCATTCCTACTATTTATGGGTACTAATATTGAAGGCCAGATAGGTACTGTGGAGTCAGGTTTGTTAAATGTTTTAAAAAGAGAAAAAATGTGGTGTTTTCGCAAAATAAATGAAACAAAATTTCTTACTGACAAGGATGGTCTGTAATGCCCCTGTCCCACTTAGGAACCTAAACGGAAACGTCTGGAGACTTTGCGCCCCACCCAAGGTTTCTGTGCAGTTCCCGGAGTTTCCCGCAGGTTTTTGTCAGTCTCCCTACCTGCTTCCACTATCTGCAACCTCCGGCAACCACCTGCAACCTCCGGGAACCGCACGGAAACCTTGGGTGGGGCATAGAGTCTCCACAGGTTTCCGTTCAGGTTTCCTAAGTGGGACAATGGATAGTGATAGGTGAATGAATGAATTAATTACATGGGTAGTGATAGGTGAATGAATGAATGTTTTTCTTCAAGTTATACTGCTGTATGATTCAATTACGAATAAGCCACAAGTCATTGTGTAGAATGGAATAGGGCTCACATGTTAAATGTGCTGGAAAGACTTTTCCTTGACTCACTCTGCCAGAGCAGAGCAAGTTTCTCATGTGTCCTTGTGATATTGTAGGAGCCATTCAGTCTGATGAGTCTATTTCAGCTTACGGAACTTCAACACTATTTTGTATTTACTGAATAAGGAAAGATTGACCAGCCCTCCGAGATTACAGAAGCACAGTGGTGCAACGGTAGAGTTGCTGTCTTACGGCGCCAGAGTCCCAGGTTCAATCCTGATTATAGGTGCTGTCTGTATGAAGTTTGTACTTTCTCCCCATGACCTATGTGGATTTTCTCCGGGTGTTCCGGTTCCCTCCCAGATTCCAAAGACAAGTCAAGTCAAGTCAAGTCAAGTTTATTTGTCACATACACATACGAGATGTGCAGTGAAATGAAAGTGGCAATGCTCGCGGACATTTGTGCAAAAGACAACCAAACAACCAAACAAACTATAAACACAATCACAGGTTTGTAGGTTAATTGGCCTTAGTAACATTGTAAATTATCGCTAGTGTGCAGGATAGTAGTAGTATACTAGTCCGCCTGGACCCGGTGGGATGAAGCAACGAATGGCCTAAACTAAATAAACTAAACTAAACTAAACAAAATAGGGAAGGTGTCATTGAAACAAAAACTTAGAAGGTTCAACAAGCTGGATGTAAGGAAGATGTTCTCCTTACTGAAGAGTCTCTTGATGAAGAACATACAAACTCTACTCAGGTAACACTGGATCAAAGCCACATCACTGGATTGTGAGGAAGCAGCTCTAATGACTGGCACTAGGCACCATTTTCAAAATAATCCTGAAGAACCAAAGGTTTTGCCTTTCTTAGCATTCATTTATAAACTTATTTCCAAAGATAATGCAAATTAATTAAGGATTCTGATCCAGTTTATTGCATGAAGGCAGTGTGCCACAGATATTTGTTTTGTATATGTAACCTTAAACCTCTCAGGGTCTTCCTTCTCAAGGGGCATGAGATATCTCCTTATCCTATGTTGAAGAGAAATAGTATATTTGTTGTTAGTGCCTTGGTCTATAGATATAAAATTGAAGATTTCAATGTTTATACCATTGGGTTGTAAGCTACATAAACAGAATACCTGGAGTTATTCCCCCAGCTTGTGTGTGGTCTCACTCTGGCAATGAGGAGGCCCTGGACATCAAGGTCCATATGGGATTGAGGAGGGGAGTTTAAAAGTTTAGCAAGCAGGTGATCCATTAGGCATTTGCTGCTCCTCCCTACCAGGTCCATTCCTTCCTTTTGCTTCACAATTCACAACTCTATAATTCTTATCTCACACCTTGGGCCTTTACATCTCTTGTTGTGATCAACCATCTGCCTATCAACACCTTCCCCCTCACCTGTATCAGCCTATTACTTGCTAGGTTTTGTCATGCCCCCGCCCCCCCCCCTCATCCCACTTAACAATCAGACTGAAGAAGGGTCCCACCTGAAATGTCACATATCCATATTCTCCAGAAGTGCTGCCTCACCCGCTAAGTTAACTTACAATCTTTTGTGTCTTCTTTAATGAGCCAATATCTGTATTTCCTTGTATCCTGGATTGTCACCCCTTGTCCATGATGCTTGCCCATCCTTACTAATCTGATCGGGATATGGAGGACTTAATGAGCTGACCCGCCTATGCCCAAGGTCCTCTAGTGAAGTTGAGCAGTTTACGTGTCACAATTAGGTCTCAGGTAGCAGATCATGAGCACACTGCACAGTTGGCCTTCTGACAATTGGAGGCCTTAAATAAAGCTCAACAAATAATAAAACATGCTTTAAAGAAATAAAAGGTAAATTGTAATACATTTATTTAAAACGTGTGGGCGTCACGACCGACGTCGCAGCAGCCTCTGCAGTCCGTCTGTCTTTTTTTTTATCCCGTTGAGTGTAGTTCAAAGTGTTTTTTTTTAATTGTTTTTAACTGTGTATGTGTGGGGGGGCGGGGGGGGGACCCGACCTTTCACTGTCGGGTCTTCGTTGTCGTTGAGACCTAGCACCGTGGAGCGACCTCCAACCGGAACGACCTGGGGGCTCCAGTCGCAGAGCCTGCGAACCTACCATCATGGAGCTGGCCGCGTTCAGAACGGGAGGAGCTGTGGTGGCGTGCTGCTGCGGCCCGACCCGAGAGCTTCGGAGGCTCCAGCCGCAGGCCAGAGGGACGGTAACACCGGGAGCTCGCGGGTCCCTGGTAGGAGACCGCTTTTCAGAGCTTCCGCAACGGCAACTTCTCCCGCCCGAGTTGCGGGGTTGAAAATGACCTGGAGCGGGGCCTTACATCGCCCGGCGCGACTTTAACTGCCATGGGACTTGCTAGCGCCCGCCGGGGGCTCCAACATCAAGACCCGGAGAGCGGCCTTGCATCACCCGGCGTGGCCTTTATGACCGCGGGACTTACTTACTATCGCCCGCCGGGGGTTTTGACTTTGACATCGGGAGGAGAATGGGGAGTGCAGGGGAGAGATAAGACTTTGCCTTCCATCACAGTGAGGAGGAGATTCACTGTGATGGATGTTTGTGTAAATTGTGTTGTGTCTTGGTTCTTTTCTTGTTGTATGACTGCAGTCCAAATTTCGTTTGAACTTCATTTGAGGTTCAAATTACAATAAACGGTATTGTGTATTGTGTTAAAATCCTAAAATAATAAGATAAAATTATGTAATGAAAAATAAACAAAGCACTTGCCTTATTACTCAGGACTGATGTGTTATTCAAACATGAATGGCCTTATGCTACATACAACAGCCATCCATATCATAAAGCAGAGAGACTAGATGTGAAGTGCATGCAAGTGCTCTGCTAATTGGTACTGTTAGATCTAATCTTTAGCATGTCTGCAATATGTGGGCATGAATTCAGACTTGAGATGTCGGAGAATGAAGCAAAAGGCATGAGTTCCCAATGGAACTACTGACTGGAACTGAGGATGTATTGATCAATATTTATGTATCTAGCCTAGTTAGGTTTCAAGTCAAGTAGGATGTTGACACTTGGTGGCAAAAACAGGAAAGTAGACTATTATCTGAATGGTGGCCAATTAGGAAAAGGGGAGATGCAACGAGACCTGGGTGTCATGGTACACCAGTCATTGAAAGTAGGAATGCAGGTGCAGCAGACAGTGAAGAAAGCAAATGGTATGTTAGCATTCATAGCAAAAGGATTTGAGTATCGGAGCAGGGAGGTTCTACTGCAGTTGTACAGGGTCTTGGTGAGACCACACCTGGAGTATTGCGTACAGTTTTGGTCTCCTAATCTGAGGAAAGACATTTTTGCCATAGAGGGAGTACAGAGAAGGTTCACCAGACTGATTCCTGGGATGTCAGGACTTTCATATGAAGAAAGACTGGATAGACTCGGTTTGTACTCGCTAGAATTTCGAAGATTGAGGGGGGATCTTATAGAAACTTACAAAATTCTTAAGGGGTTGGACAGGCTAGATGCAGGAAAATTGTTCCCGATGTTGGGGAAGTCCAGGACAAGGGGTCACTGTTTAAGGATAAGGGGGAAATCTTTTAGGACCGAGATGAGGAAAACATTTTTCACACAGAGAGTGGTGAATCTCTGGAATTCTCTGCCACAGAAGGTAGTTGAGGCCAGTTCATTGGCTATATTTATGAGGGAGTTAGATGTGGCCCTTGTGGCTAAAGGGATCAGGGGGTATGGAGAGAAGGCAGGTACAGGATACTGAGTTGGATGATCAGCCATGATCATATTGAATGGCGGTGCAGGCTCGAAGGGCCGAATGGCCTACTCCTGCACCTATTTTCTATGTTTCTATGTTTGAGAGTTAAGACTTCCTGATAACATTGAATAGCAAAGAAAGGTGGTTACATCCTCTCATACAGAAGTGCCATTCCTAGACATGCGTGCATGAGTGATACTTGCTATTTATTGTTTAAAATAAATTTGAGGGGGGGGGGTGGGGGGGAGGAGAGGGTGAGATCCTATGCAGGACCAGGGCAGGTTAGAGGCTGGAAGTTACTATGGATGGTGATGAGAGAAAGTTTAGTGGGCAGAATTGGCAGGAGAAAGGCAGGGATCAAGGAAGGACTGCTGGTTTAAATTGCACGTATTTTAACGCAAGTTGTCTGACGTATAAGGCAGATGCTGAAGGCATGGATAGGTACGTGCGAATGAGACGTTGTAGCCATCACAGAGACTTGTTTAAGAGAGGAGCAGGACTGGCAGCCCAATGTCCAAGGGTTAGATTAGATTAGATCCTTTATTTGTCATTCAGACCTTACGGTCCGAACAAAATGTCGTTGCCTGCAGCCAAACATATAATAATACAAGAATAAACACCAGAACAGACAGTAAACACAAATTAACATCCACCACAGTGAGTCCACCAAGCACCTCCTCACTGTGTTGGAGGCAAAAATCTTAGGGCTGCAGTCTGTTCCCTCCTCTACTCCCTCTGCGCTGAGGCGATACCCCACCGGGCGATGGTAAAATCAGTCCCGCGGCTCACCGAGCTCCGCAAACGGGCCGGTTCAAACTCCGCGGCCCGGGGTGGTCGAAGCTGCCGCCCTCCAGTCCAGCGGACACAGCTGTTGACGACGTCGTCCACTGGCCCGCGGCCGAACCCCGGACTCAGGCCGCCGCCGCCAGAACGCCGTCTCAGTCACCGGAGCACCGTTGCAGCCCCGAGCCGGGCCGCCCTCACATGAGCGTCTCAGCCCCGCGCCAGGCCGTACCCACGGGAGCGCCGTTACCCTCGGGCTGGACCGCCCTCACGGGAGCGTCACAGCCCCTCACAGAAGCGCCGTTCCAGCCCCGAGCTGGGCCACCCTCACGGGAGCGAGCCTAGGGCGAGTCCTGACAGGCTGCCTCCGGAGCCTCGAGGTCGCCAGCTCCGCCATTAGGCCTCAGCGCAGACGGAGACAGAGAAAGGGGATACAACAAAAATGTCGCATTCCCCCGAAGGGAGAGTCAGCAAGCCCCGTTTCAACCCCCCCCCCCCCCCCCCCCCCCCACAACCTAAAACCAAAAACTTAGCTAAACAAACGAAAAAAAAACAACACAAAAAAGTAAAAACAAACGGACTGCAGGCGAGCCGTAGCCTTTAACCAGCGCCACCACGTCCGGTACAGTTGTTTCAGGAGAGACAGAGGTGGGGTAAAAGAGGAGGGTGTGTTGTATTATTAATTAAAAGTAAATGTCACAGCACTGGTCAGACGTGATGATACGGAGGTTCGTCTAGTGAGGCGACATGGGTGGAGCTGAAGAACAAGAAAGGGATGACCACCTTGTTGGGAGTGTACTACAGGTACTCAAATAGTCAATGGAAATTAGAAGAACATATATATGTACGCAGCTGCAAGTCTAATAAGGTTGTATTAGTTGAGGATTTTAATTTGACTGGGAATATCAGAGTGCAAAAGGTTTAGATTGTGTGGAATTTGTCAAATGTGCCCAGGAAAGTTTCCTCCTGCAATGTGTAGAGGGGCCCACATGGGAGAGGGCAATGCTTGATCTAGAGACCTACATTCTACTGCACAACTGGCCTGTGCACTGGAACATGTTCAAATCCACTTCTTCCAGTCTGAATGAGCATGCCTGTCATCACCAGCTTCGTCAAGTAATGCAAAGAGAATTATGATCAGTAGTAAGCATTAACCTTGGATGAACAGGGAGCCACATTTCTCTGCTAAAGTCCACATCTGAGGCTTTCAAGAAGCATAATCCCACAGTGTACAAGAACACACACAGATTCTTCAGGCAGCTTCCACTGACGTCACAATGTCCCGCAAGGGAAGGGTGTCGCCACCCCTTTCAGTGACGTCAGGGGGAGGGCCGCATTTTAAAAGCACCTTCACCGCCTCTCCAACGGTACAGTCAACTGCACTGATTGAGGTCGACTTAACATCGACTTCTGCACTGCTTTCTCACTTTGCCATCTTTAAAGATAAGATTTATTTTGAAACACCTCGCCGTTTTTAACTTTATTGCACTGATTCCGTTTTTAACTTGATCCGACTGATTCCTTCAATATAACATTTTAAAAGATTGACTTTCCTATTATCCCATTTATTTTTAAAAAATCTCAGGTTTTAAAACACCTCGCAGTTTTAATCCATTTTTCAACTTCTTCCCCCCCACACCCACCCCCCCCCCCCCCACGCCACGCCCCCCTCCCTCCCTCCCCCCACCCCCCCCCCCACACACCCCCCTCCCTCCCTACTACCCCACACCACCCACCCCCCACACACACACCCGCACACGCACTCACTCACAAACACGCACACACACACACACACCCACCCCCCACACACGCCCTCCCTTCCTACCCCCACACACCCCCTCACCCACACACATCCTCCCGGCCCCCACACTCCCTTCCCTCCCACACACACCCCTCTCCCCCCCACCTACACACCCCTCCACCCCCATACATCCCCCGCCCATACCCCCCTCTACCTCCCTCCCCCCCCCCACCACACCCCGCCCCCCTCCCACGCCCCCCCTCTCCCCCACAACACCCCCTGCCCCCACACCCCCACCCTGCCCCCTCCATAATTCCATTATTTTCCTTGTGGGAAGTGATGGGAGTGATTGGCTCGGGGGGGGGGGGGGGGGGGGGGGCTGTCTCCGGGGTGAGCGCCGATGCCGCCCCCCCCCCCATCCACCCCCACATTGGAGGATGGGGCCCAACAGGTTCCACTTGACATTTAAAACTCTTGGCACGCTTTCCATTCATCCCATCTTAACAGTGCTTCACATCAGGAAGACTGGAAGCATCACCAAGATAAAATATTATTAAGTTCAAATGAGAACCAGTGGTGAAAGAAAAAACCTGTTTCCATGTAGCTACCCCATGGTAGTTAAATGCCATCATCTCTGACAAACACAGTTTCAATGCAGGAGATCACATGAGAGAGAGTTGCTTTGGAAAATGACAAGCAATCAGTTTGATTCATACTTTTCAACGATAGTCTATTAAACGATCCAACAGCAACTAATACTTCTCATTAAAATCTGCCATTAAGCATGGGACATCTTGATTCTGTATCATTGTAACTAGGCAGGAGAAGACAATAAACGCATCTCCATGTTAACTGGTGCTTGTCACTGCCATTCAGCACAATTGTGGAAGTATGGCGATGCTATTGAATGATCTTGTGTATAATTTCTGACTTACTTATGGACAAAATTGACTCACGAAAGCCTGAAAAATTGGACCTGTTTGTGACCTGTGGATGTCCTGTGATCCCATCTGTCTGCACATGGTCCATATCCCTCAATTCACTGCCTATTCAGGTATATTGTCTAGATGCCATTTAAACATTGCTATTGAACCTTCCACTCGCACTTACTCTCGTAGTGTGCTTCAGGCAACTATCACTCTCTTTGCAAAACACTTGCCTTGCTCATCTTTTTAAACTTTCAACCTCTCATCTTAAAGCTATGGCCTCTAATATTTGTCATTTACATTTTTAGTGAGACTAGATTCTGACTGCCTACCCTATCTATGTGTTTCATAACTGGATTTAGTTTGTTCATTTTTTGTGCACAAGACATGGACAATTTGCTACCCTGTCAGGAAGCTATTGGCGCTGCAACAATATTGGCTGAAGACATTTAGGTTCTGGGTACACACATTGAACACCACCAATAGATGGTGATGAGCCCCACTGCCCTTATATGCAGTGACTCTGACACTACTTATCAGCACATGAAATTAGTAAATTTGGCTGCAGGCTGCCTTCTGTGATCATGGGAATCTCTGGAGGAGGTCTTAGAGTCATAGAGTGATACAGTGTGGAAACAGGCCCTTCGGCCCAACTTGCCCACACCAGCCAACATGTCCCAGCTCCACTAGTCCTACCTGTCTGCGCTTGGTCCATATTCCTCCAAATGTGTCCTATCCATGTACTTGTCTAACTGTTTCTTAAACATTGGGATAGTCCCAGCCTCAACTACCTCCTCTGGCAGCTTGTTCCATACACCCATCACCCTTTGTGTGAAAAGGTTACCACTCAGATTCCTATTAAATCATTTCCCCTTCACCTTCAACCTATGTCCTCTGGTCCTTGATTCCCCTACTCTGGGCAGGAGATTCTGTGCATCTAGGTAGGGTGCATTTTTCACTCAATCCTCCAGATGTTAATTGTTTATTCTTACCTGCTGGGCTTTGCTATAAATGAGAATTAGGTCATCTCTTGGAGTCTCCTATTCTCATTACTCATGTAATTACCTTTGCGCCAAGATTCATAACTACATGTGGCAGGACCAGAAAGCTTTGAGCAATCCATCGGTGTGGAAATATGTAGCTCAGTCTGCACAATGCTGCCTCAGTTATTTAGTGAAAGCACAGACTTGTAATGAGGCTTCAAAATATTGGAACCACATTTTTATCTTTGACATTGCTGCTTCTGTCAGGCTCCTTCACACTCTTTACTTTACTTTAGACATGCAGCGTGGAAATAGGCCCGTTGACCCACCAAGTCCACACTAACCAATGATAACCCCGGACACTTGCACTACCCTACACACTAGGGACAATTTACAATTTTTTTTTAACCCAAGCTAATTAACCTACAAACCTACATGTCATTAGAGTGTGGGAGGAAATTGGAGCACCCGGAGAAACCCATGCGGTCACAAGGAGAATGTACAGACAGCACCCATAATCAGGAACGATTTGGGTCTCTGGCACTGTAAGGTAGCAACTCTACCAGAGCGCCGCTGCATCACTGTGTCACCCGCTGTGCCCAATTTTGGGCTCTGAAGGATTGATAATGTGCCATGAGAGGGTCCAAAAAAAAGTTATTTTATTCGTTAATTTTCTTTTCAGTTGTTTAATTTGATTGATATCATTTGCCAGTGCCATTCCTCTATACATTAGGGTTGGTCCTCCAGCTTAAAGGATTGTAGGGCAAGTGAAGTGACAGGTGCAGTTACAGGCTCGTATAAAATACAATACTGGTGTATCTTGTGGCTTGCAGTTTGCACAGATGCCCTGTTTGTTGTAAATTTATCCTATGCAACAACATATCTGAAGGTGCAGGTGTTCCTCCAGGAGTTTGATTTTCAAGTGTTCCTCCAATCAGTTATTTTTGCTCCAGATTCCAGTAGGTGCAACATTCTTGCGTCTTCATCTGAAGGTGTCATTATCTCAGATTTCCCTGCATCACAGGGTCAGCACCACAATCTATGATTGCCATCATCTTGCCTGGACCAATGCTGAGCATCATTTTGCCAGCTTTCTGATTAGAATGTAAACCATGTTGCGACATATCAGCCTTCACCATCACTTAAAGCAGTGATTCCCAACAAAACAATTCGAGTTTTCAAACAATTTGCTTTAGCTTTACAGTTTATTAATCACAAAATTAAAACATGAATAAAAATCAAATTAAATCAATTAAAAGAAAATCAAATAATAATTATTATTTTTTGGACCATATTATTGCCCAGTTTCCATCCTTCACAGTCCCAAATTGGGAGGCAGCTGGAGGTTGGGAACCAATGACTTAAAGGTTGATATGCTGGTGCATTGACTATCTGAACCCGATCATGGCTTTAAATTAACAATGAATAATCATATAAACTTTAAGAAAGAATGAAAGAGCATGTCATTATTTACGATAGAACTTTATTTATCCCAGGAGGGAAATTGGTCTGCCAAAAGTCATAAAACACATCAAGTTACGTGAAACATGAAATTAAAGTGGCAAGTGGGAAGTCCGGGATTGGGGATGTGCAAAGATTGGAGAGGGGAGGGGTGACAGTCTACCTCACAACAGAAGCGGGAGGAATTGTACAGGAGGGAAAAACGATTTCCTGTGGCATTCTGTTTCCCACTTAAAGATTTAGCACTTAAAAGATGGAATATATAGAGCATAAGATAAAATTCCACAAAAACCAATACAACTTTGATCAGAAAGGTTGGTATTAAAGAGTAAATATTGCCCATCAAACTCAATGAGGTTTTCTCCATTACCCAAAAGGATGAATGGAACTGTGGTTCAAACAATAAGACAGCAGTTTCAAAAATGTTGAACAAACTTTGTGTTACATTGGATTGCCACAAAATCCCTGAATTAGGCCACAAAACAGCATTCTGCTTTGGTGGTGAAAGTGCTGCCAATTGACATCATCAATCTGTCACCAAGGTTTGCAATAAAAACGGATACCCAGTTAAGAATCTTGCAATTCCATACCCAAAAGATTAAAAGATGACATTGACTCAGCTGTATAAGTGATTGAAAGAGCCATTAAACTGCCTTGCTTCTCTTTGCGATTTGAGACATTTGAAACCTTCATTGGAAAATCACCATTACACAGTGATAGCAACAATCCTTTGGGCACAGGGTAATTCACACTGCAGGATACGTCATTTTATCTCACTATTTCTTATATTAATTGTGCAGCAATTAATTACACTGCTGTTACACCACCTGTCCAATTGGTTTTAAATTAAAGTCCTGACAACATAGAAAATGACAGGAATTGAAATAGAAAATATCTGGAACACTCAGCTGGTCAAGTATCATCTATGAGAGGAGCAACTACGTTAAGACCTCAGGTTGAATACCCATCACTAGTACTGGGAAAGTGATAAAACAGTTTAGTTTTAAAGTGTACATAGCGCAGAGGAGGAGTGGATTGCCCAGGTGATTGCAATGTTTAGACTTAGGTTTATTATTGTCACGTGTACCAAGGTACAGTCAAAAGCTTTGGTTTGCATGCAGTCCAATCAGATCAGATAACACTATACATAATACTATGTCGTCAAACTCAAGTACAGTAGTGAAAGCAAAGGGGAAGATACAGAGTGCAGAACATATTTCTCAGCATTTTAGCACATCAGATCCATAGACCAAGTTCAATGTCTGCAATGGAGTAGCAGTGAATCCGAAGTAACCTAGCATGGAAGGACCATTCAGAAGCTAGATAACAAAGAGGAAGAAGCTGTTCCTGAGTCTGGCGGTACGCGCTTTCAAGCTTCTGTACCTTTTGCCCAAATGGAAGCAGGGAGAAGAAAGAATGACCAGTGTGGGATATGTATTTAATTAATTAAATGTGATATGAGTAAAGGATGCCTGTTTACATCAATAGACAATAGACAATAGACAATAGACAATGCAGGAGTGGGCCATTCGGCCCTTCGAGCCAGCACTGCCATGCAATGTGATCATGGCTGATCATCCACAATCAGTAGCCCGTTCCTGCCTTCTCCCCATATCCCCTGACTCCTCTATCTTTAGGAGCCCTATCTAGCTCTCTCTTGAAAGTATCCAGAAAATTGGCCTCCACCGCCCTCTGAGGCAGGGAATTCCACAGACTCACAACTCTCTCTGTGAGAAAAAGTTTCCTCGTCTCCATTCTAAATGGCTTACCCCTTATTCTTAAACTGTGGCCCCTGGTTCTGGACTCCCCCAACATCGGGAACATGTTTCCTGCCTCTAGCAAGTCCAAACCCTTAACAATCTTATATGTTTCAATAAGATCCTCTCTCATCTTTCTAAACTCAAGAGTGTACAAGCCCAGCTGCACCATTCTCTCAGCATATGACAGTCCCGCCATCCCGGGAATCAACCTTGTAAACCTACGCTGCACTCCCTCAGTAGCAAGAATGGCCTTCCTCAAATTAGGGGACCAAAACTGCACACAATGATGTGGTCTCACTAGGGCACTGTACAACTGCAGAAGAACCTCTTTGCTCCTATACTCGACTCCACTTTATGTAAAGGCCAACATGCCATTCGCTTTCTTCACTGACTACTGTACCTGCACCCCAGATCCCATTGTACTTCCCCTTTTCCCAACTCTACGCCATTTAGATAGTAATCTAAATTTAGATAATAACTCCTGTTTTTGATACCATAGTGGATAATCTCACATTTATCCACATTAAACTTGCTAATGTTACTTTGAATCCCTGCATCCAAATCATTGATGTATATTGTAAATAGCTGCAGTCCCAGCACCGAGCCTTGCGGTACCCCACTAATCACTGCCTGCCATTCTGAAAGGGACCTGTTAATCCCTACTCTTTGTTTCCTGTCTGCCAACCAATTATCTATCCATGTTAGCACTCTACCCCCAATACCATGTGACCTAATTGTGCCCACTAATCTCCTATATGGGACCTTATCAAATGCTTTCTGAAAGTCCAGGTACATTACATCCGCTGCATCTCCCTTGTCCATTTTCCGAGTTACATCCTCAAAAATGTCCAGAAGATTAGTCAAGCATGATTTCCCCTTCATAAATCCATGCTGACTCTGACTGATCCTGTTACTGCTATTGTCTTTTTCGTTATCTTCTGTTGCTCTTTAAACATTACCCAATCCTCTTGCTTCCCACTCAACTTTGCTAAGTTGTACTTCTCTTTTATTTTTGTACAGTCCCTGACTTCCCTTGTCAACCACGGTCACCCCATACTCCCCATGGAATCTTTCTTCCATCTTGGAATGAACTGATCCACCAACTTCTGTAATATTCCTAGAAATACCTGCCATTGTTGTTCCACTGTAATCCCTGCTAGGGTATCTTTCCAGTCAACTTTGGCCAGCTCCTCCCTCATGGCCCCATAGTCCCCTTTATTCAACTGTAACACTGACACCACTGATCTACCCTTCTCCCTCTCCAATTGTAGATTAAACCTGACCATATATGGTCACTCCCTCCTAATGGCTCATTAACCTCTAGTTCCTTTATCAAATCCGGTTCATTACATAACACTAAATCCAGAATTGCCTTCTCCCTGTTAGCCTCCATTGCAAGCTGCCCTAAGAATCCATCACAAAGGCACTCTATGAAGTCCCTTTCTTGAGGTCCAGTACCAACCTGATTTTCCCAGTCTACCTGGATGTTGGAATCTCCCATAATAACCACAGCATTACCGTTGCTACATGCCAATTTTAACTCCTGATTCAACTTGCACCGTATGTCCGGGCTACCGTTTGGGGGGCCCATTAGGGTATTTTTACCCTTACAATTGCTTAGTTCCATCCATACTGACTCCACATCGCCTGTTTCATTGTCACAACTTGCAAGGGACTGAATTTCATTCCTCACCAACGGAGCTATCCAACCCCCTCTGCCCACCTGTCTGTCTTTTTGATAGGAGGTATACCCTTGAATATTCAGTTCCCAGTCCTGGCCCTCTTGCAGCCATGTCTCTGAAATTCCCACAACATCATACTTGCCAATTTCTAACTGAGCCTCAAGCTCGTCCACTTTATTTCTTATACTTCGCGCATTCATATACAACACTTTGACATCCATATTCACGTCCCGCCTCGCACCGCTCGCAATTGGCCCTGACCTTACTCTTTTATCCCTTCTCGAACTTTCCTTCCCATAAAATTGAGAATCCTTTGTAATATTTCCCGTACTCACTTCCCCTTCAACTCCATCTTTATACTTCCAATTTGTCAATCCCTTCCCCCCCATCCACACGTGTAGCCGTAGCAAACCTGTCTGCCAGAACATAGGTCCTCCTCCAGTTAAGGTGTAACTCGTCCCTTTTGTACAGGACAGTAGCATAATGCAGAATGTTATTGTACATTCTGGGCAGCATAATTCTCCTTTTACTCCCATGCCATCGAAGTGTGTTGACCAAGAAAATTGTGTAAATGTCCAGGAAAAACTAACCATTAAATTCCATAAACTACAGAGAGACTGAAACATTGTGTTAAACAATTCCCTCAGCTCTTATTTAATTATAACCTCTTAATATCTTGTGAAAGTTTAGGGGTGAGGTGAATGTAGATGTGGATTATTAGAAATGGAGTGTGATCAAAAAATAAAAATAAACCAAAACAGCTAAATCAAAGTTAAACCTAATTTCATTAGTTTAATTGTTTATTGACCATCAAACAGAGGCAACATCTGCCACGACAATTTTCTTTCCATTGTCAATGACTATCAAGTAACATTTGATTTACAAATTCTATTCCTTGCTTATAAATCATACTGCTGCCTCCCTCCTCTCAATCTCTGTGGCCTTGTTGGCCTGTTGATTCTCTGCACTCCTCCATTTCTGACCAATGGTGCATTTTTGCTTGAACTGTGTCTTCGGTATGCTCAGCCTACATATCTGGAATTTCCTACTTCCTGAATATCTCGGTCACTTTCTTGCACCCACACCCTCCCTTTCCATTGGAAACTCTTTAATTCTAAATCTTTGCTCCCATTACAATACCGCACCTGAAGTCCAACTAAGAATAAGGAGGAAGCCATTTTGAATGGAGACGAGGAAACACTTTTTCTCACAGAGAGTGGTGAGTCCGTGGAATTCTCTACCTCAGAGGGCGGTGGAGGCAGGTTCTCTGGATGCTTTCAAGAGAGAGCTAGATAGGATACTTAAAAATAGTGGTCAGTGGATATGGGGAGAAGGCAGGAACGTGGTACTGATTGAGGATGATCAGCCATGATTACATTGAATGGCGGTGCTGGCTCGAAGGGCCAAATGGCCTACTCCTGCACCTATTGTTTATTGTCTATTGTCTATCATGTGAAACGGTCAGACTTGTAATGACTACACTCCAGAACTACAACATACACGCAGACAAATCTTGCAGTTGCAGGTGCATGGAGGCTAAGCACCAATCCATCGGTAACTTGTTCACCAAAGTACAGTATATGAGAGAATTTACCTCATGCTCAAAAGACCCGGGATAATGGTGATCTACCAACTTGCCCCTGCTGCATTAGACTGCCTCTGATGATAAAGGTTCATGGCACAACTATGTGAAATATAGGCCACTTCACTTATCTCTGGATACACTTCATGTTCAATCTCACCCACCTCCTACTCACCTAACTGCTCACGAGAAACCAGACATTCTGGCAATCTCCTGGGGAAGGAAATAAACTTGGGTACACAGCAATATCTTTTGTAGGTTGCTGTCAGACTCTTACTGGACCAGTTCTGTTTTATAGAAGTTTATATAGAATCAACATCACCTCTATTAATTAGTAAATCCAAATTGTGTTGATACGCTGACATTCATATTCCCATTCTCACTGGTATTTAATTATTCCAGGGAGCTCCTGAGATTCGCATACCTACAAAACAGGTTGATCAAGATCCTTGGAGCTATCAGCACTGAAATGTTGCCTGATCAGTCTGAGCAAAGGACCCAACCCCAAATGTCACGTGTCCATTTCACCCACAGATGCCGTATCGCCAGTTGAGTTAGTCCTGGACTTTGTGTTTTGCTTAAGAGTCCAGCATCTACAGTATAGTTCCTTGTGTCTCCATTTTACTGCTCAGGCCCTGTTAACTCGCAATCCTTTGAGGATTTTTCTTCTGAACCCACTACAACTACCCTCATCACCTGATCACATACACACAGGAAATGAAATGAAGAGTAGAGTTATTTTACTGGAGTTAATTCACTTTCCAACTCATTCAGATAACAGAGAACCAGAGAAAAATTAAAACATATGTAAATGTGCTGGAATTTAAGGAGCACTTTTCAATGCATAATGTTATAATTCAGTGGTTAACCCATTTGTTCGGATCATAGATGGTAGAATGGCAGGACTCTTGGGGATGCAGTCCTATACCACTGTTGTATAACGTTAGTACCTCCACCAATGTAAAGCACTTTGGTCAATGAGAGTTGTTTTTTAAATGTGCTATAGAAATAAAAGTGACTTGAATTGACATGATAAAGGGAAGAGATTTAACTTTTTTTCGCCTTCCATCATATTGAGGAATGTTGAGTCTCTGTGGTGGGTGTTTAAGTTAAAATGTGTTTTGTGTGTTCTGTTGCTTTTTATTTGTAAGACTGACTTGACAAATGAAATAGAAAGATTAAACGAAAACTTACCGTTTGAAGTTTGGTCTTAAAACCAAATCCAGCTACCTTAGGTGGCTTTTTTGTAATTTATCGCTTTTTTGATAAATTACATTCACTTTTTTTGTTTATTCACAATTATGTGGTGTATGAATCAATCATTTTTATGTACACTTTATTTTATGTTTTTCTCTTTCCCTTAATTATGTTTAATAATGTCAGGAGATGTAGAACTACTGTAGAAATTATGAAGGACAACTCTGGATTCGGGATTCTGAGGTACTTGGCTGCATCACATGAATCATACAGTCTGGTAATAATAGCCAATGCAAGATAATAGTCGAATAAATATCGGAGATCTCACCTTCTGTAGTTGGAACATCAAAGATGCGAATGAGCCAATTAAAAGAGGTAAAATTCTGGCACAATTAAAATCATTAAATATGGATATTGCGTTCCTACAAGAGACACATTTGAAAACAAACTCAGATCAGATTAAGGGCAAATTGGATAGGTCAAACCTATTACTCCTCATTCACCTCTAAAGCAAGAGGCACGGCCATTATAATTCGGAAGGGCATACCTTTCAAATTAAAGAATTCCATATCTGATAAAGAGGGAAGATATGTTATAGTCACAGGAGAAATTTACAATACACCATTACCTATGATAAATATTTACGCGCCTAATTTTGATAACCCACAATTTTTTAGGAAAATAATAGATTTAATCGCAGAGCATAATTTTCAAAATATAATAATGGGGGGAGATTTCAATTGTGTTATAGATCCATACTTAGATAAATCAATAAAGCTAGGGAAGCGTCTTGTTAAAACCAAGACCTGTGAATTTTTAAATACTTATATAAAAAATAATAACATAACTGATGTTTGGAGAATAGCAAATCCAAGTGGTAGGGAATACTCATTTTATTCATCAGTTCACAAAACTTATTCGCGAATTGACTATTTCTTACTGGACACAAAATTGATCCCGTATACGAATAAACCATCATATCATAATAGTATTATTTCTGATCACTCACCATTGACTTTTATACTTAAAATTGAGGGAATGCCGAGTATAAAGCCTTTTTGGAGGTTCAATGCACACATATTAAATAACCCGCAGGGTTATGAGTATATAAAAGAACAAACAAAACTTTTTTTCGAAATAAATGACACACCGGGTATTTCTGCACCGCTATTATGGGAAACCTTCAAGGCATATATTCGCGGTGTCATAATCTCTTACCAAAGTTTTCAAAATAAGGAAAATAAAAGAGAACTTCAGCGGATAGAACAGAAAATAAAATTACTAGAACTGGACAATGCAACTGACCCAACCATAAATAAACATAATAAGATAACTTTATTGAAATATAAAGTCAATAGAATACTATCGGCTAGAGTAATAAGATTATTCCAAATTACAAAACAAGCACACTTCGAATTTGGGGATAAGCCACATAAACTGCTTGCGAGGCAACTGAAGCAACGAGAAAAGGAAAAAAATATTACAAAAATTATCTCGGACAATGGTGAGTTTCTAACATTGCCTAAGGATATTAATAAGAGGTTTGCCCAATTTTATCATAATTTATACACATCCAAAATAAAGACAGATGTAAGTAAAATTACAAATTTTTTAGATAATTGCAAGCTCCCAAAATTGGATAGTTTAGAACAAGAGCAATTAGGAGCACGGATTACTAGTGAAGAAATAAAACAAATAATAAACTTATTGAAAAATGGGAAGACCCCAGGACCAGATGGCTTTAGTAATGAATTTTATAAAAGATTTCAGGAGTCAATTGTACCAAGATTATTTAATTTATACACGCAGGCTTATACTGAAAATAAACTACCAGAAACCCTAGCAGAAGCAACAATAACGCTTATACCAAAAAAAGATAAAGATTTAGATGAACCTGGTTCTTATAGAGCTATATCACTTCTAAAATACGGATCAGAAAATTTTAGCAAAGATTCTAGCTAGAAGGCTAAATAATTATATTAACAATTTAATAAATACGGATCAAACGGGATTTATACCCAAAAGACAATCATTTAATAATTTGAGAAGGCTTTTTAATATAATGTACTCTCATAAGGAGGACAATGAAGATATCTCAGTGGTCACGTTGGATGCAGAGAAGGCATTTGATCAAGTAGAATGGCAGTATTTATACAAGGTACTCCAAAAATTCAATATGGGAGAGAATTTTATTAGATGGATTAAACTACTTTATGATAGACCTACGGCAAGAATATTAACTAACAATACGCTATCTCCAAAATTTTACTTATCAAGGGGTAATAGGCAAGGGTGTGCCTTATCACCATTGCTATTTGCCCTTATGATAGAACCGCTGGCCGAAAAGATTAGAAATCACCCGAATATTCACGGATATAACAGCAAGGACTCAAAGAATAAAATTTCATTATACGCTGATGATATCCTTTTATATATTACTAATACACAAACGAGTATACCCACCTTATTAACACTAATTGAGGAATTCGGCTCTTTTTCAGGATATAGAATAAATTGGAATAAAAGCGAAATTATGTCTTTAAAACCACAAGATTCGAGACACTTACTAAAATTCCCCTTCAAAATTGCAACAGAAAAATTCAAGTACCTGGGTATTCAAATTACGAGAAGACACAAATCATTATTTAGTGCCAATTTTATACCACTATTAAATAAACTGAATGATACGATTAAATTTTGGAAAACGCTTCCGCTCTCATTGATAGGTAGAATTAACGCTATAAAAATGACTTTCTTACCACAATTAATATATTTGTTTCAAGCGATCCCAATATATATTCCAAAATATTTTTTCAAAAAATTAGATTCCACTATCACTAATTTTATATGGGACTACAGAACACATAGAATTCAACGAAAGCATTTGTGCAAATCTAAAGAAGTTGGGGGTTTATCATTACCTAACTTTATATATTACTACTGGGCAGTGCATATTAAGAACATAATATACTGGCTGGATAGTTCCACTCAGCAGTTGGAGTGGATAAGAATGGAGAAAGAGGAGTGCTATCCGCACGATATAGGAACGATCCTGCTCTCACCGATAAAATTGAATAGTATAATATATAAGAAGAACCCAATTATTCACAATATAATAAGAATTTGGAAACAAATAAAAATATCCTTGAAATTAAATAATTTATCAGTACTAACCCCACTATTGAACAACCCCGCATTCAAACCTTCTCTCATCGACAACACATATCAACAATGGGATAGACTGGGGATTAGGAAAGTAGGGGATATGTATGAAGTGGGCAAACTGTTATCATTTCAACAATTAAAATTAAAATTTAAATTGAAGGATAATCAATATTTTAAATATATACAGGTATGTGACTTTATGAAGAAATATACACATAGATTTCAAACTATATTTTTAGATCCTTTAGAAGAAGCAATGAATATTAAGGCTGATTCACAAAAATTAATATCATACTTTTATAATAATATATTAAATAGAGAATCACCCTCAACAGAAGCATTAAGGGAAGATTGGGAACAAGAGCTAATGATAAAGATCTCGAAGGATAGATGGGAAAAGTATTTGATGAATACACATAACTGTTCTATTAATGCAAGACATAATTTAATTCAATTCAAATTATTACATAGACTATATTATTCAAAAACGAGGTTGAATAAATTTTATCCAAACGTCTCTCCCAGATGCGATAAATGTTTGTTTCAAAGCGCTAATATAACACACTCATTTGTAGGATGTACAAAGTTGAATAAATTTTGGAGTGAAATATTTGATATATTTACAAAGATTTTCAAGTCAAGAATAGAACCCAAAACGGAATGGATTATATTTGGAATAATAGGAGAAGATACCAATTTAAATAAAGATCAAAATGTTTTTTTTAATTATGGGTTAATAATTGGAAAGAAATTGATACATAAATTTTGGAAAAATACAACCACACCAACTGTTAAAATGTGGATTAGGAATATGATGGACATAGCACGCCTTGAAGAAATGAGACTCCGACTAATAGATAAATATGACCAATTCTTAAGGAGTTGGTCTCCTTTTATCGACTTTTTGGAATCATGTGATGCAGCGGTACCGTAAGGATTGCTGATTTCAGTTCATGACGCGGATAGATCTACATCTCCGAATACAGATTTGAAAAATTCTCTTTTAAGGGGCCTTCTCTTCTATTTCTACTTTCCACTTTCTCTCTTCCTTTTTTTTATTTTTTATATACACACTTCACGTTTTTCTACTCTCTACCATCTATTTTTCCACTTTTTCCCCTTTCTATTGTTTTCTTTTTCTTGTCCTGCTTACTTCCTTCTTATAACATAAAACTAGAGGTTGTACATAGAATGGATTACGGTATTACATAGTTGGCACCTAAAATTAGATGCCACTGTACTGTTTTGTGCTGTATTAACTTCTAATAAAATAAACAAAAAAAAAAAAAAAATGAAGTTTGGTCTTTATTTTATGAGAAATTGAAGTGAGGGATTACATGAAGAGCCCGCCAGCCCACATGCGCCTCAATCTTCAGAGCAGCTGTATGTACCACAGACCACTTGCACAAACTTAATCTATCGAAAGATTAATAACCGTTACCGAATGATCTTTATGAGATTCAGGGTTGAGAGTGGAGGGCATGTAATCCCTCACTTCAACTCATAAAATAAAGATCAAACTTTAAACGGTAAGTTTTCGTTAAATCTTTCTATTTTATATCGAAGACACGTGAGTGACTACGTGAAGCCTTCAACGCTCTGTGGTTTCATGCAGTAACCCAATCTGTGTGTGAAACATTTAAACAGATAAACCATAAAGGGTAGTAAAGACATGGGTTATTAACAACATGAAGCTAACTTGCATACATGGCAATTGCTCTTAATGGCCACAGTCCCAATTGGCTTTGAGTTAGACAATAACTCATGCAACACTGTTCAGAATTTATATCTGCAATCATCCAGGCATATTCAACCAAATGTTATAACTTCTGAAGTGCACTATATAAGCCTCCTGCTGTTGCAAGAAGATGATCAAATGGGAATACCCATGCTTTTGGCTGCTAATAAGCCAGCCCCCTTAGAAGAGTGAGACTTGAAATTATTTGAATTCACACCCGCTATTAGCTGCTGACATTCCATTCATGTTGAGATCATCTGCACCAGCAATCTCTTGAGAAAACTATTAAATAACAAAGAAAAAACTATCCTTCATCTCATAGGTACTAGCAAGCTCAGTGTACGTGTATACATAATAACACCCCCAACCCCCAATCTGGTGGGTATGCCGTCAATTTTCATGTCAGTTGTGACCCAGAGACCAAACCGGAGATTGAGTAAATACTATGTTCTTTGTGCTGAAATGTTGCTAAAAGCATAATCAACTTAAAATATACTGCTCCCATTAGGAATACAGTAGATGAATATGTGCATAATAATTTACTGATACACATTCCACACCACTATGAGTCTAGACTTTTAGAGTGTTCATTTAAAAGACACCTTGCATAATGTTAGTCAACAGTGGGTGAATAATCAATCATGTATTGCCCCACATGGTATTAGAGAGAATGACAAAGCAGCACAAGCAGTGTCAAATGTGTTCTAACATAATTGCTTCTCTAAGCCCAAACTGAAAGAAACACAAACCTCTACTCATTCTGTTTAAAAGTAGCTCACGTATCTTCTTCACAAACTTCCCATACAACTGTGCAGAGCTAGCTGCACGAGAAATAGGCTGAACTAGCCATCACTCATGACTTTGAGTAAATAAGAGCTTCTTTCAGCCGCCTTTTACAATGGACACCCTGAATGAGTAGGCTAAATTAGCACTATTAAAATTCATGTTGCCTTATCTTTAATATCGTAAGAGGCATCTACTGATAAACCCCTGTCTTATCAGCTACAAAAGCATGTTGTCTATAAACTCCATGACACAATGCCCTTTTGATCTGAGTTGGGCAGCATAGCTTTAAAATCTTTGTAAATAGCCTAGGCCTGAAGACAACCCCTAGGTAGAGCCTAAACTTTCCACCACTGGCTTTGTCATCAAAACACCAGATATATCTGTGCCTCTCGTGAAAAGATATGGAAAAAACATGCACCTTCAAGATCGATTGAAGCCCTAAATCCTCTGAATCAGCTAATTTGCTGAAAGACAATTATTCATCTTAAACTGGTTAACCACACACATGATCAGACTAGCCAAATCCTAACTTGATTTGGCATGCTACATTTCTCTTCCCTTGAGAATTCTCAAAACTCTCTGGGGTTAAAGCCTTTCGAGTTTGATTTTGCCTCAACTGATGGCATTAAACTACAAACCTCCAGTGCCTGATAGAATCAAAACATCCACCAGATCCTTATGCAACTAGAATTGAAGTGTAGCATCCACTTTGTGTGGGAATATGAGTTCCCTGTCAACTCCTCACAGGCAGAATCACCCTCAGATTGGAAAATATCATAATGCAAGCGTGAACCAGGAGTTGCTGCCGCAGTTCTCTACCTGGAACAACCTATCTCAGTCGCCAGTGTGCGCAACACATTTTCTTCACCAAGGTGACCGCGATGACCCTAGGCCTAAATAAGGCCTCTGGCTAAATCTGAATTTTGTAGGCCTGGTGTTCCAACCAGCCTCAGAGTAACAATTCCTGCCTTTAGTTATATATAGAGGTGGTATATCCCACCAGAATACTGAAGCCATACCAACATAGGATGGTTCTACCACCCCCGCAGCTGCCTAAAATTCTTCCTGCTTAAATGTCTATGGCTTTAAGGCTTTAAGTCTTAAATGTGCTAACATTAGTCCTCTCCGAAGAGATCCTTTGCAGGCTGCATGTTACTGGCCCTGCATAAATGAACACATTTTTTAGGAAGTACCTCAGGCTTATAGCATTTTGCGAAAGCAATTTAGCTCCAGCTGCGTATTATATAGAAGTGCTGATGCATCTTCTGCACTATCGAAAGCTGAACCTATCAACTGCTCTTGCAAAGGCCAAAATGATATCAGTGACCAGTCTTTTGGATATGCTGAAATGTTATGAATAAGGTAAATTATCTCTCAAATAGATGTAAGTGATCCCTTGGTGCAGGGTAGAGATAGAATAGGACAGTTGTCCTGGCCAATATTTATTACTCCACCAACTCCTAAAGAGAGGTGATCTGATCATTCTCACTCTGGGATCTTGTTTTGTGAAAATTTGCTGCCAAGTTACCTAGTTGACTATAGTATCCACTTTAAAAAATACTTATTTGGTTGTGAAAGATTTGTGTAATCCTGAGGTTGTGGACAACACTCAAAGTAACATGCTTTCTTCATTTAATGTGCTTTTAAAACACTGCTGAGTGTTTAAGGAGAGAAAATTGATTTTGCTGTGTAGGAAAGAGCTGCAGATGCTGGATTAGATTAAAGGTCGACACAAATTGCTGGAGTAACTCACCGGGACAGGCAGCATCTCCGGATAGAAGGAATGGCTGATGTTTCTGGTCGAGACACTTCTTTAGGTTGATGTCAGGGGAGTGGGCGGTACAGAGATAGAATGTAGTCGGAGGCAGTAAGACTGGTGGAAAAACTGGGTGGGGGAAGGGATGGTGAGATAGGGAAAGCAAGGGCTCTTTGAAGTTAGAGAAGTCAATGTTCATAGCACTGGGGTGCAAGCAAAATATGAGGTGTTATTCTTCCATTTTATTCTGGGCCTCACTCTGATAATGGAGGAGGACCAGGACAGAAATGTCAGATTGGGAATGGGAGAGGGAGTTAAATTGCAGAGCAACCAGGAGATCAGGTAGGTTAAGGCAGACTGAGCAGAGGTGTCCTGCGAAATAATCGCCGAGCCTGCGCTTGGTCTCGCTGATGTACAGGAGAGCTTTATTTCACTGCTTTGTTTGGTGGCGAGGAAAATTAATGTTATTTACATGAGCATCGATATGATTTGGGCATACAATAGCCATTACATTTATTTTAGTGATACATTTTACTTTTGATGAATATCAGGTCATTTAGTATTCATATCTGAAATAACATGTTGATATCTTCTTGGAACTGTAGAATCAACCAGGCTAAGATTAAGGCAAAATGCAGGAGGCATTCCATAAAGAGGCCAATTTAAGAGGAAGACTGAAAGTAGGACTGGAATTGGGAGTACAAGTAAGTTGGTTAGTAGTGATGTCTCATGAATAGCATGTTGCATTATGATGCTGAGGTTGTAGTAAAAGAGCTAATAGTCAAATGTAATATCGTTTACAAAATGGAGTAATTCTTCTATAAAAGCATGGTCTAGCAGAACAAAAGAATGGCTCGGTGCCAAGTCTGAATTACTTTGCAAATTATATGGAACACAATATGGAGGACAGGTTGTCTTTTTAATGAAGACATTAAGATGGAAACCTTCATAATAACATGTGCTTCTTTCAAGGCCATTAAGAAGCCAAGATTGAAAAAATAGCTGACGCTCCAGAGATGTTATAACTTATTATTGGATGAGCTTGATTTGGACTCAGCTTTTCCTATATTCTGAAAGGCTATAGAATCTTTCAGTCATGCCATATTCAGACTTGGTAGGAGTGTTTTACTGATAAGAAAAATGTATAATTGAGTTAACTTTCCTATGTTCTGTGAGTGGAGCCCGAGAAGCACTGAGCAACGTTTGTGCTCTTTGTAGATCTTGGCACTCCCGTCTGACAAATCGATTAAAGATTGGCTTGGTTTACCTTTAACCAGTTTGTTGTTGTCTGCTTTTGAAGAGACAAACTTTGACATTTGGCGTAGTCGGCAGGATCACGCTGGGACCAGCAACAGATGACAGAGTAAGAGGGTACAGTTGACCGGGATCAGATGGGGAGAAAACTGAGCTCTAGTTGGACACTTTGAAGAAGCTCCCGGAAAAAACTGTGGTCCCTCAGTCTGATGTTAACCCAAAACAAGATCCTTAGAAGCAGACAGCAAAGTTAAGACCACATGTGTAAAGGATTGGCTTGTGTATTGAATTGGGTAAAGGATTGGCCACGGCACACTACAAAGGTTTTGTCACTAATGTGTATTAGAGATGTGCACAGGATTGGACGCGGCAGACTAAAGAGGTTTTGTCACAAGTAAAGGAGTGGGCACGGCAGACTAAAAAGTTTTTGTCACTAATGTCTATTGGAAAGATAAGGTGCCTTGAAAAGAAATGTATTGAAAAGCCAATGTGTCTTGAAGAGACAGTGTTTCAAAAAGACTGTTGTGAATTTACTGCCAGAGAGAGTAGCCAGGATTGGGCATTACAGACTGCAAAGTTTTGTTACTAATATACAGGATCGGGCATAACAGGCTGAAAAATTTGTTACAGATTGTGAATAAGTAGTGAATTGGAGATTGGATAGACATGGAAATAATTTGGATAAGAGTGATGGAAAGACGGCTGTATAACACGCGTTATGTGTTTCAAAAGAACAACAAGGATTATAGAATATTGAATTATAAATTAACCAACGTTTGAGTGATGTGTCTTGGTCAGTAGGAGGAATATAGAACGTGGAGACTATTGAAGGAGAGAGAGAGAGAGAGAGAGAGAGAGAGAGAGAGAGAGAGAGAGAGAGAGAGAGAGAGAGAGAGAGAGAGAGAGAGAGAGAGAGAGAGAGAGAGAGAGAGAGAGAGAAAATAAGAAAGAGGAAAAAAGCGAGAAACGCGCGAGATAGAAGTTGGATGGACAATGATTGTAAAAGAGTGATTGAATTGAGTAATAAAAACAGAACTATTAAACGATCGAAAGTACTTCAGATGGAATGCAAGTTTGTTGAGTAATAGGAGATAAGGGCTCAGGCAGGGAAAGAAAGTGCTGATAAGAGTTCGGAGAACAGCAATTAGTTGTTAAGAGCAAACCTGGTACCAGTGAGTCCTCTTGAGATCCTATGTCTGGTATGGCGACCTTGTCTATAGAAGAGGAGGAACTCTTGCCAATCACAATTGGATCACTGTCCAATCACAGCTCGGACCACTCCCATTTTGAACATCAGCCCACCCACCATTGCACTAAACTACTTCCTTTGGTCATTTTAACTTCTCATTCCAACAAGAAGCCAACTATTGCAAGCCCTCTGAGTCACAGTACACAAAGTCTCCCAGGAGAATGCCCTAGCTTGCAAATTCTGCACATTGGTCCCCACAGAAACAAAGATGATTTTAAACAGAACGGCTCTTTAAGACAAGGGAGGTGAATGTAAAGTTAATACAAAGAGATGGCTCTAGTGTGCAAAGTGGGTTTTTTTTAATCGAGGGGGCTGTGCCGCTCCAGCTCACCCCCCTTGGACAAATTTGTGAACTGATGTATGTTTTGCCTGTTCTTTTGTACTAGTTTTCTTTCAATGCTTGAAGGGAAGTGTTTGTTCTAATCCAAAGCCCTCTCCCAGTATTCTAGGATATTCTTTCAAGTTGTCACTCATCCAAGTTCTGTCCCTCATCAGACTAGATTGATCTTCCTGTTCTTTTGAGTTGTCACTCAACCAAGTTCTGTCCCTTATTAGACTAGAGAGCACTCACTGTTGTTTCAAGGCTATGCTGCCTAGATGCCTGCAGCTCTATTCTCCTTTGTTCAGCATTTCGACCAAAGCAGGGAAACTTGACATCCAATATAAATATATTTATATATTCATATATATGCCCCTTTTGATGAAATAGTCCGTGACAGATGAAATGGGATGTCATTGAATTAGCTTGCAGTCTATGAAAATTAATTGTTTATTCTTTGCTTTCTCTTAACTTTGTTTATTTTCTTCCTATTTCTTACCTTTTGAATCGAGTTCAAATAATGACCTGAATTCCACAATGCCCACGTGGCATCCGAGTAGATGTGTTAGATGAGATTGGAGATGCCTTATCTCAGAACAATCTTTGGGGAGATAGATTGGAACAATTGGGAATATTTAAAACATTTTTTTAAAAATAATTATCTATTTTTAAAGGGTCTGCCTTGAAGGTAGTTAAAGTGTGATCTCAAATCCCCCAACTCCCATAGAATTCTGGATTAGTGGGGCAAATGAATAGGACACTAAAGAGTGTGAAAGTTAAAACAAGTTAGGGCTTTATTCTTTGGAGCGCAGAAGGTTAAGGGGGGACTTGATAGAGGTTTTTAAAATAATAATAATAATAATAATAACTTTATTTGTTAAGCACCTTAAAAACAACCAAAGCTGACCAAAGTGCTGTACAGAAAAAAGAAAACAAGCAAGACATCATAAAACAGGCAGAACAACAGAACATACAACTAACACGAGGCGCATAAATTACATACAAAAATCCAAACAATAAATTTAAAAAAAAAAAAAAAAAAAAAAAAAAAAAAAAAAAAAAAACATAAAACACAAGTACGAACAACGCAGCAAAACCAAGCAAATAAAGTTAATAAACAATTCAACACCTCACTGGTCTACAAAGGCCATGGAGAATAGATATGTCTTCAGGAGTGATTTAAAAATGATGAGAGGGATAGACAGAGTTGACGTGGAAAAGCTTTTCCCACTGAGAGTAGGGAAGATTCCAACAAGGGAACATGACATGAGAATTAAGGGACTGAAGTTTAGGGGTAACATGAGGGGGAACTTTTTTACTCATCTTTCTCCTACAATTGAGCACGGACTGATAAGTGTTAAGTAACATTCACACCACAAAATACCAAGACAATGACTATCTCCGATAAGCAGATATCTAACCACCTACTCTTGACATTCAATGGCATTATGATCTGAGTCATTTCACTGTCAATATCCTGCACAAGCCTTATCAGTACCATGGCTATAAGATCAGAACAGAGGCTGGCATCCCGCTGTGAGTTACCATCTAACATCTCAATGCCATTCCACCATCTACCAGATACATCAAAAGAGTGAAGATCCACTCTTCATGTGCATCCATAACATTAAAGAACGGTCTGAGGTTACACAAGCCACCTCATGGGAAACCCTAATGGGCCTGTCCCACTTGGCGATTTTTTAGGCAACTGCCAGCGACTGTCATAGTCGTAGCAGGTCGCCGAAAAAACAGTGACAACCTACGTCATCCTGGCGACTAACCACTACAGCACCTATGTCAGGAGAAGTCAAGCTACGCTCATTGAGGTCAAACCTACTCACTCCGAAAATTGTACAACATGTTAAAAATTTAGAGGCAACCAGAAAGACACTACGACTTTTTGCGCGACTGAGGAGATTTCGGCGACCACAGGCGAACATATGGCAACAAACTAGTCCCCTGCAGTTGCCTAAAAAATCGCCTAACTGGGACAAGGGCAATAAACATTCAATCCTGATACTACCGGTGCACAGTGGCTGCACACAGTGATTTGCAGATTACCTAGTCATTATCATTGTTGCTTTTGGGAGTTTACTGTGTGCAAATTCCTGATTTTATTCTGATGTTGCAAGATAATTTCAAGTGTACATCGATGAGCAGTTTGGAAAACAAGATACCATGAAAAGTGTTGTATAAATGTAAGTCTTTCTCTGACATGCATTGGAGCCATTTCTGATGTAAATTCAAACAAACAAGTAAATAAACAACATTCACTAGACCTCATTTATTAAAATCAACTATCTCCCACTAGCACCTTCAATGAATATCCCAGTTGGGTTAAGTTTAATTACAATTTGTACTATTGGAAGATTTATATTGCACTAAATGTCAGCTTGTTTTTTTTTTTCAATTTGATAGAACACAAACATGTTGGAACAGTATCAGCTTGAATCAACTTGATGATAGAATTATGGTTTGACGTAATCCTTAGACACTAGAATAATTGAACACAGCTTGCATTTCAGATTCACCTTATCAATGCTGCAACTTTTTTTCTCGAAGTCTGATAAGATTATTTTTATTGTCCATTTTGAGTTTAGGACTTCTTCTGAATGTGGCAAAATCAAATGTTTCTATGAAGAACATCTCTGCTGTTTCATCCTCAAAGCTAACCATGCATATAAATATTAAACTGTCATTCACAATGTCTTTAAAACTAGTCTTAAATCAGTTTTATTTTACTGAGGTAGATATCTGTAAATTGTTCTGTGTAAACCGCAGTGAAAGCACAAAGTGGTGAATGAGGTTTAATTTATGGATCCACCTAGTTTCATTTTAAACAACGGTATGTGGGAGCTTCCAGAGAAAGTCAGTCCTTGATCAAAAATAATGAAAATTGGAAGTGCAATATGTTAAATGACATTATCAGAGAGAGTAAGACATTTCAAGAAAGGCGATGAATTAACAACTGAATGCAGGTACTATGGAGGGATAAAAGGGTTGTATCTTTTGACAGCCAGCTGTCTGATTAATTATTATAAAATATAGTATGATAGACACGTGTGTGGGACTACAGGTTTGCTCTGTGACAGATAATATGAATAAAATGAAACTTTTTAGGTGTATGAGACTGATCGATAAGGTACATTCAGGTGTGAAACATGATTTCTCTTATCACCTCAAAAGATGCCTAATTACAAAAATATGAAAATGCACAATGCATTGTAGAAGAAAAAAAAGTCAAAATGTTAAGTTCCAGGCAGAGTCTTAATCCACTGCATCATCCAAGTACCCGAGGAGTCCTGAAATACCTGGGTCTTCTCTGCTCCATCCAGGTGCAAACAGCTTCATACAGTAATTTTTTTTCTGCTGATGTCACCAAGTTGCTGCTCCAGATAGGTCAGCCTGAAATAAAATATTTTGTCAGCTTTGACTGAGATGCAATCAAGTCATCCAAATGTGGGGACACTAATTTCAATAAAATCCAACCTTTCAGCTAACTCAGATGCCAGCTGCAATTCTATCTCAAACGGGAAAAGATGACTGGATGAAAGGTCACTGAACACTGTTGGTATATCTTTTGGTTCCAAAAATGGCCTCAGCAGAGCCAGCATACAATGTGATTTGCCTTTAGGATCAATGCCATCTCATTTTCTTTTCATGTTTGACTAGATTTTACAATAAATCATTTCCCATGGGTGATTTGCGGAAAAAGTTAGCAATTTGGGGGATTTTTCAAATAAATTCAGCAGTGTTGTCTCTTATAAACTTCTGCAGATGCAGGATAGAAAGCAGACTGTTGGGTTGCATCCCAGCTTGAATTGGGAACAGCTCTGCACAAGAAATTGCGGAGAGTTGTAAATGTAGCACAGTCCATCACACAGACCAGGCTCCCCACCATTCACGCTGCCTCAGAAAAGCAGCCAACATAATCAAATACTTGTTCCACCCTGTTATTCCATCTTCTCCCTGCTCCGATCCGCTAAAAAGTTCAAAAGCTTGAAAGTGCATACCATCAGACTCAGGTACAGCTTCCTCCCCTCTCTTACCAGGCTTCTGAACAGCCCTTCCATAAATCAGAGTAATGTCTGGTTCACATCTATCCCATTGCAGACATTGATCTTTGTCTATGTAGCTGATTCACTAAAATGCTGTGAACTATGTTCTTCACTTTGCATCTTCCCATTTGCTCCATCTGTTGTACTCGAGTTTAATGTGATTGCATTTTATATATATATATATATAGTATTATCAAATCTGATTGGAGAGCATGCAAAACAATGCGTTTTCCTGTACCTTGGTACACATGACAATAATAAACCTAAACCTGAACCATTAGTTATTAATGCTAAATGAATCCATTGTTATATTCCACTCTTCAATATATTGAACTCAATGGAACTAAACTAGCCAACAGTTGTTTTAGTTACCAACTGAGTAACCCAGATAACTGGTTTAATCAATTTGGTCTTTAATCATGGTATTTTCAATTTTCATCATGGCAATCATAGAATTACACTGAATTATTATTTTTTAATCCCTTTCATAGAGATCATAAAATTACTGGATTGTTGTAAAAGTTCACTTAGTTTTCTAAATCCTTCAGGGGAGAAGATTGACCATCCTTGCCCTTTGTTTCCCTGTGACTTTAAACTGTTGCAGCAGCTCATTCACTTGCAAGAAATGAATGCAGTGGTTCAAGAATGTGTACTGGTCTACTATGCTTGGACAACAACTGTTGACCTCCATCCCAAAATAAAACACGTTAGGAAAGTTCTGTTTTATCTACATAGTGTACTTCAGACAAAACACACTCATAAAGTTAAGGATTACATGCAAAGTTTTACCGATATAGGAAGGCATTGGAAGCACCTCACAACATGTGGAATTGTGTCACAGTGTGAACCTGAATCTTCATGAAAGGAAATAAGAAAATTGGTGCAGACAGCATTGAGAAAGGATCAATTCCTCACAAATTATCAGTTCAATGTAGCTGTTAATAATAGAATTATATTTGTTTTCAAATAGAATATTTTGAATGGTACCAAAAATAATTCATTTTCTCGCTGGATGAACTATTGATCTCTCTATACATGAGCTCTTTTTCCTGATCAGGGCATTTTATATTCCTGTCATCCATCTACAGTGGATACTAAATCTGCAATGGATCATGCAGGACCGTGTTGCTAGGTGACAGGCTAATAACGATAACAGCTCAGCATTGCGCAGTGTCTTCTTTGAAGGATGTCAAGGAAGGAGAAACCAAGGTGACAAATACACCTGTGGCCTGCTTTTTTGGGATTAAAAATCTTCATTCTTGCTCCATCTTCTCTTGCACACTCTATTTGCCAAAAATGTCTCAGACTCCTTGTAAGAGGATTGCTATTTTTATCTGGATTGTCATGTGACTGTCACCTGAAGGATATAATAATAATAATAATAATAATAATAATAATAATACATTTTATTTTTGGGCGCCTTTCAAAAATCTCAAGGACACCTTACAGAGATTAACAAGAATAATAAAACATATAATCGGAATAAAATAAATAATAAAGACATCACCAAAACACAAATTAAAAACAGAATTCAATCCAAAGACTAAAAAATGAAAAACACAATGTGAAGAGAGAGCAGCGGCAGCTAAAGAGCGCCAGCGTCCACTCTCCCTGATGACAGCCATCTTGGACACAGACTAACATGTTTACTTACACACGAAAAAAATCATCCCCCCACAATGGTGTGTGTTTGCACTTCAAATACAACTAAGTGCAAATTAGTTTGTCTGCTGGGTCGAGTTGATAATTTGAAAGCTAGTATTCATGCACAATTAAACCTAAAAATGTACAGAGTGTTGGTGTGCAAGGCTTGTAGTTTGTCATGGAGTCTTTATCCATAACCTTTTTTTAATTCTTTGACAAGACATGAGCATTGCTACCGCAGCCATCACTTATTGTAAACTGCTCACAACACCATTCTCTCCAAATCTGTCCTGGTATCTCTGATAAACATCAAGTCAAGAGGAAAATTATACTTGATTATGCAAAGTAACTTTATGGTAGGTGCCATTTCCTCTGATGTAGTTTAGCTGATATTAGATGTAAGAGAGAACGGTACAGAGGCAAGTTTCCCTGGGCTGAATTGGATTAAGGAGAGAAGTAGCTTGTTATTGAAGACACAATGAAGGATGTTTCCAAATTAGCTTGGTGTGCAATGGGGAAGCACATCTACATCTGACCCATAGGTGTTTATACATGTTTATAAATCTCTGGACATCCAGCTAGGGCATGCTTCCCAACAGCTGCTTTGCCATATTTGCCATATCCACTCAATACCAATAGTGAAGCTTTAGAGCTACGCAGCCTCATTAAAACATTTTAATTGCCATCTTCATTTGACAACTCAACCGTCAATGTAAACTAGAAGAGGAAGAAGATTGCGCAGTGGCGCAGCTGGTAGTACTACTGCCTCACAGCACTGGAGACCCGGGTTCAATGCTGACCTCTGCTGTCTGTGTGGAGTTTGCACGTTCTCTCTGTGATCATATGGGTTTCTTCCAGATGCTCCAATTTATTCCCACATTCCAAATACTTGCACATTTATAGTTTGATTGGCTTTTGTAAATGATCCCACGTGTGCAACGAGTGGATGATAAGGCGGGACAATGTAACATTGAACTAATGTGAATGGAGATCAACGTACAGCGTGGACTCAATGGACCAAAGGGCCTGATTCCATGCCGTATCTGTAAAACTAAAGTAAACATAGGTGGATTGATGACAGGTTACATATTACATTATCTTCAATGTCTTCCACCTCTCAACCTGCCAACCAAATCTCCATCTATTCACAACTTCTAAGATATTCCATTATAGAACACCATGTGACTCTGTGCTGGTGTTTAACGTGACACGTTTATTCTTGAAACCGAGTGCTCTTATAAAACAATTCAGTTTGATTGTGTGTCATGGTAACCAGGGATTATTACCATGAATCCTTTTATTCTTTTTTGAGTGGGAGTGCAGATTAAGATTCAGCATTCCCCAAGAGAAGTTAACATGTTGCTTGAATAGACTGTTGTATTCCATTAGCAAATTGTCAGTTCATTCTGTTTACATCCAATTATATTTATCACAACAACAAGGTGGTCTTTTAATATTGAGGTGTTCCAGTCAATTTATGTAATTACAGTAGATCATAGTTAGAGCAGTAGTCTATTATTCATGTCATGTTCAAGTAACTGAATTATGTTGAAGACTGATGTTTGAAATCTGTGTAGGTTCTTACTGTGAGTATATGCAGTCATATTTGTATATAATTCCATGTACTAAAATGAGGTCAAATATTCATTTTCACTATATGAAGCTTGAAGTTCTTGATGTCAAGTTGTATGTTCTCTCAACGTAATGAAAACAGTGGTTGATTACAAAGACATTGTGAATCAATTTCTGCTAGACCACACCATCCTGAATACGCCAGGGGGCCTGAAATGAAAAGTCAACAGCAGTGGCAATGGTAGAAAAAGCTAAATAAAGTAATGCAGGAAATCTGCAATAAAAACAGAATGTTGGGGATATTCGGTAAATTGATTAACTTCTGTGAAAAGAGGACTGTTTATTTTTCTCTTAATAATCGCTGCTTGTTTATTTTAAGCAGTGAGTACTTTACTAATCATAATCATAATCATACATTCTTAGCCAAGCATGTTTTGCAACATACGATGAATTTGATTTGCCATGCAGTCATACCAATAAAAAGCAACAGAACACACAAAATCCATTTTAACATGAACATCCACAAAAGTGACTCCTCCACATTCCTCACAGTGATGGAAGGCGAAAAAAAAGTTAAATCTCTTCCCTTCTTTGTTGCGGTCGGGGGCCTCGAGCCTTCCGTTGACAGGATGATCTTGGCTCTCGTAGCCGGCGGTTGGGCCCTCCGCATCGGGGCGATCAAGCTCCCGCATTGGAGGAATCTCAGCTCCCTGTGCCGGCTGATTAGACCCCAGGTCAGGACTGGTCGAACCACTTGCGACCAAAGCTTCTTGACATCAGTCTCTACTCGAGACTGCGAGCAACTCCGCAGGCCGCGTTTGGAGCATCAATCCCAGGCAAGGGATCACAGGTTCTGATAATATGTCCACGGCCCCGCGTTGGGGCTCAAAGTCAGTCTCGAGCAAGGCGGCCAGCTCCATGATGTTAGGCCGCAGAGCAACAGGAGATACGATCCGGAAAACAAACGCATCTCCGGCAAGGTCCAATTGACAATGACAATTTGTAGATTGCAGATCTTTAAATAGTTGAAGAGATAATTTATTTGGTGAATAAGTGAGCTTGTAAATATTATTCTTCATGGCATTCTAATACATAATGGTCTGGAAATTCCAGGCAAGAATGAAGAGATAGTGTTTCTCTGTGACGATGGAAAAGCTTATCACACTTGCAGTGGGCTTTGTGGTCCAGTGACAGTACTGTTAGCAAGAGGCCGAGCAGCCCACAAACCAGGAAGTACAAAGCTGCGTTTCCAATGACATTGTTATATACTTACACGGAGCAAAATAAAGATTGATTGCTTAGACTGATGGATTGCGAAAAACATTTGTGCAATTTTCAAATGGAAATAGACTTTGTATTTTATTTTTCAGAATTAGGGAGTTTGTTCGGAAGAAATTACGGTTTTAGTTCACAGTTAGAAAATCTGTTGCATTCCTTTCAATGAGGCAATGTTACACAATGATGTTGGGTTAATTGTGAGAGTAGCATGTAAGTTGATGATGCAGGCATAAAAACAGTGCTTTGATTGCCTTGTTGAAGGCAGCAGCTGGTGCGCTTTGTGGGAGTTCAAAGTTTCACGAACAACAACTTTCAAATTCATGGAATAATAGGAATGAAAATGCTGACTAACAGGTTAGTCAACATTTTTTGAGAAAACAACAGAGTTAATGGGAAATAATTTGCTTTGAAATACTGATAGTCGCAAAGATTTGAAATTTGCTCCCGAAACATTCAGCAAATTCAGGGTTCCTGTGCTGCCGTGGTGCCCAGTTCCCCAGCTGTGCTGTGATTCAGTGGTTGGACAGAAGATTGATTAGCTCCTTGCCACATACAATGGGGAATCTGCCCACTACAACCGTGTCATGTTAGAAGGCACAGAAAAAGAATAACTATTGTCTGAATGGGGAAAAAATGGTTGGAAATGAGAAGAGTTTATACAAGGCCCAGAAATTCAACTGCATTTCACCAGAATAAAGGTTATGTGAAAATGAAAAATATTTTTAACACTTATCAAAACAATTTTGCATACTACTTTGGCTGTGATAGTGCTATTCATGTGATCAGCACCAAACTCACCCAAGTGATGTCAATAGTAGAGCAATGCCCAAAATTAATCATCAGCAAGACTTTCAATTGTGTTGGTTTGAAAAAAAACAACAGATGCTGTTCACAGGCAGAGCAAACACCTTTTACCAGCACAGATGTCTTGGAAATTGCTTTGTTTCATGGGGGCACTTACACAAACCCTGCCTTCATACCCAGCCTACTGTATGAACTCCACATGGTGACAGATCTCTCTGCACATTGCTCACGTGGAAGACCGGGCTTTCATCACACCTGGCTATAACTAAAACTGCTTTCCCATAATCATTTGTCAAGGCCTTCCAGAGATTATATGAGGAGAGAATGGGCAAAGGTTCACAATATATGCTATCCAGGCACAGTAGGCATTTGGGGGACAACCCTCCAGAAGGAATATCCAAAGTCAGAGGGTGGTGAATCTGTGGAATTTATTGCCACAGAAGGCTGTGAAGCCCAGGTCAATGGATATTTTTAAGGTTGGCATAGATAAATTCTTGATTAGCACTGGTGTCAGGGGTTATGGGGAGAAGGCAGGAGAATGGGGTTAGGAGGGAGAGACAGATCAGCCATGATTGAAAGGTGGAGTAGACTTGATAGGTCGAATTATGGCTTAATTATGCTCCTATCACTTATGATCTTACGAAGGAAGTCAAGCATCCAGCACCCAACACTTCTTGCACCGAGACTTCATGTGGAGCCAAGCTCTTGTCTACATTTCTCGGAGGAGCAACGTTTTTTTAACAGGATGTGCTGCCACAGGGCAATCTTCATTCACATCTGCATCCTCTAGAAACCTTATGTAAATGCTCACACACCCCTCTCACAATGGAATTCAACCTCACCTTCATTCTAACCTGCCTAGCTCTATGGTCATTGAGGATACATCTGCTGATAAAGGTCACATAACATAATTGGTTAATGAACACTACATCCAGGAAGGTCCATTCCATTTGACAATGCTATTTCTACATATCATAAGGTCATAAGGTCATAAGGAATTAAAGGTGTTTTCAAATTAAATTTGTATCTTTGTTTGTATGTGTTTGATTATTTTTATTAATTGTGATAATTTAAATCTGCCTATTTTATAACATCTTGATTTTCAGTGACATTTAAAACAGTTTAAGCACTTTCATAGCAGTGAGCAGTCAAAAGGCCATCAGGCCAATTGAAGGATATGGCTCCAGGATAAACCACTTAAGGGCCAGTTGTCACTCATGGACTGTCTCGGCTCGAAGAGTATTCTTGGCAGGGAGATTTAGCTCTGCAAAAAAATATGTGCTTTCATGAGAATAATACAGAGATTGAGCATGGATTATGCTCTGTATTACATCGTAATGTTAAACTACTGTGACACATTGTAATGTGATACTTCTGTGCCACACCCCATTACAGTTAATGCATTCACAACATCCTAAATGTCAGAAAAAAGACCTAAAAGTCTGCCCAAACTACCTCCCATCCTATACACATCATTTGTAATTATGGACCTGAGCTTCATGACAAAATAAATCAGTGGCACTGATTTATGTAGGTGTACTATAACCAATCCAACAAAATATTTCTAGGATCTTCTATTTCCGTTCCAAATTCCCGGCATTCACAATATTTGAAGTCTCTAATTTCTATCTTCTGCATTCAAATCTTTGGAATTGGAGAGAGGAGACATGTGCAGATGAGTTGCAGAGGAAATGACTCACCACCTATGTGGTGATGAATAGTAAGATTAAACGAGAACTTACCAGTTTGAAGTTTGATCTTTATTTTATGAGGAGGAACGTTGAGGGAATACGTGAAAGAAGCCCGCTACGACGCATGCGTGTCATCCTTCAAAGCAGCGGTGTGAGGTCACAGATACACTATAATGACCTAAAATAGTAAGATTATTAAAGAGATACCAGTTTAAGATATGACCATTCGAGGGTGGGAGCGGAGGGCACGTATTCCCTCAACGTTCCTCCTCATAAAATAAAGATCAAACTTCAAACTGGTAAGTTCTCGTTTAATCTTACTATTTTACTTCGGAGTCACGTGAGTGACTACGTGAAAGATTTCAAAGCTCTGTGACCTCATGCCGTGGAAACGAGTCCATGCTTCACAACTGCCTTGGTAGTTAGGGAGAAATTGTTAATTATATTCAAAACATTCATACCAATTATTTAATGGAAATGATAAATAATATCGAATTAATTCAAATCATAACCCTGTATTCTTCAGGGATAAATTATCATACAGAACTTAAAATGTTCCCCGAAAACGTTCCCATACTGCTAACTGGTTTGTTATAACATTTCTGAAACGTTTTCTCCGACAACCATCCTGCAATCCTGAGGATTTGGTCCATGGATACATCAAGGCGTTTTGCTGCGGATGTAGCTGCAGCCCTGGTGGAGTGATAATTAAATATGTTATTGTCCACTCCCGCCTATCTTAACCCATATTTCAGCCACCGCGAAATGGTCTGAGTTACACTCTATGGTACAGTTTCTTATAGCTGATTAAATGCCAATTCCTTGCCTCTGATAGCCTTTGTACTTTCACTGTATAACAAAACGTGCTTCACTATACAGAGGCGTTTGTCCTCCGGGTAGGCCATCAATTCTATGACCTGCCCCGCTGATCCTGGCCTATTTTGTTTAATAATACGGTCCTGGATCACAAACCCCAAACTTCCTGCCGCCATAGTGAAGCCATCCAGTCTTACTTTTTGCAACAACTGGAGCTTATGCGCTGTGACTAGCGCCATCAGCATTACCATTTCTAGTTAGTTTATCCAGATTTAATGCTGTAGCCGGCGACCAATTCCTTAGCAAGGTCAAGAACACACTTACATCCCAGATATAGTTGTATCTTATTTTTGGTGGCTTGGTGTTAACATTGCCTCTTAAAATTTTAACTACCAGAGGATGTGATCCCACAGACTGTCTTACTGTTCCTTGCCACCAATAAGTTGACAATGCACTTCTGGCACTATTCCCAGTGCTGTAACTCAGTCCTCCATAGTGCAGGCTGGTGAGAAACTCTAGCACCGCCGGAACATCCTTATTTCTGTGGTCCAGAAGGTTATTATGGCAGTAATTAGTCCATTTTTAATATGACCTAAATACTGTTTTTGTGTAGACCTTCTTTGTGCTGCTGTGATCATGTCCACAGTTCTTTTTGATAGCCCCATGTCCCGTAGCGGTGTTTTAGAGTCTACAACCTACTAAATCAATATTTTCTATGACATGGATAGCTATCCTCAGTTACTGGATGCACCAGCCACTTAGGACTATGTCTTACAGTTATACATGGTTCCAGCACCATGTCCTGTACCCCGGAAAACCATAGTTGGGTAAGCCAATCAGGTACTAAGACATCCCAGATGCCGATTCCTGTTGAATTTCCCTTAGTACCCAATTGATAAAGTAGAAAGGAGGAAATACATAAATGCAATCTTCCCCCCCCCCCAGTGCAGTGAAACAGCATCTGTAGCTTCTGCCTCAGGATCTGGTACCAATGATACATACCTCGGTAACTGGTGATTTAACCCTGGATGCAATTCTAATATCCGGCCTTACATACTTTACTGATTTTAGCAAATACCGTTCTATCCAACATCCATTCAGTACTTTCAATAAATTTTCGTGACCTGGTGTCTGCCACTGAATTAGTATCCCTGGTAGATACGTAGCCCATAACCAAATATTCCTTTGGACACACCATTGCCAAATTGAATTTGCCAATTCATCACAAGATGTTGATATCTTTGCACCCATATGACTTATATATGCCATCACCGAGGTATTATCTATCTACCATCTAACATGCTGCAGTTTCATTCCTGAGCTATAAGATTTTAGCCCATGAAATGCACTTAACATTTCTAACCCTTAGTGTTATGTAGGTTAGCTTCTTATATATTCCATCTCCCCCATAGCTCGAGATGGTATCAGTTGTACCGTAACCAATTGCACTGGCATCTGTTTGTAATAGCACAGACGGGTTGTGAATAACTATTGGGTTTGGAGCAATACTTAACATTGTGTTCCCAACATTGTAATTCTTTTATAGCTTCTATCATTAGCTCCATTGGCCAAAATAAATGACCTCTATAATTATGAGCCCATTGAACTCTGTGGCTTTCCATATTAGTAAAGTCATTAACATATTAAATGTGTTAATGGTGTCAATTTTGATTTAAGTGGATTGACAATGAATCCCAGCTGTTCAAACAATTGTTTAGTGGCAACCACTGCCTAACATGCCGATTCATAAGTTATTCCCACAATAAGGATATCATCCAACTGTACCATTACTCTATGATTTTGGTGTTGCAGCAGTCCCAACGTTGGATTAAAATGTTTTCCCCTGTTGGATATTGAATAGCAAGGATCTTAAAGATTAATACTTGCCATACAGTAGCCTGCTGAAAACTAAGTCTTTAGCACTGCTAAAAGTATCCATTTTTAAAATGAATATATTGCACAACATTGTGAAGTATTGATAATCCATAATAATACGGCATCCCCCATCTTTCTTATTTCTAATAAAGGTGTTTGAGACAAATCCTGTTGTTCAGGTGTGGTTTATTCCATTACCAGCATGTATATCTGTCCGGTTTATGTTGTACTGGAGGGTTTTGTTTGTGTAGAAACTCTATCACATATCCCTTAAAACTGCTAAGGATATATCTGCCCATAGATATATTACACCAAGCTTCAACATGAAGTTGCAATGTCCCTCCAACTTCCGTGCTCCCTATTAATGCTGGAGCCCCAAATTCACCTACCTCCATGGTTATCGGTGGTAACCAAGTTATTTTCTTGGTTTCATACGCGGTTGTGGAGAGCCTAAAGGTTAATGTTAGGGTAGATGCTGACGTAGAGACTTTTGCATCTTCCACAGTGGTCGTCCCGGGCCAAACCCTAAACAGGACACTGCTGCTGGGTACCTCTGCCCCATTCTTTGTAGTATAATTACAAAACACTACCTCTCTTAGGATGCACATAAGGTTAATGTCTTCCCCAGATATCCTTTGGATGCTCTAATCAGCCCCAAAGTCGAGCCTCCTCGCCAATTCTTTTACCTGTTTAGACAGGTCTCCCCCCCCAAATAACGGGGTCTATAGCCCTTTGCTTACATAGTATAGCGAACTAGGGTCTAGAGTTGGCTGAATGGCCCTTCAAAATGCACATCACAAAAAATAGTGCTAATGGCATCCTTGTGGTCACTAATTTTGTCCACCTTTTTTAACATGCGGGCCAAAACTGTTATGCCCGCCATGAGACCTTTCAGAGTATTACGGATTTTAATATCCCGACTCCTAACGGCCTTCCCAACATGTCTGCAAATGCACCTGTAACAATGGCTACATTAAGAGCAGCACAATATCCCGGGGTATAAAAGCCTTGCCAACACTTCAGCAAAAATATTAGCTTGAAGTTTATGGGTGGACTCACAGTCCTTCAATACTCACAGCCATCCTTCTCGAGATCATTCTCAGTGTGTTTCTGCTGGCAGTACTGGCTCATCATGTTCAGCAGGTTGTTTTTTCCCACCCTTCAATAGGGGAAAGTGGCTCCATCACCTGCTCAGATTTTACCCCGTCAGACCGTCCATACCCTCCTCAGAGGCGTCTGACATTTCATGCAGCCCTTATGGGAAACTGCTGTGGGACTTATATTTATTTGCCCACTGTGGCTATCCTCCAATCCCGGAGCCTGCCACTGTGGAGAAATTTCCTCCAGCCACCGCTCCAGCCGACTTACATGCCCTCGGGCACTAGTCGTTGCAGGTGCTTTAATATATGGGACCGCTCCTGCTGACCTTGGTGCTCTCTGGCACTAGTCGCACGCGGTATTTCCCGCAGCCGGTCCCCATGCCTACGGGCACTGGTCGCTCCCCATGGTCCCGGTACTCACGGGCACCTGTACCCATTTAGGGTGAAATTTGGCACTCGCTCCCTTATGGGAGATGCTGGTGCCGACATTCATTGCTGCCTGCTGCTGGTCATTAAGCAGGAGCAATTCTGTGTGGCAGCACTTCAGCTCTATACTGACATCAGTAGCTGGCTGCCTGCTGTTCAGAACACAGCAGTAACGACCTGTGGCTCTGCCCTGACGTCCTTAACTGGCTGCCTGCTGCTCTTCAGAATACAGCAGCAAACTCTGGAAAAGAACCAAAGGTAAGTGAAATTTGTTCTTACCTGTACTGGTTTTCAGCCTGTCGTTTGGGAGGAACGTCCTTCCTCCCGCAGCCCCACGGACCCCGTAGCGTAGGTCCTTGGGCTGCTGTCCCAGATGTCGGCTGACGGCTACTGAGTAGTCCTGCTCTCTTCCGGGTCCCGCAGCCGCTTCAATCGGCTCCAGAGCCGCTAGCGACTGCTCCAACATAGACTGCTTAGTCTGGAAAACCCCCGGGACGTGTTGCTTCGCTTCCCGCCCCGCAGCAGTCAATCTTGCCGGTGCGGGGAGCGACGTCGGGCACAGCTGTTCTGCTGCTACTAAAAATAGCCTTTTAGGAATCCTCTCCGGAGGATTCGCGCATCGGCTGCTGCTGGCTGCTGGCTGCCCGCTGTTTCCGCGGTTCTCCCCTCCAGCTCCCGCAGCTTCTTGCCTTTCCTACCTGCAAGGTAAGTGGGAAAAATTTTGCAGTCTCTTACCTGCTTCTTTGCATTTCCCTCTAGGGAGACGTCCTCTCCCATGTCTGACTCGTTCAATGCGTGTATGCGATATGACACGCATGCATCGTAGCGGGCTTCTTTCACGTAGTCACTCACGTGACTCCGAAGTAAAATTGACCAGTACTGGCCAAATAGCTAATGTGCCAATATCAGATTGCTTGCAGAATGCACCAGGATGATTTTTAACCACAATGACATTGTGAGCTCCATCCAGGAGTTGACGCTGCCTTAACTGGTGGAAGGCTGTTAGTTGGTGCTGACTTGCACTCCACTTGTGCATGCAACATATGAAATATGTGGTACAATTTCACCGGGCAGCTACTGAGCAACACTTCAACACAAGTTTCAGAGGTGAAAGGTCCTTATCCACCAATTGCAACACTTATCAATGGAATATTACCCCAGTTTCCAGGATATTTTCCATTTAAAGCAAGCCACACCCAGAAAATTGCCCCATTGTTTCCGGGATGGCATAATCCTTGTTACTTATCTTCACAAATTGCACTCATTTACAAGTTAATTTTTGTATAGTTATTAAATTTCAGTATTTTCAGTAATTTCTGACAAAGTAGACCAAGCAGATTGATTGGGACAATGATTAAAGATACATATATTCTGTGATTAATCATGCAAAATGGCTCAACCTCCTGTATTCTCTTTGTGTAGTTTGCAGGCACTCATTATGACTCTCTAGATTTGCGTCAACATGCACCGGTTTTCTCCCACATCCCAAGGATGTGCTGATTGCTAGGTTAATTAGCTATTGTAAATTACATCCGATGTGGAAGGATGTCAGGAGAGTCAAGTTGAATTGATAATCATGTAAGACAGAAATAACCCACAAGTGGTTCTGTGAGCCAGTATTGACACAATGGACACAATTGGCTCCTTCTATACCATAGGGGAAAATGGAAATATTTTTTACAGAAACAATAAGGAAAAATGAGAACCTGTATTGGTTCTGTATTTCGCAATGCACAGGTGAATATGATTGGAAGTAGGAAAATGAAAAAATCTTCAAAATAGGCAGTTTTTTGTAAAGGTCACTCAGAGGCACAAGTGTTTTGATAATGCCATAGATGACAAAATGGTTAAGACAGTTTAAATTCATATTTCTCTTGCTTTTGTGTCTTTCAATAGCATGACACTGATTAATGACAAACCTGTAAGATCAGCTTGGGAGGGATCAGCAATGACCACATCACATATGTTACTTGCTGCTTAGTTTTGAAGCAACTCTATTCATTGATGTTAGATGTTCTGACTTCCATTGCACTGAAGTCAACAGTTTCACATTGTCATTTAGAATTCCTGCACAATATAAACCTGCCTTTAATGCTGCTGTGAAATATCAGTCACCTTTGCCACAATCTCTGACATTTAAGTAGATGGTAATATCACAGATAAAGTTGAAAGTCACTCCTGGATAATTCTGACGTTCCTAGGAATGTTTGAGCTTCAGGGTGATCAAACTGCTCACAGTGTAAAGGCCCTGTCCCACTTACGTGTCCTTGGCACGCAAATTACGTGACCTCGTCATCGCGTTGATGAGCACGGGCTTCATGTGGCCACGTGGGGCCGGTCCCACTGAGAAGTGTGGAGTGGTATGGAGTTGTGCCCGTTAATGCGCGGCACTCCGAAATTTTGTAGCGAATGAAATCTTCATGCGCAACCGGCCTGTCGAGTAACTGACGGCCAAAGTGGGACGGGCCCAAGACCCTGGCACGATGCAACGTCTCACCTCCAACAGCAGCAGAAGCAGGCGAATGATCGTCAAACTCAGCCTGGGGCTCACGGCCGTTGCGGTCCGGATCTGCCCCCACTCCTACTCCCAGAGCGGGGCCAAGAAAATTGAAGGTACACACAAAATGCTGGAGTAACTCAGCGGGACCTGCAGCATCTCTGGAGAGAAGGAATGGATGACGTTTCAGGTCAAGATCCTTCTTTCAGACGGAAGAAGGGTCTCGACCCGAAACATCACACATTGCTTCTCTCCAGAGATGCTGCCGGTCCCGCTGAGTGACTCCTGCATTTTGTGTCCATCTTCAAATGACATCACGCGATCTAGACTGCAGTGCGGACGCATGAAGTCGCGCGCGGCCTTCGCGGGACCGTTGCGCCTCAACGCGACCACGAGGTCGTGTAATTAGCGTGCCAAGGACACGTAAATGGGACAGGGACTTTAGTCTCATGCATTGCACATAAGCTTTTAAATTCAGATCTAAATCTTGCATTCTTCACTAGGATGCAATGAACTGAATTAGGTACCATCCACTCAGTTTATCTAATTCATTCTTTCAGAACACCAGCACTCAGTTGACTTGGAGTACCATTTAGCAGGCTTGGATTTGTTTATAGGTAATGGAAATAATATGTTAATAGGACAAGAGGTTGTCCCGTGAGGTTGCAGTTAAGCTGCACTTACAATCAAGTTAGCATTCTGGTGTGTTGTGTGGTCTTGACCTGAACATATTCTGTAAATTACCAGACTAAACATGAATAAAACATTTAGCTCCCCACTTTAATGAACGCCTAGTGCACGTAAATTTGCAAAATATGGGCACTCGCTAAAATTAATGCAGGTGATATCTTTGCCTTTGTTAATTACCATCAGTATTTTTACAGAATTTTACCCAAGTTTCAAAGAATTGATCAGTAAGGCTATATCTGGCTGTTGAAAGGAAGAAAAATACAGTTTTATTTCCTGTCAAATGAGACAAGACTAAGTAAAAGCTGCCTATCATTTGGTGGATCACCTGTAGGCTGACAAGAGCAAATGGATCAAAATTGGCCAATCTTGTTGCATCCGTCATTTTAGCTTCCCCAAAATTTTGAGAAAAAAAACAGCTTCCCAAATGGCTCAAAAGGTGCTGCATTTTCAAATGCCCCACTCCTGAGTGACAAGAATTCAAGAATGACGATTGGAAAGGGCAGTAAGACAAAATGTTTTGAAAAGTCAAACATTTGCCTGAAGCTCACAATGTTGAACTAATTTACCAGATTGTTCAATTGGCTGCTCTCTGAGTCCTCTGCTGTAACTTTACATGTTGTGCATTTACTCTCAAGTATTGAATATTAATGAATATAAATCCAGTCAAGTACCAAATTAAATATTAAACACCAAACATACATAATTCTTTGTGCTTTGGGAGTGATACAAATTAAGGACAGTTGAGTTGAATTGTCTGGCTGCTGAAACCGATGATAGATCGAAACATTATCGCCGTGAACTCTAAACACATCCAATCTATTCTGAGTCCCAAAAAAGAAGCCGACTGCTGACCCATGTAAGGAACAGCACAGCACCTCGATTGGCAAAGAATAAGCAAGGCACAAACTCCAGATTTTATCTCATCTGATCAGTCAAATGGGAAGATTTACTAGCTCAGACTTTAGAGGTCAGGCAGTCACGCGATGGCAATGCATAAAAAGAGGTAGAATTGCATTAGATGTATATCTACTAGGTGTATATACAGGCAAAGATGGATATTTACTAGGGATTTTAACGATTCAACAGTATTCAAAAAGAATGGCGAAGAGTCTCGAATGCCGAATCATCACCCGTTCCTTCTCTCCAGAGATGCTGCCTGTCCCACTGAGTTACTCCAGCATTTTGTGTCTATCTTCAAAAATAATTTTGCAACCTGAAAATCTAGTTAATGTACTGTATGTACTGAAATTTTATTAAGAAAAAAGTAAACAATAATGAAAAGATAGAAAATCAATATATTTTAAAATATTAATTGATGGAATTATAGTATACTATGACTACAATGCATGGAATTTTGGAGGCAAGGGAGCTAACATAGCAGGAATTATGATTTAATTAATCAACAATGTGATATTATCAGAGTATTCTAAAGCAAGCCAACTTGAAGTTCACAACATTTCAAGTGATTTCCCTTGATTCTGATGTAAATGGGAATATGGTGAAGTTTTTGGATTTACAATGTGTAAGAAGGAATTGCAGATACTGGATTACACCGAAGATAACTGCTGGAGTAACTCAGCGGGTCAGGCAGCATCTTACTCCAGCATTTTGTGTCTATTATTGGATTAAGAACTATTTTTTGGACTAACAATCAAGAGGTGCTGGTTTAAATACCACCAACACAATTACAGAATATTAAATTTTAATTATTAAACAAAGTTCGAATTTTAAAAAAAAGAAACTCCTGGTATATTGTCAAAATCGATTGGTACTATATGGTACGTTAAGGAAGGAAATATGATCTCATTGCAGATCTACGATATGATATGATACGATACGATAAACTAGAGCAATGTTACACAATTTTGAGATTTAAAAAATCAAGTCTGCAATTAATCCCATCAGATAAAGCATAAAAAGAAGTTTAATCTGACACCTAATTCACTTTCATATCTTCACAAATATTAAAAAAAATATGGCCATTTTCATACTCGGAAATTAGCATCCTGTTCCCTATTGTTTTTCCATTGACTTAGCACAAAAGCTGTGATCGAGGACAGTCAAAAGCCCATAACTTTCTTAAAAATCAATAGAACTGAATTAAATGTTCAGTTATTATAGATTGAAGCATTCTGAAGCAAATATAAAACATCTTGCTTGGATGACCTGAAATTAAAGCATATAATTAGTTAATTACCTAATTGTAGTTAATTACAAAATTGACCGTTGTGACGGAAATAGTAATAAACACCCAGACTGCCTTGAAAATTCAAAAATGTGATATTCTCAAGATCTGAACTTTAATATTATTGTATAATATGCTGTAAGTCCATAACAGATAGGTAAATAAATTACAATTTCTAGCAATAGACCAAGTCTTTATGGAGAAGATCAGTTGCTAGCTGGTATATTGGCATATCATAATCAGTAGCATCATCATACTCCTCAGATTGTAACTAATAAGCAACTCTGTACACCTTGTTTTTCCTCAACTTTTCAATTTTGACATTGTAAACTCCAAGTTTTGCTCTTCAAACCACGCATGACATGCCTTTCTGCCCACTACTTTCCCATTAAGAATGTCCTGTAGATTCAATTTCTTAAGAAAAGGATATATTTGTTAAATAGCCTAAGTATCCAAATAACAAACTAATCCCATTCACACAGGAATTCACGAAATAACATGATTTTAAAATCTCACTGTCATGAATTTACATGCCAGATTGAAGGAATTTAATGTTTAATTCCCATAAATTAATCTAGAAACATCCACTCAATATAATTAAAATAATTATTTTTTTGCACAATACATGGGACTAAAACTGATATTTAATATAAAAATATTGACTATGGGTAGACAATAACACAAAATATAGACGATTTAGATGCTCTTATGACATGATTGTCCAAAAAAAAGAGCATTTAGATCATCTCACGAGTGAGTTTTTCGGGAAAGCGATTGATTGGAACGTTGTATTTGCAGTGAATTGGAACCCCATATCGGCAGGAAAAACACTGCCGGTTCGTATGGGGCTCAAATCACATTTTCGCATCGTAAAATTTGATTAAAGCCATCCCAAGAAACAAGATGATATGTAAAATAGACGACTTACATTTTGTTTTGTCCCGTTCATGCGATCCGTCACGTTGTAGGCGTCAGGAGTTGCTTTTGATTTTAATGTAATTATTTAATTGTCTCACGATTAGAATTTTTTTTTAATTAAAAAAATCGGGAACGGAAGTCCGATCGATTATTCTTCAGCAGCTGGCAGCCCGAGGAAGTCCGCCTTGAACAGGCAGGAAAAAAAAGGCATTTTAATCCCCCCCCCCCCCCCCCCCCCCCCCCCCCTTCTAAGGCACCAAAGTTGTGCACATGGCCAATGGCAGAACTGCAGTGCCGCTGAAGGTAAGTTTTGTAACATCGCTATAAACTATATTTATCCCAGAGGGAAATTGGTCTAGTGTCACATAAAGGAGAAACCAGACAAGAACGGCAGATTTCACTGTAGCTCCAGTGCAGATGTAATTTGGGTTGGACTGTGCATACTAATGCCATCAATGTCCTGTGAATAAATGAATATATAAATACAAGGCTGCACCATGTCACAGTCATCAATCTGTGTCTATTGTTACAAAGAGGTAAACCTTTACCTCTCAGCACTATTCCCCAGTATTAAGCATGCCGCGGCATGGTGGCGTAGCGATAGAACCACTTCCTTGCAGCACCAGAGACCCGGGTTCAATCACAACCACGGTTGCTTGTCTGTATGGAGTTTGCACGTTCTCCCTGTGACCCGCATGGGTCTTCTCTGAGATGGTTGGTTTCCTCCCACACTCTAAAGGCGCATAGGTTTGTATGTTAAATGTAAAATTGTACCAAGTGTGTTTAGAGTAGCATTAATGTGCGGCAAATTCTGGTCGGTTCAGACTCAGTGGGGCGAAGAACCTGTTTCTGTGCTGTATCTCTAAACTAAACTAAAAAAGTGGCATGCCTATGCTCCAGTGCTATACAAAACAAACCTGTAACCGCCATAAATCTTTGTAATCCAATATCATACAAGACATCGGGGAGACCAAGCGCAGGTTGGGCGATCGTTTCGCCGAACACCTCCGCTCAGTCCGCAATAACCAACCTGACCTCCCGGTGGCTCAGCACTTCAACTCCCCCTCCCATTCCCAATCCGACCTCTCTGTCCTGGGTCTCCTCCATTGCCAGAGTGAGCAACAGCGGAAATTGGAGGAACAGCACCTCATATTCCGCCTGGGGACCTTGCGTCCGGATGGCATTAACATTGACTTCTCCCAATTTTGCTAGCCCTTGCTGTCTCCTCCCCTTCCTTAACCCTCTAGCTGTCTCCTCCCACCCTCCTATCCACCCGCCCTCGGGCTCCTCCTCCTCCCCTTTTCCTTTCTTCTCCCCCCCACCCCCCATCAGTCTGAAGGAGGGTTTCGGCCCGAAACGTCGCCTATTTCCTTCGCTCCATAGATGCTGCTGCAACCGCTGAGTTTCTCCAGCAATTTTGTGTACCTTCATACAAGACATCTATCCCCAGTGGTATTTGACACCAGTGCTATACACTTGCAAGTATTGTTCTCCTGTTGTTATTCTGTAACAGACCTGTTCCCATCAAGATGTGTCCCCATTTTCTGGTGACAAATCCATATTCACCACTGTAGTACCTCAAAATCTCAAACTGGATATGGTCCTGGTCCCGGAGGCTCAGCAGCCTACACTCGACCTGACATAGATGCTGGTAACTCATCTCTGGGTACATGCATCCAGTATCTGACCCCAGATTTCCTGCTCCTGCACCAAGTGGCTTTGGGATGTTGTTCTGGGTGGGCCCCAAGGCACACGCTGTCTCAGGTAGGCTACAGTAAAGCTGTTACAGATTAACCTATTCCAGAGCCCAGTAGTGGCCGGTGGGATGAATTTTGGTGACAGGCTTAACTCTTCTTAGACTGCAGCAGTGAAAGCAGAAATTACCAAAGCTACAATATGTTACCACTTTCATCACTCAGCTTAGGTCTTGCCACCCAATAAGCATCTATCAGCATGAGTACCTTCACATCTTTTGGCCAGACTAGCTTAGATGAAGGCCAAGAAACATACAATTAAATTGCCAAGAGGATTTAAGCATTACACACTAATCACATCAGACAAAAAGAACCTTTGTCAAACAGCCCAATTAATCTTCCATTCAACAATCCAAACCAAACAAAGCACAGCAGACAACGTTTACAAGATATATATCATGCAGTTGATTAGGTGTTTGAAGAATGCTGTCTTCCTTCATGATGCCAGTGTTGAGTGACAGAAGCATTAGAGAACAAATAATTAGAACATTGTTTATTATCAGGCACTTGTTTGTAGGGACAAAGCTATGATTAGACCCGATAGTGTATTCAAAGTGGCTGATTAATCTGCCTCATTACAAATAAATTCAATGGTCGTATTAAAGTTCCATTAATCTGAATGGAAGTTCTGATATTTCACCATATCTCTGACCAAATGTGAATGCAGGGTTTGTAGTCCTGGGTTTGTAGTCTTGGTTTTTAATGTCCCAGGTATCCCTGGTAACGCTACACAAATGCCACAGACTGCTGGGTCAAAGATGGGAAAGTGTTAAGAAAAGTAAAAGTGATAAGAAGTAAGAATAAGATGTGTTAACAATTGACAAAATTAGTTGCATGTCATTAAGAATTTGACTGAGACTTTATAAGGCCATAAGTTCATAAAGGATAGAAGCAAAATTAGGCCATTTGGTCCATCAAGTCTACTCTGCCATTCAGTCATGGCTGATCTACGTCTCCCTCCTAACCCCATTCTCCTGTCTTCTCCCCATAACTCCTGGCACCTGTACTAATCAATAATCTATTTCTATGCCTTAAAAATATCCATTCACTTGGCCTCCCCAGATTCAACACTCTATGACTAAATACATTTCTCCTCATATTCTAAAGTAACGCCATTTAATTCTAAGGCTATGGCCTCTGGTCCTCACCTCTCCCACTAGTGGGAACATCCTCTCCACATCCACTCTATCCTAGCCTTTCACTATTTGGTAAATTTCAATGAGGTACCCCCCTCATCCTTCTAAACTCCAGCGAGTAGAGGCCCAGTGCTGTCAAACGCTCATCATATGTTAACCCACACATTCCTGGGATAATTCTTGTAAACCTTCTCTGGACTCGCTCCACAGCCAACACACCCTTCCTCAGATATGGGGCCTAAAATTGCTCACAATACTCCAAAAGCGACCTGATCAGTACCTTGTAGAGTCTCAGCATTACATTTTTGTATTCTAGTCTTCTAAAAATAAATGCTAGCATTGCATTTCAAAGGTATCAAAGGTCTTTTATTGTCACGTACCAATTAAGGTACTATGATATGCAAATTACCATACAGCCATATGAAAATAAAAAGCAACAAGACACACGTCAAAGTTAACATAAACATCCACCACAGCAGATTCCCCACATTCTTCATTGTGATGGAAGGCAAAAAAGTCTAATTTTCTTCCTTTTTATTCTCTCGCGGTTGGGGCAGTCGAACCATCCGTCGGGGTGATCGAACCTCCCGCAGCCGGGCCATCGAAACTCCCGCGTGCCACGGCTTGGAGATCCCGATGTCCCGATAAAGGAAGTGGCGGCGCTGTGAAACGGCTGCGGCTCGCCTGCAGTCTGTCTGTTGTGTTGTTTTTTTTGTCTAGTTCAGTGACTTGTCTAGTTGAGCTGAGGCCTAATGGCGGAGCTGGTGGCCTCCAACCTGGGACCGACCTTGAGGCTCCGGAGGTAGAGCCAACCACGACTCACCAACGCGAGGCTGGCCGTCTTCGAGCTGCCGCAACGTTTGGGCAGCGGCACGACTCGGCGCTCCGGTGAGGGCGGACGGCACGGGGCTGAAACACTCCTGTGTGGGCGGCCCGGCTACCGGCTGGAAGGCTCTCCTGTGTGGGCGGCCTGGGTACCGGCTGGAAGGCGCTCCCATGTGGGCGGCCCGGCTCTCGGCTGGAATGCACTCCCGTGTGGGCAGCGCGGTGCGGGGCTGAGACGCTCTCGTGTGGGCGGCCCGGTGCGGGGCTGAGACGCTCTCATGTGGGCGGCCCGGTGCGGGGCGGAGACGATGCTCCGGTGGCTGAGGCGGCGTTCTGGCGGCGGCGACCTGAATCCGGGGCCGGCCACGGGCCAGTGGACGACATCGTCGGGAGCTCGCAGGTCACAGGCTGGTGCCTGTTTTCCAGAGCTCCCGTGGCAACAGCTGCGTCCGCTGGACTGGAGGGCGGCAGCTTCGACCACCCCCGGGCCGCGGAGCTTGAACCGCGGGACTGACTTACCATCGCCCGGTGGGGTATCGCCTCAGCGCAGAGGGAGAAGAGGAGGGAAGAGACAGTAACTCTAAGACTTTTGCCTCCATCACAGTGAGGAGGTGCTTGGTGAACTCACTGTGGTGGATGTTAATTTGTGTTTATTGTGTGTTGTTATTATTACATGTATGGCTGCAGGCAAAAACATTTCGTTCAGACCGAAAGGTCTGAATGACAAATAAAGGATTCAATTCAATGTCAGTCTTTGACCAGTGAACGTGGATTCCGTGATGTTGAGTTCGCAAGCAGTTGGGGCACTGAGGTCAACCCCTGGCAAAGGGACCGTGAGCTCTGCGATGTTAAAGTCCCGTAGGCACCCCACACCGGAGCTCTCAAAATCGCTCTCTAGCAAAGGCCACCAATTCCTCGATGTTAGGCCGTAGTGCGGAAGGAGATACAATACAGAAAAAAATTTGCATCTCCGTCGAGGTAAGAGATTATAAAAAGTTTCCCCCTCCCCCACCCCCACATAAAACAAGCTAAAGAACAGTAAAAACATACATTTAACACATATAATTAAAAGGAAGGAAAGGACAGACAGGCTGTTGGGGAGGTAGCCATTGCTGGTGCCACCTGGTGCCTTCCTTACTACCGATTCGACTTGCAAATTAACTTTTTGGAAACCCTGGACCAGCACTCCCATGTGCCTTTGCATTGAAGTATAATTTAGTAGCATTGAAGATTCATTTCTGCAAACTTCAAAATATTATTTAATGCTCCATGTCATCATAAAAATATATACCCACTGTGATAAAAAGTTGCCCCTCAGGTACCTATTAAACTTTTCCTCTGTCAACTTTCTCTAGTTGTTGATACCCTGCCCTGGGATAAAGATGATTTGCATTCACCCTGTCTGTTGCCCTTTTGATTTTATACACATCTACAAGGTCTTCCCTCAGTCTGCTGCGCTCCAAAGAAAAACGTTCCATTCTGTCCAACTTCTATCAATTTCTCATGCACAAAACAATGCTGACTATCCAAAATCAATCCTTGTTTTTCCAAATGAAAAAAACATTTCCTTACCCATTGGAAAGCTCCACAGCGACTTTCCGACCATCGTTGCTGTTGTAGTTGTTGGTCTTAATGGTCCATAGTTCCCTGGATTTACCATGCAGCCCTTCTTAATCAGTGACACAACATTGGCCACCCCCCAATCTTCCAGCACCTCTCCAGTGCCTAACAATGATCCGTATATCTCAGCAACTACTTCTCAAGCTTCTCACAATGTCCTTGGAGAAACCTGATCAAGCCCTGAAGGTTTAACTACCTACATAGGTTTAAAGGTATTGATTTCATCCTCACTTCATCCTCATACTTATTACTTACTGTGATAGCATAGGTTTGCCCCAGATGCTCTGGCTTCCTCCCACAACAAAAACAGATTTTAAAGTCCTGAGCTTTCAAAGTATTTAATCAGGTTCACACGTTGGGTTTCAGATTTGATCACCTAGCACATAAAAAACATAGTGCAAATTCCAAAGTCAACATCTTTATTTCCTGCACTTCAGAAATTGAAACACTGTCTACCCTCTCAGAAGACTTGGAAGATCCCATGGCACTAATCAAAAATGTAGAGCAGCTGAGCTTTTCCCGAATGGATTGGCAGATAGTTAACCCTCACTCAACATGACTGAAGCAAATTAGACCAATATCAAATTTTTCTTTGAAGGAGCTTGCCGTGTGTAAACTGGTGGCTGCATTCTTGTCATACTAACGGAGACTATGCAAAAAAATAATTAATTGGCTTTGAAATACCGAGTAAGTTTCACATTAGGGTGAAACATCACATGGTGGTGTAGCGAGGGAGTTGTTGTCTTGCAGCAAATGCAGCGCAGGAGACCCGGATTCAATCCCGACTACGGGCGCTGTCTGTACACAGTTTGTACATTCTCCCCATGACCTGCGTGGGCTTTCTCCGAGACCTTCCGTTTCCTCCCACACTCAAAAGACGTACAGGTTTGTAGGTTAATTGGCTTGGTAAAAATTGTCCCTAGTGGGTGTAGGGTAGTATTAATATGCGGGTATCGCTGGTCGGCATAGACCCGGTGGGCCGAAAGGCCTGTTTCCTCCCACAACAAACTAAACTAAACTAAATATGAGCCTTTCTAAATAGGAGCCTTGCCCCTGTCCCACTCAGGCATTTCTTTTGATGACTACAGGTGACTTGGCTGTCGCCACATGGTTGTGGGGTGACGCCTGTATGGTCATGAGTAGTCTCCTCAAGTCCCCTAAAGAGTCATAACGTTTTTCTGCTCGCCACTGGATTTTGAAATATTCAAAACTTTTTGGCGACTGTAGGCTTGACGTAGCTTAACGTAGCTTGTCTTCTCCTGTCATAGGTGCTGTCATAGGTTGTCGCAAGGATGACGCAGGTTGTCACCAGGTGATGTTGGTTGTCGCTGGGTGCTGACTTCGGTGAATTCCATTGGCGACTACCTACATCAATATACATCAACTGGTGACTGAATTGGTACCGGCGACTGAATTGTCTTCAGTTGTCTTCAGTTGTCGCCGACAGGGTCATTGCTTGTCATAGCTTGTCGTGGGTGGATGTAGGTTGACTTCAGTTGTCGTAGGTTCTCGCCTGTGTGGTCGTAGGTTGTCGTAGGTGGGTCATAGGTGGACGCTCTAATGGGTCACCAGTTGTTGGTAGCTTGCCGTAGCTTGACGTCGACTAGGTGGTAGGTTGTCGTAGCTTGTCGTACACATTGTCGTGGGGGAGTTCCAGTCGCCGCTTTTTCAGCGACCTGCTACGACTATGACAGTTGACAGTAGGACAGGCCCTTAAGTGTTTTTCTTACAGAAAATTCTTAGCAACGTACATCATATTTGCTCCTTCACATCTAAGGCAAGTGTAAATAAGTTGTCACCTCTTTAAAAACAGCCATAGGCAAGCTATAGGCTTTTTGCATATTTTCACTTTGTAGTGACTAAGGTAGCAGGAAAGAAGGAGAAAATGTAAGCTGTGTATGTCCAAATCAAAAGGATTGTGGAGCCATAAAACTCTCAATCCTTTAGTTGCCTTTGTAAGTGTGAAAGAGCTGAGAATTAAGAGGAAATAAAGGCTGTTGATCTCTGGAAATTACAGGCTCCTGGCTACTAAAACACTGATACCAAATTTAGCCCCTTATTTGACCTCTTCATAGTCACATGCAAGTTCCAATTCTTCCCAACCTTCATAACTTTCAGCACTGTGCACAATGTGGCCTCATATTCTGAGAAACTACCTGCTTTCCTGTATCTAATTGCCAGGTAGCTCCATCAGGGATAGACACAAAATGCTGGAGCTACTTAGCGAGACAGGAAGCATCTCTGGATAGGAGGAATGGATGATGTTTCGGGTCGAGAACCTTCTTCAGACTCTCGACCCAAAACGTCACCCAAGTCTGAAGAAGGGTCGCGACCCGATACATTACACTCCCGCAACGCAATATTCTACTACTTACCTAGAGTAGACACAAGGCATTGAGGTGATTGTGTGGAGTGCCAATGGAGATCTGAACCCGCCCGGGCCTACTGCGCGAAGATATAGCGTCATTTTGCGTCGCTACTGCGTCAACGGCTTCCGCCAACTGCGCAGGCGTGGATGGTCGCAATTTTATTCCCCAAACCTTCCAGCGGGCCGGAACCAGAATTTTGGGTAATTTCCGTCAATGTGGAAACGCTGATTGCACTCCAATTTGTTTTTCTCTTGGGATTTTTTTTACTCTGGGAAAAAAACACCTTGACTTGAGGCCCCCTAGATTTTGAGGCCCTAGGCTTCAGCCTATGAAGCCTATAAGTAAATCTGGCTCTTCAACTAATCAACCCTCTCCCTTTTCTCTGCTATCCTCCAACACTTGATGTAATTTATAGTAACCAATTGGCAAATCCGTGTTTCTTTGGGATGTGGGAGGAAAGTGCAGCACCTGCATGAAAGCCATACACTATCACAGAGTGAATGTGGAAAATCTACGCAGACACATCAGAGGACAGAAGTAAACCTGGATCACTGAAGCTGTATGGCAGCAGCACTAACAACTGGATTACTCGTCATCTACTCTGATACTTCTGTGTCAGGTAGGAACAACAAACAATAATGGAAACTTCTCATTCCTTCTGCTGTTAGATTTGATACCAAGAACCATGCAATACCCTCCTAATAATCTGTGCCTTTATAAAAGTTTGAAAAAACACCTTGATTGCATTAGTTATCAATATTACTTATTGAATGATAATGTTTAAGAAAGAAATGCAGATGCTGGAAAATCAAGGGTAGACAAAAATGCTGGCGAAACTCAGCGGGTGAGGCAGCATCTATGGAGCGAAGGAAATAGGCGACGTTTCGGGTTGAGACTCTTCGTCAGACTGAATGATGATGATCATTCTAAACTACAGCTTTCAATGGATTTTAAATTGGTTATTAATAATGCAACACAAGGCCATTTGGATACAACAGTTAATTCACAATTGCTGGGGATGAGCACATCTTTTGTTGTCATTTCCTATTACTTTTAAATCTACTTGCCTTAGCTTTAATGTATCATTAAGTTAATTGATTCCAGAAGTGAAGATAGCTGTCCATTGCTTTCAGACTATCTGTCTCCTGACTTTAGTTCGTTAAGCTTTGTCAAGTGCAAGAAGCTTTCTTTTAACAATAGCTCTTTTTACTTAATAAAGATAAAGCCAGACCCCTTGGATTTGTTCGGCTTTTCCCAGGAAATTATATTTAGAATCATGTTAAGTGCTATGACAAAATGATGAAAGCAGACAGAGGAAAACTTAACTACATTAGCTGATCCTTGTTAGTGCTTCAAGTACACTCAATGTGACCTTTTCACTGGAGTTGCAACAATTCAAAGGAAGCAAGATTTTGGTTTGTCAAAGAACAAAGCCATTCAAAAAAACACCGTTGTGTGTAGACAAAGAAATGTTCTTCCACTTACTTGTCATACATTTTTTGGTGACATAAATTTTAATTGGCTGCATATTTATTGTGACATCTCATACACAATAGACACTTTGACAAGAATGTAACTAATCGCCCCATTATAACTTTTGCTGGCACCCACTGCTAGCTTCCATCTCTATGGGGAAGTTGTAAGCACGGTCACAGACATGACCTTTCTGAACATTTTCCAAATGGACAGAGAGAGACAAATGGTCTATGGAAGGAGTTCTAAGCAACAGGCCACAATGGCAGGAAGGCTCTCCAGCTTTAAGCAGAAGGATAATAACACCAAAAATTGCACAGGGCATGTTCGTAGGCAGAATGTGACATGGTGAAACAAACCACTCATAGATGGGTAGGAAAGATTTAAATAGCAGCACTGAAGGAGAGAAATTATAGACAGGCAAGCATAAAATGTTGGACAAGCAGAATGCTGACAGAGACAAAATGTAAGGATCCAGGGACATTGAGCTAATGCATGACATAGAGCATGGCATTGCGGCAATCAAGGGTGGAACTCCCACAGGATTGACTATGCCCATTGGTGCACAACATACAGCATGTCAAGTCAAGTCAAGTCACTTTTATTTCTATAGCACATTTAAAAAACAATTCTCATTGACCAACGTGCTTTACATTGGTGGAGGTACTAACATTATACAACAGTGGTTCATAGATTAAGTACATACATAAATACATACATATAGCTCTCCCTCAGAGGGCGTCAAGAAAGGCTTGAGAGTAAAGATGTGTTTTAAGTCTCGACTTAAAAGAGTCGATGGAGGGGGAGTTCTGATGGGAAGAGGGATGCTGTCCCACCGTCTCGGAGATCCAACCGCAAAGGTGCGGTCGCCTCTGAGCTTATGCCTAGACCGCGGGACCAATGGCACAGTTCAGATCCACCCAGCTGGGTGAGTAGGGGGCAGCTCAATTCTGCTGTTTCATTTTGGTTATTTATAATACCACTCTGGAAATGGGAGACCTTTAAATCAAGAACACCAGTCTTCATTACTAATTTTATGAAACATCCATACATTAAGGGAACCACAATGAAATCTCACATGGTGGTCAAGACAATCAAACGCCGACTACTTGTTAATCATGCATCTTGCAACCATACGGCAGGACAAGATCGATCATTAAATACAGGAGTACCTTGAAGTGCATATAGTATATGATGTGAATTCAAGCCATGGACATCGATTTAGGTGATCTGTCTACGTAGCAGTGACATTATATGCATGATGGGCAACCTTCACGTGGTCCGCCCTGTTTCGATGAATGCAATCAACCCGGCGTGCACAATCAAATAAGATCAAATAGAACATGTTGTCCTACAACTTTAGGCTGTGCACGCCATATGCAAGAAGAAGATATGCATGATTGGAGCTACTGCTACAAAAGCAATTCATGCGAGTGTGTGGGTCTCAAATGGAAAGGTAGATCTTAAAGGAGCCACTGTTGAGCATTACATAACTAAAAAATGCTGGCGTCCTCCCCATTTGCTTGTTACTCCTTGGGGATGGGTAGAGACTGCCAGAATAATGCAATCACTGCATGCTTCCAATTGAGCTCCAATAGTTTTCCCATTGAGAACTGTCACCTGAATAGCTTGAAACATAGTGAGGGACTGTGCAAGTAAGTATACACATACCATGAATTATACGTGGTCTTTGTGTCCAGCTGTGTTCATGACCCAGAAATCGTTCTGCTCATATGCACAAATCTTATTCCATGACGGGCAGAAGAAGACCCCACCCCCACATTTCAAGCCTGTCTTACATTTCTGGTCACAAGCTTAAGTTTTCAGCCACTCCATATCTTCTCTAGCTCAAATGGGAATAGTCATTTGTGAAACGCAAGTACAATTACAAGAGAGACATTAAGATAATTACTGAGTGTGGTGGAAGCTTGAACTAATGTGGGATAATGCTGGAAGTGTAGAACCGATGTTCCAGCGGGGTAAACTGAACCATTTAGTTGTGTTTAGTTTAATTTAGAGATACAGCGCAGAAACAGTACTTGGGCCCACCGAGTCCACGGCGACCAGCGATCCCCACACATTGACGCTATACTCCACACACTAGGAACAATATATAATTATAGCAAGCCACTTAACCTATAAACCTGCACGTCTTTGGAGTGTGAGAGGAAACCGGAGATCCCAAAAAAAAACACACAGTTCACTGGGAGAACGTACAAACTCCAACAGCAGCACCTGTAGTCGGGATCGAACCCTGGTCTCTAGCGCTGTAAGGCAGCAACTATACCACAGTGTCACAGTTCTGCCCCAATTCTATTAAGAACAGAGAGACAGGTTGCCCAGCACAAGGCTGAGTTATCCCAGCACTACTGACCTGATGGCAGAGCTGAAGGACAACTGTGCCACCATTAATCACCAGTCATATAATGTGTATATATCTTTTACACGGGGTTTATTCAAGTCCGGGAAATTATATACCTGGGAGTGTTTGAACGTTAGCAGTCCCGGCATAGCCAAAGCAATTCAGCCCATTCCTGGACATGAAGCAAAATAATAGATAAGCAAAGAGAAAAACTATTAAGAGAGATGGGAAATAATTGTGGAGAAAGACCAATCCCGACAAAAGTGAAACGTGAGTTAGGAATATTATAATTTAAAACATTAGTATAAAAACAAGCCCTTCGGCCCACCAAGTTGATGCTGACCACTGAGCATTCTTTAATACTAACCCTTTTTGTTGTTCTTCATGCATTTTTATTAAGTTCCTACTGATTCTATCACACACCTACACATTAAATCAATTTACGATGGCCAACTAACTTACCGCCCTGCAAGTCTTTAGGATGTGGGAAGAGACAGGAGCATCTGAGGAAGACCCACAGTTGTAGGAAGAATAGGCAATCTTTACATGAACAGTGTAAGTTATTGGGGCAAATCCTCCAAAATTATAGAAGAACTCGGGGATGATGACCATGGACATGTTTTTAAATAGACTTGCTGGCTGCAAAGGAAAAACCCCCAATACACAAAGGAAGAACCAGTTTCAGACCTGTCTGTGGGCCTGGGCATTACACAACTGTGCGAATGGTGTGAACAGGAAAGGCTGGGACGAAGATAACGAGATTATTGGAAAGGCAAAGGAAGGAACCGAGCCTCAGCAGACGGCGGTAAACAGCCCAGCAGCAACACAATCACCATCGTGGATGACCTACCCATCACGACAATGGGAGCCCATCCAGGTGATGGGATAACTGATCAGGCTGATCATTACATCAGCAAACCCCTTATCATCAGAAGCCTATTGTTCATGCCAGATCAAAACTGGGAATCATCGAAAGACCCGTTTGTCCAGAGGACCACCTGGGGGGTTTCAAGGGAGAAACTCGGGTATAAAAAGCAGGAGTCAAGCCAGAACTTGTTGTCTTTTCTGCTCTGTTGGACGCCTCCTGACCCTGTATCGATCCAGCTGTAAGTACCCCCAGACGATTTGGTGAAGTTCCCAAAATAGGGTAGAGGTTGAGGGAAGAAGGGGAAAGGGGGGGTTTACTTGTAAGTAAAATTGTGTAAAGTAAGTTTTACGACGTGCCCGATAATTTACCTTCCATAGTCTTAGTTTAAAGCATAAATTTAGCCACGTATTTTGTAGTGTTGGTGAGATTCGATTTCTCATTGTTTAATACAGCCTGTATATTTTAGACTTGCTTTGAGTCCGTCTTGGTTTCTGTTTTCTCTCATCAGCACGCTCTGGTCAAGTCAACCTTTTATCATATCCCACCATAATTCCGAGGTCTAGAACCCAGGGGAATCCCTTTTGTTGTATTCTCTCTCTTGTGAACCGCTCGAGTGGAGTGGTGGCCGATTGACCCTCCGACAAGGGAGAGAATAACTCGGGCAGTTGGGCCCGAAGTGGAGTAAAGGGAACAAAACCCCCTACAACAGTACCAAAGGTCAGGATTGAATCTCTGTCACTGAGCTGTGAATCGCCCCCCTCTATATTTCTATCACTGCCAACTTTTCCTGCTGCTCAGTGAAACATATTCTTCGTCCATGAAGAAATATTCCATAGCTACTACCAAATAAGTTAGCCTGATTTTCTAAATATGGGAACTAAATTGATTGATGAAATCCTGTCTGAATATCTTATGCACATTATTTTTAAACTAGTTGTCTACATTAGTACCCTCCAGCGGGCTGAGGCCGACAAATTCTTTCCACCTCAGTGCCTCAGTGGTCAAAACAATCATTAAATTATCTCCCACTTGTCCATTTTAAGATTTTTTCTAAAGTTGATTTAAAGTTTCAAAACATCTGGGTCAATGAAAACACTGCAAAGTGCACAGGATATCTGGCCAATGCTTATCTCGCAACTAACACCAGCAGAGCAGATGATCCGCTAATTATAACACTGCAATCTCTGGCAGCTTTCCACGACGAGATTGCCTGCATCAATTCCAGCATGACAACAACTAAAGCATTTTGCAAGTGACGACTGGCTCAAAAGCACTTTAGATATAAAACACGGCATGTAAATGCAAATTCTTTCTTTGTCTAAAATGATAGAAACATATAATTGTCAGCATCAGTTTCAGCTCTTTGCAGACTGTCTCCTTCTCTGAGTGCTTCATTTGCGGCTGGTGTTCAATGTAGCTACGGTCAACCTGTATTGGTCTGGTGGCTGCATGGACCAATTATAATCCGATGGCTATTAGTAACTCCATCTCCTGCTTCAACTTCACTTTCCTTCATAGCGTTTTATCAAAGATACTCTGACATACCGTCTCACTTGCTTGTATCTGTTTTCTTCCTCATGCATACTGTATTGAAATGACCAATAACTGCATCTCTATAACTTATTTTATATTGTAAAGTATTGTGGACTTTAATAGTTTAGTTTATTGTCACTTGTACCGAGATACAGTGGAAAGTTATTGTTGCGTGCTAACCAGTCAGCAGAAAGATATACATGATTACAATTGAGCAATTCACAGAGTACATGATAAGGAAATAATGTTTAGTGCAAGATAAAGCCAGTATGGTCCGATCAAAGATAGTCTGGGGGGTCTCCAATGAGGTAGATAATAGTAAGATTAAACGAGAACTAACCAGTTTGAAGTTTGATCTGTATTTTATGAGGAGTTACGATGAGGGATTACGTGAAGAACCCGCTCAGTACGCATGCGCGGCATACTTCAAAGCAGCGGTGTGGAATCACAGATAGACACAGTTATTGAAGTAAACATAGTAAAGACAAGGAGACAGTTTGGCCCATATTATTGAGGAATGGAGCGGAGGGCACGTAATCCCTCATCATAACTCCTCATAAAATACAGATCAAACTTCAAACTGGTAAGTTCTCGTTTAATCTTACTATTTTACTTCGGAGTCACGTGAGTGATTCCGTGAAGACTTCAAAGCTCTGTGATTTCAAACCGTGTAAAGGTATTATTTCATGCACTGCCGAAGTCCTTGAGGGAGGAAGTGTGTTATCGTAATCAACCAATGAATCTGTTTGTAGAAAAACACAATGGTATTTTTTAACAATAACAATAAAGTAATTAAATTGCTCCCCTGGGCTTAAATTAAATATTTGCAGTCTGTAAAATCTTTTCTGCAAATAAAACAGGTTTTGCCAACGGCTTATTATAGAATTTCTGAACAGTCTTTCCCCCCCTCTATCCTGCTGTAGCAAGGATGTGGTCTATAAGCACGTCCATTCTTTTAGCCGTTGACGTGGATGCTGCCCTGGTGGAATAAAATTTGTACATGTTAGTGTTTATCCCAGCAGTTTTTAGCACCTGCTTGAGCCATCTCGCAATGGTTTGGCTCGTCACCCGACCATAAAGTTTTTTATGACTGACCCTACAAGGCTTTTCATCTCCCTCGAATATTTTAGTTGTGTCTATGTAGGACAGTAGGTGGGTCATGGCACATAACCATGGTTCTGGCGAGTAAGCCCGGAATTCCACGACTGGATTAAGTGTTCCTGGTCTGCTCTGTTTGATCAGTCTCTGGATAACAACAGAGATCTGGTCTGGAGCTGTGAGCATGGTGTCCAGTCACAATAGGTGTAGCGACTGGACCCTCTGTGCAGATACAAGTGCCATCAACATGAGTGTTTTTGAGCATAGATTGTTCCAGGTTGAGGGATCTGGCTGGTGGCCATCCCCATGAGGTATGTCAGGACAACACTGACATCCCATGTATGGGTGTACCTTGGTCTAGGGTCATGCATGCTGAGCGGGTTTTTCACGGAATTACTCACGTGACTCCGAAGTAAAATAGTTAAGGGCTGCTCTCTAGTTGTAGTAGAATGGTTCTGTTGCCTGATAACAGCTGGGAAGAAACTGTCCCTGAATCTGGAGATGTGCGTTTTCACACTTCTATACCCATAATAAATCACAAAGAGGCAAAATCTAAGACCAAAGTAGAAAAAGAGATATTATTTCAATGTGCTAAAAGAGGTACTTTTAAAGAAAATCTTAAAATCGTAAAATCATATGCAAGGAAATAAACCCCTCCACCCAAATCATCCATCTGCTTACATTGAAATTCCATCTAAGATCATCTGACATTCCCATATTTGACTAATTTTAGGCAATAGACAATAGACAATAGGTGCAGGAGTTGGAAATTCGGCCCTTCGAGCAAGCACCAGCATTCAATGTGATCATGGCTGATCATCCCTAATCAGTACCCTGTTCCTGCATTCTCCCCATATCCCTGACTCCACTATCTTTAAGAGCCCTATCTAGCTCTCTCTTAAAAGTATCCAGAGAACCGGCCTTCACCGCCCTCTGAGGCAGAGAATTCCACAGACTCACTGTGTGAAGAAGTGTTTCCTCGTCTCTGTTTTAAATGGCTTACCCCTTATTCTTAAACTGTGGCCGCTGGTTCTGGACTCCCCCAACATCAGGAACATGTTTCCTGCCTTTACCGGGTCCAAACCCTTAATAATCTTATATGTTTCAATAAGATACCCTGTCATCCTTCTAACCTTCAGAATATACAAGCGTAGCCGCTCCATTCTCTCAGCATATGACAGTCCCGCCATCCCGGGAATTAACCTTGTAAACCCACGCTGCACTCATATCAAGAATGTCCTTCCTCAAATTAGAGGACCAAAACTGCACTCAATATTCCAGGTGTGGTCTCACTAGGGCCCTATACAACTGCAGAAGGTCATCTTTGTTCTATACTCCTCCTCTTGTTATGAAGGCCAACATGCCATTCACTTTCTTCACTGCCTGCTGTACCTGCATGCTTACTTTCATTGACTGATGAACAAGGACCCCCAGATCCCATTGTACTTCCCCTTTTCCCAACTTGACACCATTTAGATGATAACCTTCCTTCCTGTTTTTGTTACCAAAGTGGATAACCTCACATTTATCCACATTAAACTGCATCTGCCAAGCATCTGCTCACTCACCCAACCTGTCCATTCACCCTGCGTTCTCATAGCATCCTCTTCACTGTTCACACTGCCACTCAGCTTTGTGTCATCTGAAAATTTGCTAATGTTACTTTGAATCCCTTCATCTAAATCATTGATGTATATTGTAAAGAGCTGCAGTCCCAGCATTGAGCCTTGCGGTCCTCCACTAGTCACAGCCTGCCACTCTGAAAGGGACCCGTTAATCCCTACTCTTTGTTTCCTGTCTGCCAACCAATTTTCTATCCGTGTCAGCACTCTACCCCCAATACCAGGTGCCCTAATGTTGCCCATTAATCTCCTAAACTTATCAAATACTTCTGAAAGTCCAGGTACACTACATCCACTCGCTCTCCCTTGTCCATTTTCCTAGTCACATCCTCAAAAAATATTTCATCTTTTATAATTGACTCCAGCATCTTCCCCAACACTGATGTCAGGCTAACTGGTCTATAATTCCCTGTTTTCTCTCTCCCGCCTTTCTTAAAAAGTGGGATAACATTAGCTACCCTCCAATCCACAGGAACTGATCCTCAATCTATAGATCATTGGAAAATGATCACCAATGCATCCACGATTTCTTGAGCCACTTCCTTAAGTACCCTAGGATGCAGAACATCAGGCCCTGGTGATTTATCAGCCATCAGTCCCTTCAGTCTACCCAACACCATTTCCTGCCTAATGTGGATTTCCTTCAGTTCCTCCATCACCCCAAATCCTCTGGCCACTAGTACATCAGGAAGATTGTTTGTGTCCTCCTTAGTGAAGACGGTTCCAAAGTACCTGTTCAACTCTTCTGCCATTTCATTGTTCCCCATAATAAATTCAAATATATTGGATGTTGTTATTGTATCTGCCTCAACCACCTCCTCGGACAGCCTGTTCCATATATGCACCACCTTCTGTGTGAAATAGTTGCCCCTCAGGATGTTATTAAAGACTCCACACATCCCTCCCCCCCACCCCCAACCCCCAACCCCATCTTAAACCTATATCCTTGATTTCCACAACTTTGGGAAGCAGACTGTGTGTATTCACCTGACCTCTCCCCCTCATGAACTAACACATCAATAAGATCACCCCTCAGTCTCCTATGCTTCAAGGAATAAAGTCCTTGTCGGCTCAACCTCTCCCGATAGCTCACTCCCACAAGTCTTGGGAATATACTTGGAAACGTTCTTTGCACTCTGTCCAGCTTAATGGCATCTTTCCTATAGCAGATTGACCATATCTGAATACAAAACTCCAAGTGCAGACTCACCAACATCTTGTACAATGGCAATATATCACCCCATCTTTTATGCAATGCCCTGACTGATGAAGGCAGCGTGCCCATGCAATCTGACCTTCCAGAGCATCTTATCATGCAGGACATATCAAAGGGCTTGCTGGAGGGGAACTGATTCATCAGCTGTAAGAGAAGGTACAGTGATAATCGGGAAATGATTTTCTTGACCATGTTTCACCTGAAGTTTCATGAGATCAGGAAGCAACATCAAACTTCCCAGAGTTAGCCAGCCGATCTGTACATCCTTGGAACGTGGGAGGATAATTAGGGCATTTAGAGCAAATTCACATAGCCACAGAACAAACTTTCATACTCCACACAGGTGTTATGAAGTTTAGCGTTTGTGAAGGGGAAATCTTGCCTGACAAATCATTTGGAAGAGAGGGAATGGATGACGTATTGGGTCGAGTATGAAGAAGGGTCTTCAACCAAAACATCACCCATTCCTTCTCCCCAGAGATGCTGCCTGTCCCGCAGAGTTACTCCAGCATTTTGTGTCTATCTTCAGAGAATCAGTAGATGTTGTTTACTTGGATTTTCAGATGGCTTTTAATAAGGTGCCACACATGAGGCTGCTATATTCAATACAATCATTCCGGACAATCTCATTGGTAAACTGGTCACTCTCGGCCTCCCCACTCTCACATGTGCCTGGATAAAAGATTTCCTCACCAACCGGCCCCAGACTGTGAGACTCGGCCCCCACCTCTCCTCCACTCGCAGGTTGAGTACCGGCTCCCCACAGGGCTGTGTGCTAAGCCCCCTCTTATACTGTCTCTACACCTACGACTGTAGTCCGGCCCACAACAACAACCGCATCGTCAAATTTGCTGACGACACTACTGTAGTCGGACTTATTTCAAAGGGAGACGAGGCAGCCTACAGAGAGGAAGTCCTGAAGTTGACAACCTGGTGCTCAGAAAACAATCTGGCTCTGAACACCAGGAAAACAAAAGAGCTCATTGTCAACTTCAGGAGGCACAGCACCGACTTAGTCCCCCTACACATCAACGGCGAGTGTTTGGAGAGGGTCAACACCTTCCGGTTTCTCGGCGTCCATATCGCTGCTGATATCTCCTGGACAGACAACACGACAGCCGTCATCAAGAAGGCTCAGCAGCGGCTGCACTTCCTGAGGGTCCTCAGGAAGCACAACCTGGACTCTAACCTGCTGCTGACCTTCTACCGCTCGTCCACCGAGAGCCTGCTGACATACTGCATTACAGCATGGTATGGCAGCTGCACCATGGCAGACAGGGAGAGGCTTCAGAGGGTAACTAAGACAGCGCAGAAGATCATTGGTTGCCCTCTCCCATCCCTGATGGATATCTACACCTCCCACTGCCTTAGCAGGGCAAAGAAGATCATCAAAGACAGCTCCCATCCTGCGTTTGGACTGTTCGACAGCTGCCCTCTGGAAGGCGCTATAGGTGCATCAAATCCAGGACAAATAGACTCAGAAATAGTTGCTTTCCGAAAATTATAACTACTCTTAATTCAAATTCACACATGCACTGACTTCACAGCTCAACACCCGGACTTCCATCTGTATATATGTATATAGCGCCGCAGAATTGTGCACCTATCCCCCCCCCCCCCCCTCTCCCTTCTGTTTTTTGTTTTTCTGTTTCTTGTTTTTTTGTACTAAATTATATGTATGCACTGAGTACGAGCAGCTTTCAATTTCACTGTACATGTATAGTGACAATAAATGGCATATCTATATCTATATCTAAAGAGGATGATAGCATGGTGTGTGAGGGAAGATACTAGCATAGATGGAAGGTTGCCTGAATGACTGAAGGCAAAGAGTGGGAATAAATTGGGCTTTTTCTGGTTGGCTGCCAGTGACTAGTGGTGTTCTGCAGGAGCCAGTATTGTTGCCGCTACTCTTCACGTTGTATATCAATGTAGATGAGGGAATTGGTGGCTTTGTGGCCAAGTTTGCAGATTGTGTGAAAATAGGTGGAGGGGCAGATAGTGTAGAGAAAAGAGGAACTCTGCAGAAGGACTTGGATAGGTTGGAGAGTGGCATAGAAGTGACAGGTTGAATGCAATGTAGCAAAGTGTGCAGTGATGGGTTTTGGTAGTAGGAATAAAGGCATAGACTATTTTTGAAATGGGGAGATAATTCCAAAATCAGTGGTGCAAAGGGACTTGGGAGTCTGGGTGCAGGATTCCCAAAAGGTTAATTTGCAAGTTGATTTGGTCGTAAGGAAACCAAATGCAATGTTTGGATTTATTTCAAGATGACTAGAATACAAAAATCTGAATGTAATGCTGAGGCTTCATAAGGCACTGGTCAGACCGTATTTGGAGTATTGTAAATAGTTTTGGGCCCCATATCTGAGGAGGGGTTTGCTGGCGTTGGAAAGCGTCTAAAGGAAGTTTATGGCAATGCTCCCAGGGATGATTGGGTTAATGTATGATGGCATTTGATGGCAATGTACTCGCTGGGGTTTAGAAGGATAAGGGGGGCCTCTTTGAAGCTTATAAACTAGTTCCTACTAGGATGTTTCTACTAGTAGGAGATTCTAAGAGCAGAGAGCACAGCCTCAGAATAAAAGGATGTACATTTAGAAAGGAGATAAGGAGGAATTTATTTAGTCAGAGGATGGTGAATCTGTGGAATTCATTGCCACTTGGCTATGGAGGCCAAGTGATTGAGTATTTTTAAAGTGGAGATTGAAATATGCTTGATTAGTACGGGTGTTACGGATAAAGAAGAGAAGGCAGGAGAATGGGGTTGAGAAGGAAAGATAGATGAGCCCTGATTTTAAATGGCAGAGTAGACTGGATGGGATGAATGCCCTAATTCTGTTCCTATGACATGAACTTCTGAATGTGGTCATTGGAGCTAAGAGGCTAAACTGGCTGTATTACTGAGCCACTCTAGATTACAACTCAAGCCTAAGGAATGTGGTTTGAAATCATATTCATCTGACTTGGTTAGCAATAAGGCCAACAGGTCCAGTCCAATGATGTTACAATTTCTTAGTTGTCCATGACCCATGCAAGAAATGATTAGGGTTAGGAGGAGAATGTCCTTTTAATCCTTGGACATTTTATAAAATATGCTTCAGGATCTTTTGTTCCCACTCTTTATGGGGAACCTTTTGCCTAGCATGGAGCACCTTCACAGAATCACTACACTGTAATCCAAAGAGATATCAACTGGTTTATGGAAAAACCTGTCAGTTTAAATGTATGAGCTGACTAAATATTTCTGACTGAATATATATGGCGATCAAATCCTCAAAGCCAATTCTTTGACATCCATTAAAATTAAGCGCTCCATAATGAAAAAAAGTCAGGATTTCTTGTGAATGCAGAATAACCTCTGTATTTAGTTAATATAACTGTACAAGCAAAAAGAAAGATAGCATATTTTTATCGGCTGGATCTTGTCTTAGCATGAAATATATTCAACAGTTCATCTGGGAGCCACGGAACCACAAATTTGCAACTATAAATCATTGTGTATATTTAGTTGGGATCAATAAATAATTTTATTTAACGTGTGTATTGATGAAAAGGCAGGTGCACTTGCTACTGATCGTGCTTTCAGGGAAATGAGAGATAACCATCTGGAAATAAAAGAACATTGTTAAATTTAAGAACACAATGTTTAGTATTGAATATACACAGAAAATAATGTCCCCCAAAAGATTTAACAACCAGTGAGTTATTACATTATGGGTCAACGAGGATGAAATTAAATGGAATAGAACAGACCAGAAGATATTTATCTGTATTATGTATATTCATAGATTTCAATGCTTCTTGAATGAGTATGTATTTTGTTAAGCTTTGACTTCCCTTGGGCATATTTTTCCTTTTCATTTATCTAATACTTTTTTGATAACAATTATTACATTTTCTTCAACCACACTTCCAGCAAGTTCTTTTTAGACCAATGTAAAAATCTGCATTGGGCTTCTGTATTAGTAAACAATTGCTTTACATTTGCACTAATTGGCTACCGAACCTGCTACATCTACAAGAGATTGTATCTCCTTGTTCATCAAAGCCTTCTGAGATTCATATTACATTTCTTATGAGCCTTTTCTGTTCAAATGAGAGCAAACCCAGGTTATCTTTCTCTATCCCAAAAGAAAGTTCTCTTCTTTCTTTTGGAAGTCCCTGGTATTGTGAATGACTTGCTTCCATCCAGTTCTAGGGTTCTGAAGTGGTTGATGAGAGTAATGTAAGACCTACAGACTCTAGCACAGGTGAGGCAGTAGATCTTGACAGTGCAAGTGAGTGAGTAAGTGGTTTGCACGAGTATGCACACTTTTGCGTGCTCACAGAAGATGAACACAAGATTTTCAGTGTTCTACATTGACTAGTTTTTCATCAGGCCAGGAGTCAATGGGAACACAATACTTCTCAAAGAAGAGTTTAGAAGAATGAGGGGACCTCATTGAAACATAAAGAATAGTGAAAGGCTCGGACGGAGTGAATGTGGAGAAGATGTTTTCACTGGTGGGAAAGTATAGGACTAGAGGTCATAGCCTTAGAATGAAAGGATGTTCTTTTAGGAAGGCGATGAGGAGAAATGTGAAAGGTGAGATGCATAAGGAATTAAATGTATTGTACATGATTGCGCGAAGTATAAGAAGTAAAGTAGATGAGCTTGAGACTCAGTTAGAGGTTGGTAGATATGACATTGTGGGGATTACCGGGACGTGGCTGCAGGAGGATCAGGCCTGGGAATTTAATATTCAGGGTTATACATCCTATCGAAAGGACAGGCAGGTGGGCAGAGGAGGGGGGGGTTAGCTCTGCTGGTGAGGGATGGAATTCAGTCCCTTGCGAAGGAAGACATAGGGACTGATAAGGTAGTCACTGTGGATTGTTGAGGAATTGTAAAGGCATGAAGACACTAATTGGTGTTATCTACAGACACCCAAATAGTGGGGTGTAAGTTGCAGCAGGAGTTAAAACTGGCATGTAACAAAAGTAATGCCACTGTGGTGATGGGGGATTTTAATATGCAGGTCGACTAGGAAAATCAGGTTGGTTCAGTACCCCAAGAAAGAGAGTTTGTAGAGTGCCTCCGAGTTGAATTCTTAGAGCAGCTTGTAATGGAGCTGACCAGAGAAAAGGTAATTCTGGATTTAGTGATGTCTAATGAACCAGAGTTGAAAAGAGAACTTGAGGTAAAGGCCAGTGGATGTAGTGTATCTAGACTTTCAGAAAGCCTTTGATAAAGTCCCGCATGGGAGACTGGTGACTAAAATTAGAGCACATACTATTGGGGGTAGGGTGTTGACATAGATAGAAAATTGGTTGGCACACAGGAAGCAAAGAGTAGAAGTGAACAGGTCCTTTTCAGAATGGTAGGCAGTAGTGAGTGGAGTGAGGCAAGGCTCGGTGTTGGGACCGCAACTGTTCACCATATATATTAATGATTTGGAAGAGGGAATTAGGAGCAACACTAGCAGGTTTGCGGATGACACAAAGCTGGGTGGCAGTGTGAACTGTGAAGAGGATGTTAGGAGGTTGCAGGCTGACCTGGACAGGTTGAGTGAGTGGGCAGATGCGTGGCAGATGCAGTATAATATAAATAAATGTGAGGTTATCCACTTTGGCGGCAAAATAAAGGGGGTAGATTATTATCTCAATGGGATTAGGTTAGGTAAGGGGGAGGTGCAGCGAGACCTGGGTGTCCTTGTACACTAGTCACTTAAAGTTGCTGTGCAGGCACAGCAGGCAGTGAAGAAAGCTAATGGAATGTTGGCCTTCATAACAAGAGGATTTCAGTATAGGAGTAAAGAAGTTTTTCTGCAGTTGTATAGGGCTCTGGTGAGACCACATCTGGAGTATTGTGTACATTTTTGGTCTCCTAATTTGAGGAAGGACATCCTGTGATTGGGGCAGTGCAATGTAGGTTCACGAGATCGATCCCTGGGATGATGGAACTGTCATATGAGGAAAGATTGAAAAGACTAGGCTTGTATTCACTAGAGTTATAAGGATGAGGGGGCATCTTATAGAAACATATAAAATTATAAAAGGACTAGACAAGCTAGATGCAGGAAAAATGTTCCCAATGTTGGGTGAGTCCAGAACCGGAGGCCACAGTCTTAGGATAAAGGGGAGTCCATTTAAAACTGAGGTGAGAAAAAACTTTTTCACCCAGAGAGTTGTGAATTTGTGAAATTCCCTGCCACTGAGGGCAGTGGAGGCCAAATCATTGGATGGATTTAAGAGAGATTTAGATAGAGCTCTAGGGGCTAGTGAAATCAAGGGATATGGGGAGAAGGCAGGCACGGGTTATTGGATTTGGATGATCAGCCATGATCACAACGAATGGCTCGAAGGGCCGAATGGCCCCCTCCTGCACATATTTTCTATGTTTCTATGTTTCTATATTTCTAAATTTATTTTGTCTGAGGGTGGTAAATCTGTGGAATTCTTTGCCACAGAATGCTGTGGAGGCCAAGTCAGTGGATAGTTTTAAGGCAGAGATAGATTTTCGATTAGTACAGGGGTCTGACGTTATACGGATAAGACAGTAGAATAGGGTTAGGAGGGAGATCTACATCAGCCGCGATTGAATGTCAGACTTGATGGGCCAAATGGCCTAATTCTACTATCACTTCAGTCTGAAGACTTATGACCATTTGAGATCTTCCTTAAATCATTTCCTTGTCCACCCATTAATCTGATCTTGTAATGGTGTTCCAGACACAGTATCTCACGGATGTTTGATGTCAGGAATATAAACAATGTGATTTGTTCATTTGGTATAATTAAGGATTTTCACTTGATGTTGATTAGCCTAACCAGCCAATGGATTTAAAGGATTTTGGAGAGACAGCATTAGCGATAACGAAGTTTCGAGGTACCTATTGTTTCATATCACAGTGGTGCACAGAAAGTCAGGAATCACTGATTCATAGATCGTCTGCTTCATGCCAGGTTTGAGCTCTTGATCTTCAAACTCTTTGTTCCTCACATCAACAAAGGCTCTCCAGGGTACAGAGGCAATGGTGAATGTTATTGTTGATGCTTGTGGTTACTTAAAGAAACTCCCAAGATATTGAATATGGTCCGTAGTCTTTAGGTTCCTGTTGTGAATTTTAAAAATTAAACAGTGGTGCTGCACACATCGTCAGAAGACTTTTTTGATTGATGTTAAATATCTGTACATTGTGAATTGCTTGATTGTAATCATGTATTGTTTTTCCGCTGACTGGTTAGCATGCACCAAAATCTTTTCACTGTACCTTGATTCACGTGACAATAAAATAAACTAAACTACATTAAACTAAGGCCTCTTTCCTTGGGCAGTAACAATTACTAGGTCATCAAAACATGTATCCAAATACCACCGGGTGGTGCTGTCAGCGATGGCAGCCTCGCCAACGGTCTGTCTGTCTTTTTGGGTTTTTTTGGATATGTTTAGTGTGTTTTAAAAGTTTGTGTTAATGTTCTCTGGTTTGTTTTATGTGGGGGGTGGGGGAGGAGGTTGGGGGAAACTTTTTTTCAATCTCTCACCTTGCCGTAGATGCGATTGTTTTCCGGATTATATCTCTGGTCGTTCTGTGGCCTATCATCATGGAGTTGGTGGCCTTGCTCGAGACTGACCTTGAGCCCCACCGCGGGGCCATGGACTTACCATCGTAGCCTCCAATCCCTTGCCTGGGATAGATGCTCCCTGGAGAGACAGCATTAGTGCGGATTTCAACGAGGAGCTTACAGTCTCGGGTAGAGACTGATGGCGGGAAGCTCCAAAGTCACAAGAGGTCCGATAGCTCGCGCGGTGGAGCTGAAATCCCCCCCCCCCCCCCCCGATGCGGGAGCTTGTTCGCCCTGTCGCGGAGGGCACGACTGCTGGCTACGGGAGCCAAGATTGTCCCATCAACGTAAATATTGAGGCCCCCGACCACAGGAGAATAAAGAAGGGAAAAGAGTGAACTTTTTTTTCCGCCTTCCATCACGGTAAGGAATATGGAGGAGTCACTGTGGTGGATGTTTATGTTAAAATGTAATTTGTGTGGCTTGTTGCTTTTTATTTGTATGATGGATGGCAAATTCCTCATATGTAGCAAAACATACTTGGCTAATAAAGTGTAATTATGATTATGATTATGATGTGCATACATACCAATAGTCTGTATTCTCCAATTCAACAGCTGAGACTGGAGTGGCCATGTTTCTGGTGTGGAGGTAACAATGGTTAACATGTTTCCCATTTATTCCATAAATCAGTTCCATGCACAGAGGAACTCAGTTGGCGGAAGATACAGCTTTGCAATGAGCAAGAATGATTAAATGGTTATAGCGATAATTCAGCAGTGCCATCACATTGTCGAGGCAAAATGGCAGTGAAAATCCAAAGTCTGCAGGAAATTTGAAATAAAACAGAAAATGCTTGATACATTGAATAGCATTTGTGGAAAGAGAAACAGGGACTAAATGAGGGTCAGGCAGATTGCAGCATTATGAGCAGGAGCAAGGTAGAGTAAATTGATAGCAGTTGATATTGACTAAATCCACATCTGACCTGGGGGCTGTTCAAAGATCAGCTGATCAGAGATCAAGACTGGTATGTTCCACTAAGGAAGTGGAGGCATGGGGTGCAAGATTGCAACCTTCATGTGGTCCGCCCTGTTTCGAAGAATGCAATCAACCCGGCGTGCACAATCAAATAAGATCAAATAGAACAAGTTGTCCAACAACTTTAGGCTGTGCATGCCATATGCAAGAAGAAGAAGAAGAGGAGGAGGGATAAGGGTGGCAAGGTAACGGTACCGTAGATAACCAAAGTGATTGCAAATTTGGTCAGAAAGAAAAAGAAAGAGATTAGAGAGGTGAAATCTGATAGGGCCTGGAAGGAATATATTGCAAACAGGAAAGAACACAAGCAGGCAATTAGAAAGGCCAAAGAGGCCATGACGTTTTAATGGCGAGTCAGATTAAAGAAAATCCCAAGGTAGACAAGAAGGGTCTGAAGAAGGGTCTCGACCCAAAATGCCGCCTATTCCTTCACTCCATGGATGCTGCCTCACCCACTGAGTTTCTCCAGCATTTTTGTCTACCTTCGATTTTTCCAGCATCTGTAGTTCTTTCTTGCAGAAAATCCCAAGGCTTTTATACATACATTACAAAACAAGAGGATAACCAATAAGAAGGTAGGAGTGCTCAAGGATAAAGGAGGGAACCTATGGTTGGCATCAGAGGGTGAAGGTGATGTGCTAAATGAGTACTTTGCATCTGTATTTACGAGGGCATGGATAAATAAATGCTCTTCTAAGGGGGATCAGGGGATATGGAGAGAAGGCAGGTATGGGATACTGAGTTGGATGATCAGCCATGATCATATTGAATGGCGGTGCAGGCTCGAAGGGCCGTATGGCCTACTCCTGCACCTAATTTCTATGTTTCTATGTTTCTAAGGGCATGGAGGATAGTGAGATCAGTTAAGGGGATATTAATGCCTGAAGAGAATTAACATGGTTAAATCCCCAGGGTCTGATGGGATCTAGCCCAGATTATCATGAGATACAAGAGAGGAGATTGAAAGTGCCTTGGCAATGATCTTTGTATCTTTACTAACTGCAGGCGAGATCCCAAAGAATGTTGATCCTTAGTTTTATAAGAGAAGTCAAGTTAATGTCAGAAATTGGAGGTTGGTGAGCGTTCCTTGGTTGGAGATTAAGTCCAAGGTGCAAACCCCCCTCAAGCCCCCCCCCCCCCCACTCCACCCCTTGCCCTTCCCCCCTCCCCCCCCCCCCCCCCCCACGCACTCATTCCCTCACCACCACAAACCACCCCCTCCCCCATCCACTCTTAGCGACTCTCCAGCAGCACAGCCATATCCTCCCAGTGGGTTCCCATTGTGATGTAGAACGCGCAGATATTACTGCGCAGGTGCAGTTGACGGGCGTGGCAAGTGGAAAAGGGATTTATAATGCTTAAAATGTGAATAACTTAAAATATAACAACAATTTAAATGTTACAGAGGAGATCGTGTTGCGTCTCTTGTGGAATTCTGCTGCCGGGGCAGGGGAATCGTCTTCAGGCGGGGGCTATCGGGGGCCAGTGGGGTAGCGTCCTTCGGTCTGCGGAGGGGGCATGGCTTAAAGGCTCGGCTGCCAGGGGCCGGTGGGGGGAGCGACCAGCATCCGGGGGAGGGGGACAGCTTCAGACGGTGGCCAGGGGGGGGGGGGGGGGGGGGGTGGAGGGGGGGTTTCTGCTGGTCTACTACAGGTGATGTGGGCTGAAGGGACTGGTTTCCAGAGGGCTAGTATGGACATTGTGGGCTGAATGGATCCTTGAGCTAGTCCTGAAGCTGGGGACGGGGAGGCTTCAGGTGGGGGCTGGCGAGAGCCTTCTGTAGCCGGGGAGGGGGACGCCTTCAGGCAGGGGCCGGTGGGGGGGGCGAACTCGCAGTTCACTCAGCCACAGCTTGCGGACGCACAGTTCACTTAGCCATGGCTTGTGGACTCACAGTTCACTCAGCCACAACTTGTGGACTCACAGTTCACTCAGCCATGGCTCGCGGACTCACAGTTCACTCAGCCACGTGCTCGCGCACTCACATTTTGCTCAGCCACAGCTTGCGCACTCACAGTTCACTCAGCCACGTCTTACGCACTCACAGTTTATTCAGCCACAGCTTGTGCACTCACAGTTCACTCAGTTACGGCTTGGGCACTCACAGCTCACTCAGCAATGGCTTTTGCATGCACAGTTCACTCACTCACGGCTTGCGGACCTCTGGGCTCGGCTGGATTTCCGGACTTGGTGCGACTTCCGTACTCGGTGCTACTACTGGACTTGGTGCGACTTCCAGACTCAGCACGGCTTGTGGACTCACAGTTCAGTCACTAACGGCTTGTGAATTCACAGTTCTGGACTCAACTCTCACTCATGGCTGACTGACTCATGCCTGGCCTTCGGGGCTTTATTCTCCTCACTCCCGGAAGGGGCGTTACCTTCATGGTGACTGGCAGGCTAGAAGACCAATCTGATCATCTCACAATTTTTCAAACCTTCATAACTTTTGTAATATTCCACTGATCGGAACAAAACATGGTGCGCTTGGAGCAGGTGGAGCGAGTAAGGTGGCAAAAACATTCGAGCAATATAGGGTACCGCTTTTGCGCAAATTTAAATACAATGCAGACCATAAGTGGTCAAGATGAGAGTTTTAGTAATAGTATAGATTAGCTACAAAGAGAGGTTGACAAACTTGGATTGTAGCCTCTGGAGCATTGGAGGCTGAGGAGAAACAAGATATCAAATGATCAGAGGCCTGGATAGATGAGACAGTCACCTTTCTCCAGAGTGGAAATACCAAAGACTTACCTAAGACACGAAAGGATGCTCCATAGTCATGATCAAAATAGGCTGTGTGCAATGGTAGGTACTACTCCTTAACACTTCAGTTAATAATACTTCTCTGTCAGTGGCCCAGAATGTTCATATATGTTGAATGCACACTAGTTCACGCAAGTCGTCTAATTAATTGCATGGAAGACCTAAACCAAATGTGAACAAATGCTGTACTTGTGCTCATAGTACTTAATAACATTTTGCAACTGGGGATTAAATTCACTTTAAATGCATAATGCAGGAAAATATTATACTGTATTGTATACGATAATGCAGAAAGCCTTTGGATATTTTTCTGATAAAGCTGTTTAACTGTATTCATCAAACCATGGTCAGGTTACCACTGTAACATTATATATTATATTTTCAAAAATCTAAAATACTCTCTAGTTGTACTAGTTCGAGAATTTTCTCTATTTTGTGATAGATGGATTTAAAAGTGTAAAAGTAAACATTTCAAAACCACTACAATTTTGTGTGCAAGTTATACTTCAAATAATAATCATTTCCAAAGCAGGTGGCTTACATGGTTGAGGGAGTCGTGGACATATTTCACAACAGTGAATTCGGGTGAGGATTTCACTGGATTTGATAACAGAAGATATACTCGAGGCAATTGGAAACCTGCCAAAAAGACTGCATTCAGAGATTCCTGGTAATCCAGGAATGAGTAGGTTAACATATGATGAGCGTCTGTCAACACTGGGCCTGCACTCGCAGGAGTTTAGAAGAATGAGGAGGGACCTAATTGAAACATACAGAATAATGAAAGGCTTGGATAGAGTGGATGTGGAGAGGATGTTTCCACTGGTGGGAGAGTCTAGAGGTTAAAGGTCGTTCTTTTAGGAAGGAGATGAGGAGAAATTTCTTTAGGCAGAGGGTGGAGAATCTGTGGAATTCTTTGCCACTGAAGGCTGTGGAGCCCAAGTCAGTGGATGTTTTTAAGGCAGAGATAGATAGATGAATAGTACAGATGTCAGCGTTTATGGGGAGAAACATGGAAACATAGAAAATAGGTGCAGGAGTAGGCCATTCGGCCCTTCGAGCCTGCACCGAATTTCAATATGATCATGGCTGATCATCCAACTCAGTATCCTGTAGCTGCCTTCTCTCCATACCCCCTGATCCCTATAGCCACAAGGGCCACATCTAACTCCCTCTTAAATATAGCCAATGAACTGGCCTCAAACCCATTCTGTGGCAGAGAAGGCAGGATAATTGGGTTAGGAGGGAGAGATAGATCATCGGTGATTGAATGGTGGAGTAGACTTGATGGGCTGAATGACATAATTCTACTATTCCTTATGACATGACCTTTTTAGAAGCATTGAGGTGACCAACTCCAACTTCATACTGAACTTGATTCAGAGTGTCGAGTAAATAATTTCCATCTAAGAAATGGTGATCAATTCCATTCAGAAACTTAGACCAAGCATAGTGAAAATGTTGATGACCCTTGTCGCACCCTATGTCCAACCAATGATTAAATGCAAGATACATTTTTCAAAAGATAATCAAACTGAAAAAGTTTATTTCTTTCTCTTTCCATTGTTGGAACCTGACTGCTGAGTATCTCCAGTATTATTCTGCTTTTTATGTATAATAACTAACTTCAGGACTGCAGATCATTCAGTGTGAAATTGAATGCAAATGTTTTCAGGGACACATGACAATTTAGAAATCTGTCCTCTGGCAGATTCCTTGGAGTGATAATGCTCTTCCTATGGGGAGAGGATGTGACTTCATGGAATATGAATGTCTCATCCTCTTGAGTTCACCCACTTTGCCATTCTGCCATTTTGCTGGTACGTTTTGTTTTAGCAGACCCCTAGGTAGCTGCAGCTATTTGAAATCACCCTTCTAAGCCACTGGTGTCTGTCTGCTGGGTGTCAGCAGTCCTCCCCCAACCCAGCCAGAACTGCCAACATTCCCTTGAAGATGGGCAGTCCAGCAACATCCATGTCATTAGTCGAATCCCATGTGGAAGTTCCCAGGTTTACACTTACAATTATTTTTCTGGAGTGTTTGTTTTGTGATGGCCTTTACTTACATTGTGTCCAAGCTAAGAATATGATAGAAACAGTAACACAATATAGTGTGGGACTATCATTGAATAGAGAATTGACTTGCAATTATGTGCATCACATTAGGGTGGATTATTCATGGAAATACTAGACAGCGGCATGGTTAGGCTGATATCTCTCTTCTGTCACCTTTTCTTCATGGACCTGCCCCTCAATTGCTCATTACTAGGAATTGTTCCATGGCTATCCATTCCTGGCAACAAGGGTAAATGTGCTATGGCAGACATCAAAGACTTGCCCACTCAATCCACTGAACACTCCAAGATTCTCCAGTGAAGGCTTTCATTATAAGTATATAAATATAACAACAATTTAAATGTTACAGAGGGGATCGTGTTGCATCTCTTGTTGAATTCTGCTGCGGGGGCAGGGGAATCGTCTTGACTGTGTGGTCCAATGCCATCTTCAAATTTGCTAATGGCATCAATATTGTTGGCCGAATCATGATGTGGCCGTGTACAAGAGAGAGATAGGACAGCTAGTTGAATAGTTTGCTCTGACATCTTCCTCAATGTCTACAAACCTCGGAACTAAACATTGACCTCAGGAATGAGCGTTTAAGGGAACACATGCCAGTTTTCATTGATGGGTCGGCAATGGAGAGAATTAGCACCCTCAAATTCTTGGGCATTTACATCTCAGATCAAGTGCCCTGGGCCCAGCATGGAACATGGAACAGTACAGCATAGCAACAGGCCATTCAGCATCACAATGTCTGTGTTGAACATGATGGTAAGTGAAACTAATCTCCGCTGCCTGCACGTGATCCAATCTCTGCATATCTACTGTATGTGGCTTTCTAAGCCTCTTAAGTGCCGTTATTATATCTAGTTCCACCATTATCCTAGGCAGCACAATCCAGGCATCCACCAATTTTTGTACGAAAAACTTTATAAGTTTTTAATACTTCCATCAGTTGTCCTCTCAACGTCAAAAATTCCAGAGAAAACAATCCAAGTTTGTCCAACCTCTGCTGATAGTAATACCTCCTGATCCAGGCAGTATTATGGTAAACCTCTTCTACACCCTCTGCAACATAGATATAATCAGCACAGCAGCACTTACTTTCTTAGAAATTTAAAGAGATTCAACATTTCACTGAATACTTCTACAGATGCACTGCAGAGTACCCTGACTAGTTGAATCATAGCCTTGTGCAGCAATCCAATGCTCAGGAACTCAAAAAGCTGCAAAATATGGGGGGCTCAGTCCAGTCCATCACCTTTACTAGCCCTCCCTATCATCAAAAGCATCTATAAGGCACTGACTCATGAAGAAGTTTGCAGTGATTCCTACGGTCTGCCCCATATCTTATTCTCACTGCTACCATGGTACTGGAGGTACAGAGGCTTGAAGTTCCACACCATCATGGTCAGGTACAGTTACTTTCCTATAACAATTAGGTTCTTGAACAAAGCTTCACGACCGTAATCCTACCTCAGCAATGGAACACCATAGACTGCATCTTCTACTACCATGGATGTGTTATCTCACTAATGTCTTATTTTTTGCACATCCTTTTTCTTTTCACGGTCTTGTAGAATTTACGTCTAATTATTTTAATGTATGTTGCCTGAATCTTTGAGCCTGTGATGGTGCTGGAAAAAGGTATTTTTGTACTTCAACCTCAATGTACTTTTACATCTGAAATATAATACTTGACGTAAAGGAGAGAGATGATACATAATGCCTGAAAACCCACATGAACACAGTAATATATTGTTCTCCCATGGGGAAGCCCTAGCAAAATCTTACAGTAAGTTACTGAAGCTGCTTTTGAAAAGTCCTTAACTTTGCTTTGATTGCTTAACTTAACTGCACTTTGAGCATCGCATATCTTACATGTGCAAATCTATATGATCCCCAGTGAACTCTTTTAGAATTCATGAACACATAGAACATGCATATTCATTCAAGTAATGTCTGCTACTGCCACCACGACAGCAAGCACTTTTGGTCACATGTTGACCTTGCTTCACAATTTTTATTTTTATTTTAAAAAATGAGTTTCAAGTCAGATGGAGGTCCTTAAGAACTTGTTGCATACCCCTGTAAACTCCTGCAACAATTGAGGCAATTATCAAAAGCATTAAACACTAGTAGTAATGTAGCAATGAACAGGAGAATTCAACTAGCAATAAGCCTCTAGAATGAAATGTAGGTGTGGAATCCACCCTGTCAATGTGCATGTGTCCATCTGTGCACAGTAAGAGAAGGAGTTAGCAGAGGAATCGTTATAGTAGCACTTGATGTCAGGCAGTATCTGCTCTGCAGGCTTTTGACATAAAATGATGCAGTGTGAATGTTAATACTGTCACCCGATATGTGATCACACCTTGCCGCAGCATTGATCACTGCTGCAAAGTAAAATGAACCCAATTTCACTTCCTTCATTCATTTATTATCTTGAAACTAATCTCCAACAAGATCCTTGCAAACTCATTTAAATGATGGAACTGTCAAGTAATTGCGTTTAATGTGTGCAATTAAATTAACAAGATTACAAATTAACTCATTAATAATAGCAGAACAATGGGCTGCCTTTAAGGAAGATGTAGTTCAGGTACAGTTGAAGCACAATCGCAAGAGCAACAGAGGGAGAACAAATTCACATCTCTGAATGACAAAATAGATGCAGAGGATGATCAAGCAAAAATGGCTGCTTGTCATGAGCATTGTAAATATCAGCAAGAATTGGGCTTATTACAGAATAATCAAGGAACACAAGAAGAACACAAGAAAATTGGAGCAGAAGTGGGCACATGGCCTCTTCAGCTTTCTTGTCCTTCAATATGATCATGGCTGATTTACCCTAAACTGCAACTCCTCCCCAGTGCCAGATCCACATTCAAAGATTCAAAGTAAACTTTATTGTCAATTGAAATAATGCAACAAGTAGTTACACAGAGGATTGAAATTGCGTTTCCCCATACACCAAATGTGCAGGTGATATTTATAACACAGGCAGACTATATACCAATAAAGATAGACAATGGACATATACATTATATAAAATATTCACAGTGTTCCAGAGTGTAGTAAAATTTGAAGGTATGTTATTAAGGTGCAATAATAAAGGTGCAATATAGAAAAGTGCAAATAGCATACTGCAGACATTGAGTTAAAGTTATTTTGACAATCAGTTGGTTTTTGTTTGTGTATTGTTCATGGAATTTTCTTGAGTGTGTTGAGTAGTCTGATGGCCTGAGGAAAAGCTGTTTTTGAATCTGGTGGTTTTGCTCCGCATGCTGCGGTAGCGCTTGCCGGATGGTAGGAGGGTGAACAGTTTGTGTGCTGGGTGGGTGGTGGCTTTGATGATATTGGTTGCTCTCTTGCGACAGCGAGATGGGTATAAGTCCTGGATTGCTGGTTGGGGTGATCTGGTGATCTTCTCCGCTGTCCTCACCACTCTCTGTAGGGCCTTCTGGTCAGCAGCAGAGCAACTGCCATACCAGACTGAGGGACTGCTGGTAAGAATGCTCTCAATGGCACCCCTGTAAAAAGTGGTGAGGGCAGAAGTGGGGAGGTCGGCTCTCCTCATCCGTCGAAGGAAGTGGAGGCGTTGCTGTGCTTTCTTGACTAGGGAGATGGTGTTGGTGGACCATGTCTGATCATCTGTGATGTGCACTCCCAGGAACTTGGTGCTTTTCACAGACTCCACTGCAGTGCCATTGATGGTGAGTGGGGTGTGTGCTGTCTGTTTCTTCCTAAAGTCCACAGTTATTTCTTTTGTTTTATTGACATTGAGTTGAAGGTTATTGATGTCACACCAGTTGATGAGTTGTACCTCCTCTCTGTAGGCTGAGTCACCATCGTGGCTGATGAGACCCACCACTGTTGTGTCATCTGCGAACTTGATGATGTGGTTCGAATTATGTTTGGCACAACAGTCATGTGTCATCAGCGTGAACAACAGAGGGCTCAGCACACATCCCTGTGGGACCCCGGTGTTCATGATGGTGGTCTCTGATGAGTTTTTGCCAACTCTTACTGTCTGTGGTCTGTCGGTGAGGAAGTCCAGTAACCAGTTGCATAGTGGGGTGCTGATGCCTATTCCGCCGAGTTTATTCACCAGGTGTTGGGGGATGATAGTGTTGAAGGTGGAGCTGAAGTCGATGAACAGCATCCGCACATAACTGTTATTGTTTTCCAGATGAGCCAGGCTTAGGTGGAGTGCTGTTGCTATGTGTTAGGTGTTGCTATGGCATCATCAGTGGAACGGTTGGGGCGGTACGCAAACTGGAATGGGTCAAGTGTAGAGGGGAGACTGGATGTTATGTGGGCCTTGACCAACCTTTCAAAGCACTTCATCATGATGGACGTGAGTGCTATGGGCCGGTAATCGTTCAGTGTTGAGGCTGGGGATTTCTTGGGTAGCGGTATGATGGTGGTGGCTTTGAAGCATGCTGGTATGATGGCTTGGCTCAGAGAGGTGTTGTAGATGTCTGTAAGAACCTCTGTTAGTTGGTCAGCACAGTCTCTGAGCACACACCCCGGTATGTTGTCAGGACCTGCAGCTTTTCTGGGGTTCACCTTGAGTAGGGTCCTCCGCACATCAGCTGGGTCCAGGTGAAGTGTTTCATGGTCTGGGCAGGGAG